>NC_090265.1:1282610713-1282928713 GCF_040414725.1 Anabrus simplex | reverse complement strand
ATTAATTATATGCGTGAAGAACTGAAATCACAGGTACCGTAAGGCTTTTTGCGGATCATGTTACATTTTATATAGTAATAAATAAGTTACAGGATTCTGAGTGACTACAAAAATACCTCGGCAATGTTATGAGATGGACAGCAACAATAAACATGATAAAACGTCAGGTTGTGAGTTTCACTAAGAGAGGTAGTCCTCTCAGTTTTAATTACTGTGTTCATGGGGTGATATTGCTCGGTGGGTATCACTGTAAGTTCCTAGGTGTTAATATAAGTAAAGATCTTCATTGGGGTAATCATATTAAAGTGGTTGTAAATATAAGTTGCTTTTTTTTGCGCTAGTTGCTTTACGTCGCACCGACACAGATAGGTCTTATGGCAACGATGGGAGAGAAAAGGCCTAGGAGTTGGAAGGAAGCGACCATGGTCTTAATTAAGGTACAGCCCCAGCATTTGCCTGGTGTGAAAATGGGAAACCACGGAAAAAAATCTTCAGAGCTACTGGCAGTGAGTTTCGAACCCACTGTCTCCCGGATGCAAGCTTACAGCTGCGCGCCTCTAACCGCACGGCCAACTCGCCCGGTGGATTTTTTGTAGGAGTAAGAGACTGAAATGTAAAGCAGCCCAGTAGCAACTAACGACAATTCACTATTTTAGATAATAATAATAATAATAATAATAATAATAATAATAATAATAATCAGTAATTTTAAGTGAAATTTGTTAGATATTGAAGTTAGAGGATGGATTTAAATCTTACTAATTTTATCGTTTCTTATTCTTTTACTGAAAAGGAAGATTCTCGCGAATCCCATTTATGTTGCAACACATCCCAATGAAACAAGGGTAAAATGAACTCGCATAAAGCGGTTTCGCATAAAGTTCCATTGTCAGGAGCACATGTAAAGTGCTACGATATGTGATTTAGACCTTCATTTTAGGAATGTCCCAATATTTTACACAATACTTAATACAATCATATTGTATCACGAATTAAGCCTGGGCTGTGTGCAGTTTGTATTCGAAGTATTTTATTTGCTTCACACGTGGCATTTATCGCACATACGTTGGAAATGAATCACAGATTATGCATCATTACACACATAGTAATTATCTTTCATTGCGTGTACATAGCACCGCAGTTGCTGAAATATATGTTATTGTCTACCCTGTATCTGGAAAATACAGGGTGAATTTGGTTATTAGTCAATAACTTTTAGTGGATCGGTTGTTTACGCACTCAGAGGTGCACTATTGTTTGGACACACACACACACACACACACAGAGAGAGAGAGAGAGAGAGAGCCAGAGAGAGAGAGGGTAGTGGAGGAAGAACATGTGGATGAAATTAATTTGTCTGTTAACCGTAGTAATGTGCCATTATAGTACATCTTAGGCCACCATTTCAAGTTCCTTATTGCTTTCTCCTAGCAACCTTTAATGCGTCGTTTCATTTCTCTGTTGTCTGCTGATGAAGAAACGCAAGGTTCCTTTCGAAACGCGTCGAGTGTGTTTTATAATTAATTACTCGGCATAAGCCCAAAAATATACCTCATGAATAGTTGCACGGGCCTTGAAAGTCTAAACGATAATATAAAAAACGATTTAGCATACAATAATGAACACACAATTAGGCCTTCTCACTCTTTTGAACCGGGCGAGTTGGCCGTGCGGTTAGAGGCGCGCGGCTGTGAGCTTGCATCCGGGAGATAGTGGGTCCGAATCCCACTGTCGGCAGCCCTTAAGAATGTCTTCCGTGGTTTCCCATTTTCACACCAGGCAAATGCTGGGGCTGTACCTTAATTAAGGCCACGGCCGCTTTCTTCTAACTCCTAGGCCTTTCCTAGCCCATCGTCGCCATAAGACCTATCTGTGTCGGTGCGACGTAAAACCACTAGCAAAAAGAGCACTCTTTTGACGCTGGATAGGCCTTGGGTGATCCGTGTACCGTGTATCAGAAAATATTCGTAATTAAAAAATTTTACGATAAAATATGTTGATACTATTTTACAAAATCGTTATGTTGGTAAATTAATTCCAGTTGTTGAAGCTACGTCTATGAAGGTAACAATATTTAACAATTAAGAGGGTTCCTCCTATTCAATACAAATATATTTATTAATGTGAAAGAATCACATATCGTTCAAATGAGGTAAATGAATGTAAATCAAATGTTACTGTTACCCTACGATTTCATGATTGAAGAGTTTGGCAGGAGAGGTTGAAACAGCGATTCCCAACCTGTGGGGCGCGCCCCCCAGGGGAGTAGGGTGTAACAGTCTTAGAGGGAGGAGGGCGGAACGATTTGGAATTAGTAAATTTAAGTATAGATATCTCTATGTATTTTATAGGTGCATTCTTTTGAAATAACAAAAATGTTCACGTTATGTAATTGTAAGAATGGTAACTCGGTGACTGTCTGGTTCCCGTCCATTTCTCTTCTTCTTGCGAGCCGGGCTGAGTGGTTCAGACGGTTGAGGCGCTGGCTCTCTGACCCCAGCTTGGCAGGTTCAATCCTGGCTCAGTCCGGTGCTATTTGAAGGTGATCAAATACGTCAGCCTCGTGACAGTAGATTGACTGGCACATAAAAAGAACTCCTGCGGGAATAAACTCCGGCACCTTGGTGTCTCCGAAAGTCGTAAAAGTAGTTAGTGGGACGTAAAGCAAATGACATTATTATTTTCTTCTCGAAGCTTCTACACAGACGGCCGTGAAACGTGTGTGAGGTTGCTTAAATCTAAGATGGTGCAGTGACCACCGTATGTACGAAACGCTGCTGAATGTTGGCTACTCTGACTGTGGCTGGTACGGTATCGTCTCCTCGCATATTATTGGCGTGGCCCTGCTGTCATATTGCTGTACAAGATTTGTGAATTTGGCAGTGACAGTGTTGTTATTGTATGAACTGTGTTTTACAAACTATCCACTTGTGTTTATCAGTTTTAAACTTGTGTATCTCGTTTACCTTGCTATTTTTATAACAATGTTGAAGAGGAGATTGAACAGGAAGCTGCTTCTTCTGCCACTTTTCACATCCCTCTAGGGTTGCAGGTGCGAACTGTGTCGAACATGTGCATTTGGCCCTGTTTTACGCCTGCACGCCATCCCTGATGCCAACCCTATGTGGAGGGATTATACAGTAATGACTACATGAAATATGGCTTCACAGTAGTTGAAAAGAATGGGATGCAGTAGCCACAGCATGTAGTCTGCCATTGTGTTCTCAGTATTGATTCTTAACAATGTGACAACCGTTCGTTTCACCAGTTAATAAATATTATGTTCGTAGAATGTGTGTATATTGAAACATGTTTTCTTGTTGTATTGACTTAGTTTTCATTCTTCTGAATATTACAGACAATACTGTGAAACGCAGGTTAGATGCGGAAAGATATTAAAGCACAAGTTTTGATGAAACACGAAGTATAGCCAATTTTTTTTCACTTCAGTGTGATGAAACAACCAACTTGGCTCAGCGTCGCCAATTTCTTGTATATTATCTATATGTGGATGATGTAACTTTAATAGAGGAAATTATTTTATCTCAATATTTGAAAACAACATTAAAAGCTTCTGATGTTTTTTCTGACATCGGTGTATATGTTTTTGTTGTGGATTTCTCATCCGGCCAAAGATAAAAATTCCAACATCATTGGAGCTCACTGGGAAATTCACAGGGTGCTTGACGGCCAAAACATTGCCTCAAGGAAGATATCGTCAATATAATTAATGCGTCTGTAATATGAACTGCGTTAAATCAATCTTATTTGAATTATTTTATTATTAGACATGTTAGCTCGGTTGTATGAGCTGAAGTCTGAAATAGAAATATCTTTCATGAGTCGAGGGAAAAATGAACTTTACGATGCAATTGATGATAACACGTTTGCTGTTTCTTTGGCTTATTTTTCTGATTTTTGAGTAGCCTGTGCTTAAAACTTCAAGGCAAAATCACCAACATTATTTTGGCTTATGCTGCCATCAAAGCCTTCCTGAAAAGAAAAAAAGAGCAATTATGGATATTTATACTGTTTACATCTCTAATTATCTTTGTAGGAAATAAGCTGCCTCTATGGATCAGTGGTAGAGTGTCGGACTCAGGATCATAAATTCGGCTATGTTGTCCACATGCTGTAGATTTCTGGTGAGGCACTCACCGAAATCCGGCAAAACTAGCTCGGCCATAGAAACCGTGAGGTAGTGTTCCCCGCTTTCGTTGCTAGACAGCAGCACCATCGGAATGTAGAAATTGGTAAGACAGGCTACCTATATGGCAGTACTTAAGAAGGTTATCAGTTCTGTAACTTAAGCCATATTATTATTATTATTGTTATTATTATTAGAAACGTAGTAATCTACTTTGTTTACAGAAATATTCAGTGCGTATTAGGTCAGGGATTCAGAAGCTGTGTCTTCCATATCTCATGAACTGTAACTATACACGCAAAATAACATGTTTTTGGCTTTTATTTATTCATGGACGTGGCTGTACCTTCAATAACGAATGGACCGATTAAGCCTTCGGATTACAGCCCACACGAGACGTTTGAATCCCGGTTAATTGATTGCCTCAGTCCGTATAAATATGAGGATATTCTGGAATCCTGTAATCGGGACTGTGGTAGCGATTATCATTGTCCCTCTACTTTTATTTTTAAGCGCATCCTTAGATGTCCATGGTTCCAAGATAATGTGCAATTCATCTTGAATTCCACTGGGCTAAATAGTTTACGCTATTACTAAAGTTCGCATAATGATGGAATACAAATTCTTTGAATTGATTATTTATTTGCATGGCTATAATGATTTGTTGAATATTCAGTATAGTTTCATATGTCTACAATTGTCAGGACCGGGCGAGTTGGCCGTGCGCTTAGGGGCGTGTGAGCTTGCATCCGAGAGATAGTGGGTTCGAATCCTACTGTCGGCAATCCTAAAGATGATTTTCCGTGGTTTCCTTTTTCACACCAGGGAAATGCTGGAGCTGTACCTTAATTAAGGCCACGGCCGCTTCCTTCCAACTCCTATTCTTTTCCAGCCCCATCGTCGCCATAAGACCTATCTGTGTCGGTGCGACGTAAAGCCATTTGCAAAAAAACAAGTACAATTGTCAGGAATTACATGAACAACCAATGGCACAACAGCCATGGTAGTCCTTGGCCTACCAAGCGCCCGCTGTTAAGCCCCTATTAATGACTCCTTAGTGTAGTCTGAAGACGAAGAGGTAATCAATACACTAACAATACGTTCTTCATCACGCTGTAAATTTGTCTAATAGTTGATAGCCATCAGTATACACAGCGTGTGTAACTGCATACTAATGTGGTTGGTGCGAAGCGTGAGAATGCTGCACATATGGTGGTAAGCTCCGTAAACGAGAACGTAGTCAGGAACATGGAATAATCTCTTAGCACTTTCTATAGTATATTCTCCAATCAAAATTTCTAAACCTTCACGAGATGGTTGGAGTTTTCTACATCGCTGATAAATCTGTACATGCAAGTCGTCGTTTCTGTTGACGTTCTAACATCTATGAGAAGTCCGTTTCTGTAGAGTAATGGTTAGTGCTATTAGCTGCCGTCCCTGGAGGCCTGCGTTCGATTGCCGTTACTGCCAAAGACTTAAGATTGTCGGGAGGGCTGGTATGTGTTTAAAATGTTACATGCAGCCCATGGAGGTACACCTCGGGACGAGAACGCGAGTACAGCACGTTCACAATATATATCTGGGTATTGCAATTTAAATTTCTCATATCCAAACTGGTCCCAATAAATGTGTTCGAAAGTGCTATTATCTATAAACTGCGCCTACATGTCTAAATTTAACTTAATATTTGTCCAAAAGTCTTTGAATATTTGCGATTGATTCATGGTTCCTCTGACGTTTGCTACGGTATGAATTACTCAGTTGGTTATTGGGTATTCTCGGTTTGGAAACAATTTCCAGAACAACATCTGAAGAATATGTAAAGTTTTCTTCAAATTTATAATCCTGTCTGCCAGGTTAACGTGTGAATTGCATAGTATATGTGTCCCTCTAAATGCTATGCATATGCGTATACCGTCTCCCGTTTGCTAACAAAAGTTGTGTTCACATTTGTGAACATATCATTCACAAAGTCAAATTTGTCAGCTTAATCATATTATCGCATCTTATGAAGAGATGATTTCCGATCAAGTGGCCGCTTCGGCAGCCGGCACATTTCGTATTCTCGCCGCTAGATGTGGGCTTCATTTCATTCCTGACCCGGTCGAATGATTGGAAGCAGGCTGTGAATTTTCATGTTCTTTATAGCTGACAGCTTACATTTAGATGTGTAATCATATCAAGTTCAAGTAGGCCTATTTGTGAGTGTCCTTCCTTTAACATCTCTGAAGGTAGATAGGGAATCTACCACCTGGGCGACTGCCTTAAATGCACATCAGTATTGATTGATTGAAGGGGGATGAAGTAATTCCACTACGAATGCATATGAAGAATGGTCCCACATAATCTTTGCTTTGAATTCTCTTAAGTGTAGTTTATTGGGAGATACATAACCTGGTTCTCACCCTAACGTTAGTAAGATGATCGTATCAGCATTATTTTGCGAATGGAGCTGGCTCATTGTTCGCTTGTGATATGAGGTGTAAGGGCTAAAGCAATAGCTTGTGTGACCTGAGCGCTAAACCCTGTGATACATGAATCCCATTAGATATGGCGGATTTACCTGTGATCCATCATCCGTCCACGTCAATTGATGAAAATATAGTGATGTTATTAATGAGCTGCTTCATGTTGCTTCACGGGCGAGATAATTAAGAACAGTTCCAGGTGAGACATTTGCGGCAACGAAATTAGGCAAACTATATAAATAATTACTTTACATTTACACAATATTTTCAGTACACGATTCATAGGTGTTCTCTAGAAAAGTGCGAATATCATAAACATATTTTTACTTCGACAGTGTATAACGTAAGTCCTTTAAACACTTATAAATAAAACACTTGTGCGTAAAACAGTGAGATTTCCTTCCAGCATCATTCTATAAACTTATCACACTGCGTAGAGTATGTTCTCTTCGACTTCAGGGGAATAAATTTAGAAGCTGCATATTCCGCTACTATCTGACTTTTCTGCACAAAGACATTTATAACTATTACATTTCCCTTATGATTTACGTCGCACGGCTTAAAAATGTATTAATTAATAAGTCGTTTATTGTCTGCTGTTTTCACCTAGAAGCGAAATTCGTTCTTGAAAACTAAATTCACAGCCATCTCTATCATCATCATGAAAGACGCAATGAATGTAGCAACCATGCAGTATCTTATCTCAGATGTTAGCTACCTCTCCTCCACTTATCAGCATTACACTACTCCCTTACTATACCCATAAATTGTACATCAGTGTAAACCATTCATTCCAAGTGTCTGGTCCCAGGTTATGGAATTATAATTATAATTATTTTAAAGACATTATAAAATGGATTTTAAAGTTGTATACTTGCGTCATGGTTTTTTTCTATTCTTGGATGAATCCCCAAATTTTCGGAAGACCAACCTGGGACAAGAATCTGCCGTTACATTTCAAAAATCAATCCAGAATAATAATAATAATAATAATAATAATAATATGTCCGACTTACTAAGAAACATATCAAAAAATGTCCATATCTCGAAATGCAAATATTAGATATTATCAAATTGTAATTAGACCTGAAGCAGTATATGCAGTAAAATATTTAACATTTCGAACACATAGCTTGCTTGAAAAGCTGTCAATTAAGGAAAGGAGGATTATCCTAAAAATCTTGGTCCCAACCTCAAATATGGTATTTACGGACTTCGGAGCAACTTAGAAATGTACACCCAAACCGAAAAGATATCAGGCGTAATTCGGAAAAGAAGGATAACTTTTTGCGCTCACCTCTTCAGATTGCCAGCTGAAAGAATCAGTAACAGTTTGCTATCCTACTTCAGAAGCCTCAAACGACTCCTCCTTGTTTGGTGGAGATCGATCAGGATCTTTTAAAATATTGAATCACAGAAACAAACATTCAACTCCGAGCACCACTCAAACACAAACTTAGACAGGTTCATCAAGAAAAAGTCCCAACTCGACTGAAGCATATCCATTTTGATGCATGGAAGAAAACACACCCCGAAAGGATGAAAACCTGGTGGGTTCACAAGAAGACAAGCGATGAGAGAAGAACAAAAGTATGTGAAAAGCCTTCGCATCATTGAAAATGGAACCTTAGACTGGAATGAACAAGTAACTACACTTGTAAGAAAGTATATGCTTCGCTTCACCCACTTAGAATTCAGCAGTCTTCTTACACGCACACACTATGAAAATAAAATTAATTGGGACGCTCGTGTTAACCATACTCAACTATGGTGATGGTGTGTTAGTTGACGCCACCGAGGAACAAACAACGAAACTGCAGAAAGCAATGAACTCTGGCATCCGTTTCAACTAATTTTTACATTAAAGTACACTACTCATGACACAAGACACTCGGCTGATTGACGATTAAGCAAATGTGATATTTACACATTGCTGCACACATTTTCCAACTTTGCTGGGCTGAGTGGCTCAGACGGTTGAGGCGCTGGCCTTCTGATCCCAACTTGGCAGGTTCGATCCTGGCTCAGTCCGGTGATATTTGAAGGTGCTCAAATATGTCAGCCTCGTATCGGTAGATTTACTGGCACTTAAAAGAAATCCAGCGGGACGAAATTCCAGCACCTCGGCGTCTCCGAAAACCGTAAAAGTAGTTAGTGGGACGTAAAGCAAGTAGCATTATTTTTATTATTATTATTATTATTATTATTATTATTATTATTATTATTATTATTATTATTATTATTATTATTATTATTTTCCAACTTTCAAATGAAGCAACCATGCAGTATCTTATCTCAGATCTTAGCTACCTCTCCTCCACTTATCAGCATTACACTACTCTCTTGCTATACCCATAAATTGTACATCAGTGTAAAAAATTAATTCCGTGTCTGGTGCCAGGTTAGGGAATTCTCTCGTTGAATGTTAGGAAATGCACGACGTTAGCCTCTTTTAAATGATCTTGCCGGGATTTCCTCCTAAATGTTAAGCCAAACTGTATGAATGAACGGATGAATGTGAGAATGAATAACGAGTACTTCAGTATTTACATAAATCCATACTTGTATTAAGATGCAAGAAGTCATGGAGATAAATAGACCAAAATATATTCTTAAGTTCAGGGCACTTGAAATGTTGCATGTGCTCAAGTAATCCTTTGGTTAATATTTGGCTATTTCTTAGCTATGAATATACTGTATGTACGTTGAAATTCGTTTAATATCTAGTGGACACGTCCTGCTCCGCAGAATTCGTTAAAAATAGGTCAGATAATTCGTCTAAATGGGCATGTCGGAGCAGTAATATTGTTTTGCCTGACCTTTCCAATAGTTTTTTGAACATGTAATACCGGCACAGAAGAACTAATTCATTCGTAATGTAGTTTATAACACTTCATTCCATGCAGTATTCACTGTGCTTCGACAATTCGAGCGTATCTGGATCTTAATATTTTCAAACGATCTTGCCCGAGATAGTGCAACGCACAATTGGTCGTGACTAAATACTGGTTTGAACCACGCTCTGCTACAAAAAAGTAAGTAGACACTCACTTTTTCAAGAGGTTGTCCTTGCGCTTTATTACTGGTAATGGTGATACAGGAGGCTAGTCGACTTGATGCCTTCCCGTCTGTGTGTATGGTAATGTTTTCTGTTAGCAGCATGTAAGTTATTAGGAAAGTTCTGCCATCTGTTGAATATATTAGGAAGCTGGAGAGGACAGAGAATCAAAGAGTACATAGCACAGAATAATATTCTTCCATGCACATAGGAAGTGTATACTCTCTAGCTTGACAGGTAGTAATCAATGAAGACTGCATACAATGACGTTAGTAAGGATGAAAATCACGTATATCAGAATATTAATGAAAGTGTCTATCGCTTAGCAACCTCCTAAGTACAGAATGTATTGCGGGTTAGCGTAAGCCTTCGCCTGCAGTTATTGAAGTGATCATTTAAGGATTTTAATTTTATCATTACTCACATATGGCTGAACTTGGAGATATATTAATGCCTTATGATTCACCGGCAGGTTATTCCGGAGAGAATAAAACAAGAATGAAGCAAATCAGTCCACTAGAACGGACGGACGGACGAACGGATTTTCCAAAGCTATTTTAGTAAACTCTTTCAGTATAAGTTATAGATAATGTTATTGGCTTTACGTCCCACAGACTGTTTTTAAGGTTTTCGGAGACGCCGAGGGCAGGAATTTGGTTCCGCGGGAGTTCTTTTACGTGCCGGTAAATCTACATATTTGTCATATTTGAGCACCTTCAGATATCAGGGTACTGAGCCAGGATCGAACCTGCCAGGGCTCAGAAAGCCAGAAAGCCAGCTCGGCAGATATATGTTTGCATGTATAAGGGCCATTCAAAAACAAACGAGCCGGAGGGTATAAAATGAAAACCTATACCTTTATTTCAAAAGTATTGCCCAGCACTGTTGAGGCACTTGTCCCACTGCGACACAAGGCGGTGAATGGCCGTCTCGTAAAATTGCTGGGGCTGCGTTTTGAACCAGTTCCAAACGTACTGCTTGACGTCGTCATCCGAGGTAAATCGTTTGCCTCTCAGAGCCTTCTTTATATTGGTCTTTTTAGCGTCGCGGTGACCCTTCATGCTTCAACAGGAGTCTTTGTCGTTTTGACTCGAGTTCGAAGTGATGACACCATGTATCGTCTCCAGCGACGACTCGTGACAGGAACTCATCCCCTTCCTTGGCATAGTGCATCATGTAATCAAGGGAGATGTCCATTCGGCGTGCTTCCTGTGCTGGTTGAATACTGTGAGGCACCCATTGGGCGAACTTTTAGCGAAATTTCAATCTGTCCTTAATGTTGGCTTGAACAGTTCCGACGTTCGCTCCGACCTTTGCTGCGGCAATGGCTGCTACCGTAACTCACCGGTCTTGCATAATAAGGGCATCCACCTACTGGACAATGGCATTGGTAATGCGGTGAGGCGTTCCAGACAGTGCATTATCGGCCAACGACATCCGTCCTTCCCTGAATCGCTTGTGCCACTATTTGACACTTGCAACGGGCATGCAGTGTTCTCCCTACACTTATGCCATTCTTCGATGAATTTTCGTTCCCCTCACTCCTTCTTCTGTCAGGAAACGCTCTGCACCCCTTTGCTTTTTTTTAAACTTCCATGTCACTGTTGTCAGCACGACTGGGTGTAGTGGACGATCAACGGGTGCGCGTGCTCGCTCTGTCGTCACGTGGTATGCACCCGTGTCCTTCCAGGGGCGAGATTAAGACCTAAGCGCTCTTATAGAAATCGAACCTTCTTCCACAGGCAATTGCTTTACGATCCTTTCAGCGGTTTTCATTTTATCGCCACCGCCTCCTTTCTTTTTGAATGACACATATGTGTATGTATGTATGTCTACTTCTTAGTCCCCTTTCTTGATACAATGTTATCAACATATCAAATCCAGGTTTCTTCACGAATCTGAAGTTGGCAAGCAAGGGGGATCTTTCAGTCACCATTGCCTTGCTCTCGGTGTTCGTGTTTGAAATTAGTACGTTGTGTGGACGTTTGTATACACTGCTGCTGCAAATGAATAATAAAAGTCTGCCATATAGTGATGCGCATTCCCTTATTGTGAACACATGTTGTTTTCCTGTATAACAGTGTTAGTGGATGTAGGTAGATAGCTAGCCCTTGAATTGAATGTCTTATCCCTGTAATTTCATTTGCGAAATGAGATTGATTCTAGCCTGTTAGCCCTCCTCTATTATCGCCGATATTACGGCTATTCGGTTCGGTCAACCTCGAAATTATCACTAATAGATTATCTAGACAGCCTGTAGATCGATCAATGGGCCATCACCCGTAACTTACATTTCTGGTCATATGTACCGTGGGTAACTTTATTATCTGATTATTCTTCTGTTAGGTTGTGATGAGAAACCTTATTAGCTGCATTACAGATGGACAAGGTCAATTGAGTCGCTTCAGAGTAAATCATACATGCTACTAATTAACCCATCCGAAGATTAAGCTTGTTCTGTTTCACTTTATTGCAATACCAGAGTGTTGAGAATTAAGCATGTATGGAAAATCCATAATTAATGAAGTGGCAGATATTCCCGATATTCTTTCTCTGGTAACAACAAATATCAATAATAAAAATGTCGGGTTACATATTCCTTACAGTACTGTCATCTTCTTTGAAATGAGGATTTTTTCACATGCTTGTAAAATATTTCGCAATAAGAAATAAACGGAAGAACATTTTGCTTGATACGTGACACAGAGATGTTTTGTTGTCTCACGTCTTAATCGAAAATCTTATCATTATTCACCCTAATTCGTATGATTCATTCTGAATGTAAGAACAGTTAAGGATAATCGATTTTTATTCAGAGGCTTTTTTCTCGGTCATGGGGTTCATCGTTAGCTGATTGCTTTCAAGTAGCAACAGAAGTGATTGTTGTTCTTCTTGTTGTATTTTATGGGCTTCGGGCTTCATCCATAAACATGAAACTTAGTGCATGTGAAGTCTGTCAGATAATCTGATGGTTATCATTTTGACATGAATATTTATACCAGTTAATAGGGGCTAAGGTTAGAAACTTAGCGACCGTCGTCTGACTACGTTTCTGTGTTTTCCTCCCATTCTAATCATCATTATCGTCATCGTCATTCTTCGATCGCCAGCCCTTAAGACCAAGTGCTGGCTTATAGCTTGCTTCCATGCCTGCTGAGCTAGTCATCCCCCTCCCCCTCTTACCGGGCAGAGTGGCACAGACGGTTGAGGCGCTGGCCTTCTGACCCCAGCTTGGCAGTTTCGAACCTGGTTCAGTCCGGTGGTATTTGAAGGTACTCAAATACGTCAGACTCGTATAGGTATATTTACTGGGACGTAATAGAAATCCTGAGGGACTAAATTCCGGCACCTCAGCGTCTCCAAAAACCGTAAAAGTAGGTAGTAGGACGTAAATCCAGTAACATTATTATTATTCTCCTCTCTTCCATTCTCGCGTGACGCCCAACTGGTTTAGGCCTTTCCCGTGGCATCCTTTCTTTTTCTTTTTAATTCCCTTCAACAAAGTTCTAGACATTGCCTTTGCGGGTATCCTCGCCACATGACCTCCCATTGATTCCATCTGCTTCTCGCCTGTCAGGATCATAGTGATCCGGTATCTGTCCGTCACGTTATATATACTGTATATATCCTACTGTTTCCTCTAACTGCCTCTGTGATCAGTGGTAGAGTGTTGGCCTCCGGATCCCAAAATAGCGGGTTCAAACCCGGCAGAGGTAGTCGCATTTTAAAAGGGCGAAAAAAATAGTCCATCGACAATCCACGATGTCGGCATACAAAAGATCTCTGGTGACACATTTGGTGTTTACCCGACAAAATTAATGAAATCTCAGCCATACACGCCCAAGAGAGAGTCGATTTACTCGGTCTGCCATCTAGTGGGCATAAAGTAAAACGGAACGTCGAAATTGACGAGTAGACAGCCAGATGGCATCAAATTAAAATGTCTGCACACGGTAGCTGAGGCCATACGATTATTATTATTACTATTTCCTCTGCTTCACTTTTCTCCGCTGTTGATAGGCCTGAGGATTCGTTTCATCGTTTTCCTTCCGATGATACGGAACGTGCTCCGTCGGGCTTCCAAGCCATTCTCATATCAAAATTTAAATCCTCCGTAGCTAAGCTGGAGGGGAAATCAATGTGAGGAAATACAACACTTTCATCTACACATTATCGACGACGATTTAATGAAACTGAATTAAAAAGAAAATAGTTCATATTATAACGAGAATCAAACATATCGTAGAGCTTAAGTCTCGTGAAACTTCACCCTCTATTGGTCCAAAGACTACTGCCCGATTGCTACCTCGTATAAGGGAGTTCTGAATATTACATCATCATATCAAAATATAAGGCGTGATCAAACAGTTTCCGTTTGAGGGCGTTGCTGCAGCGGACATGCAACGTAGCGCAACTCTGATGCGGGTATATACGCACGGACATGTAGGCAAAGGGATTAGTGTGGCAGTCGCGTCGTGCCGAGGTGCGTGCGTTGAATGCGGCCACGTGAACTATGGAAATGTTATTACCAAATGCGTCCAAACAGGACCAATGTGCTATAGTTCTGTTCGTGGCGGCTGAAGGACAAACACCGGTGGACATCCGTCGGATAATGAAGACTGTGTATGGGGCAGCATATCTGTCGAAAACGACCGTTGTGGTATGGTGCACCAAGTTCCGTGCGAGTCGCGTTTCGAGACAAGCCGCCGGTCGATCTGAGTAGCCAGTCTCATCTATTACGGACAACCACAAGTGGGTGGTGGATGAGGACTATGCGATTATCACGCCTTCGGTCCCCTCAGAAAGGCCTTGAACGGTCGACGCTTCCTGTCGGACGATGATGCGCAGCAGGTAGTTACTGTCTTCTTCACGCAGCAGGACACGGTGTTTTAACACACGGGGATCTTCAACCTGGTGGGTCGGTGGGATGAGTGCCTCAATGCTCACGGCTATTTTGCCTGATTGGCATCCTAATTCAGGACTGTACGGCCGTCGAACGGAAACTTTCTGATCGCCCATTACAGTTCTAGTACAACAGAGGACAGGCATGCATCACTTACAATTAACGCTGGCTGCTACAAAGCAGTGCACCGTATTTTACGTTGTTCTTGTTGTTGCTGTTGCTGATATTACTCCTTAAATCAGTGCAACAGCAATATTGACAAGTGGGAAACATGCTTCGTGGATCGTCCGACCTAAAGACGCGACTACTACTAAGGAGTAGAAGGAGTTGATTGACAGAGGCATTGTGTAACAGCAGAATAACGCACAACGAGAGAAGTCCTAAGGAAAACTAACCAGTAACTACGAGGGGGGGGGGGCAGTTACTTCATATCCAGATAGGATACGGAGAGCCTCCTAGACGATAACGCCGTCTCTCAGGCCAAGCATATTTTTAACAGTGGTGTGCTGGGCACGGCCTGGCCTAAACTAGGAACTGCTAACTCCTCTCGGTCTTACGAATGCAGAACTGTAGACCTATGATCCAGCAGTGGACACCCTTTCGACTCTGCACCGCAGACCGCAGTAACTAGATAGGACCTCGATATTATTATGTTTGTTACTACTGGAGTGTGTTTATCTGGAATCGGGCTGATCAGGCTCGTGAAGACCAACCGGTAGGAAGACTATCACACCTATCATGAGTGATTGTCGACGATGATATTATCACTAATACAGTTCAATGAATTATCACGTTTCCTCTCAGACCACTGCATATCAACATCAACAGGATGAGACAGTAGTTCCGTCAGACCAAAAATTTTCGGTGTAAACTAGCGAATTGGAACCCACTGAGTTTGATATTACCTCCACTGTTTCCAGGTTCCTCTATTTTATATTTAGTGTTCCGGAAAAAGCGTAAAAGAAGTTATCGGGACATAGAAACAAAAGTATTACTGCACTGTTAACATGTATATGTTTTTGGGCTGGGAATAAGTGTCAACAAATACCTGACACCATTGTAAGCATGACAACCAAGCTCTTCTATGTATGCTAGATCAGTATCGCCATCGTCTCACTGTGCGTTTTCTTCCTGTAACTAAGACCTTGAGAAAATATCAAGTGAATCCCGCTCTATAGGCTACGTCAGTCCAGTATTAAAATCTTTGAACTGTCTGGAAAATGAACCCAGGACCTCGGAGTAAAAGACAAGGACGCTTTCTCTACACCAAAGGGATTGATAATAATAAATTATAGTCCGTCATATATGTCAGTATAAGTTATAGATAATGTTATTGGCTTTACGTCCCACTGACTGTTTTTAAGGTTTTCGGAGACGCCGAGGTGCCGGAATTTAGTCCCGCAGGAGTTCTTTTACGTGCCAGTAAATCTATTATTATTATTATTATTATTATTATTATTATTATTATTATTATTATTATTATTATTATTATGTGTAAAGCATTGAAGAGGATTTCTACCGTACACATCGTAAGATTTTTTTTCGGGACTATATTCTGTTAATCATTATAAAACGGAATGTCAATATATTTGCTGCCCTTCAGAATTGGTTACCTCGGGCCGGGTTGAACCCACGAACTTTGGATCATGAGTCTGTCTGGTTCAGAGAAATAATCTTTTCTTGGAATATTGATTCAAGGAACATTTTTTGTACGAGATCAGGAGTCACCAGTCTTGTATAACTAGTTTAGTCTGTGGAGCAGTAGATTTGCAATGCCAAGTACAGTAAGGTAACGCTATCAAATGGCTTGAGAACTTTCAGATATCCCTGGGATTGAAACTTGGTTCGTGTCGCTAGGTGTCTGCTTCCTCTGTGTGGTTGGAATTTTAAGTTGAGGATTTGTATGCAAGAGACTCGACGTACGATGTTCCCAATCAGTTTTACAGAACTTACTGATTGCGAATCAGATTGGCTTGCTATTGCGCTAACCTTATTCAGTGTGGCCTCATTGCACACCATTCCACATTAAGTTGTCTCTTCCGTGATGCTCTGTTACACTAGCATGCTTAACACGATCTACTGTATTTCTACCTGTATCATTCACCTACGATAGTACGAGAACGCGTATTTACGAACTGCATTGCCAACGTTGTTACATCGTGCTTGGTTCATCTTGAAATACGTCGGTTCAGTACATACTTTACGGCTGTCACCTCTGGCACTGTCTTTCATCATACAGTGGAAACTAGAAAATGATAGCCTGGCTGAATAGCTTTGACGTTGTATCACTGGCCTTCTGTTCGCCAACTAGTCGATGAGTCACAGTGATACTGTGAGTGCGGTGGACGCTGTATCTGTAAGGTTATTATTGTAAATATTGTAATATATGTCTTGTTTTTGGTATAAACAGTTGTAAAAATAATAAATATTGTGTTTTTAAGTATTTGTGTACAGGAAATAGCCTTTATTTAACATTTCAATATTTGGTGTGATGTCATTGTTACTTATTGGATGGATCTCGTAGTTCAAAAATTTTCGATTAAAAAAAAGTAATATTTCATTTTACTTTTACTGTTTCTTACTATTTATACTAAAAACAAGGCATACATTACAATATTTACATTGTCGGGCTGAGTGGCTCAGACGGTTAAGGCGCTGGCCTTCTGACCCCAACTTGGCAGGTTCGATCCTGGCTCAGTCCGGTGGTATTTGAAGGTGCTCAGATACGTCAGCCTCGTGTCGGTAGATTTACTGGCACGTAAAAGAACTCCTGCGGGACTAAATTCCGGCACCTCGGCGTCTCCGAAAACCGTAAAAGAGTAGTTAGTGTTACGTAAACCAAATAAAATTATTATTATTATTATTATTATTATTATTATTACAATATTTACAATAATAACCTTACAGCTACAGAGTCCACCGCACTCACCTGATAAGGTCGATGACATTTAAAGATGTTTGCAGTTTAGACAATTCTGTGTCATTGACTTCTATCATTTTGAAGAACTGCAGCAGGACACCTGAGTGTACGTTACCGTGATCAGTTGTAATTTCCTTCTCTTTACAGAAGGTTGGTTACCATCATGGAGTAATCTCCTGCTGTAGTCCCCTTCAGGATACACTCTTGTTACTGTAATATGAAACACTTCAACCTCCTGAATTAACCCACTTTGCTACTGTTTGATGAAGTCCGCACAGTTCCACACGATGAAAGGACTTTTTTTTTTTCCAAAGAACTATTTTTGTCCTTGCAGTAGATTGCGATAGGTTGCAGAGGTTTGGTTAGAATTCCTAACACACAGTGCTGCTTAGTTACAGACAATTAAATATCTTGTGTTTAGTTTTATAAACATATAGATATAAATAAGGTGAGAGTAATGGCTGTTATCTAAGTGACAATATACTATGGAAAATACCAAAATTTATGAGAAGTAAAATAAACAACAAATGAAAAACATATCGAATGGCGAAAATGTAAAGATATAAAATACTATACACTAAACCGTTGCAATATATTTGTCTGACATATGTAGCATGTATCGTCTAACCTATATTCATTTTTGCCAATTGCTCATCAAGTTTCTGTTGGTTAGGTGATCTCACTCTTCCTTTCTCTCATTTCAATCTTCTGTTATGATTGTAAATTATATTTGGTATATATATATACTGTGGTTCGAAATTTCAATTGAACGAAGCGGTATTTTATACGAGATTGTAACTCATTTATCTGTAGAAATTGAAATGTGGAACATGGCAAAAATACACAGTGGACTCGGTTGAGCATTTTCCTAATATTGTAGAGCCTGTGCCTGTGTACGGAAGGTTTTCACTCCGTGAATACAAGGAGGTCCGCCTCTGTGGTGTAGTGGTTAGCGTGATTAGCTGCCACCCCCGGAGGTCCGGGTTCGATTCCCGGCTCTGCCACGAAATTTAAAAAGTGGTACGAGGGCTGGAATGGGGTCCACTCAGCCTCGGGAGGTCAACTGAGTAGAGATGGGTTCGATTCCCACCTCAACCATCCTGGAAGTGGTTTTCTGTGGTTTCCCAATTCCTCTCCAAGCAAATGCCGGGATGGTACCTAACTTAAGGCCACGGCCGCTTCCTTCCCGCTTCCTTGCCTGTCCCATCCAATCTTCCCATCCCTCCACAAGGCCCCTGTTCAGCATAGCAGGTGAGGCCGCCTGGGCAAGTAACTGGTCATTCTCCCCAGTTGTATCCCCTGACCCAAAGTCTGAAGCTCCAGGACACTGCCCTTGTGGCGGTAGAGGTGGGATTCCTCGCTGAGTCCGAGGGAAAAACCGAACCTGGAGGGTAAACAGATTAAGAAGAAGAATACAAGGAGAATTCTACAGACTATACCTGGACACAGAAATGACTTGGAAGTAAGAGGATGTGCACGATTATTGTATTAAGGATGCTGGTGAAAATACTTGGGTACGTGCACTCAAGACTAGCATCGCAGGAACAATAAAGATTGGGAAGGACCTCAATAATCCTGCATGTTGTTTGTCAAGGATACACGCTTCGGTGAAATAGACAGCACACTAAGTGTGCGAAGAATTTCACTTCAGTTTACGAGGGTTTTTTTTTTTTTTTTTTTTTTGCTAGGGGCTTTACGTCGCACCGACACAGATAGGTCTTATGGCGACGATGGGATGGGAAAGGCCTAGGAGTTGGAAGGAAGCGGCCGTGGCCTTAATTAAGGTACAGCCCCAGCATTTGCCTGGTGTGAAAATGGGAAACCACGGAAAACCATCTTCAGGGCTGCCGATAGTGGGATTCGAACCTACTATCTCCCGGATGCAACTCACAGCCGCACGCCTCTACGCGCACGGCCAACTCGCCCGGTTTACGAGGTTTTCACATCGTTGATAGTGCTTTAAGCTGGACGTAAACAAGCATTTTCGGAAACCTCATATTTTTATAAATAAAATACCGTGTACTTCACGTCATTTTGTTATAAAATTTTCTGTGTTTATCTCCAGTAGGAAACGAAGTAGTCCTTTCGGCGAGATATGTGAATACAACTTTCTACACTTGGTGCTAGCTTTGTATGTAACACTAGAACATTGTCAATTATGAGGTACTACAGTGGAAATACTGTCTTTTCGCCATTGGCTCAACTCTGATTATTTTGAGCCACATATTTTAAGATAAACGCACAGATATTTCCATTATATTCGTTTTTTAGGTGTTAAATTCTGAAAGCTTCTCTGAAGGAAATAATGCAATTATTATTGCGACTACAATCGTGTCTCATTTGTCTGCATGGTCTAGTCCAACTACTGAATAGTTTACATAATCACATTTTAGTCGATTGTTACACAGAGTTTCATTAAGCCTATCCTTATACTTGAACTTTATCTCCTTCTGTGAACATACTCTTGCTGTTCTTCCAACCTGTTCATGAATATCCGATACCATACTTGTGATGTCCATCTCCTCTAGCATATCAAAGAGAGTTCTAAGTCAGACTAGCCACCGGTTGCGTTCAGAACTGTTGACTTTAAGTAAGTAATGGCAGACAGGATAATTTGGTTTTCGAACTAGGCAAGAATACTTCTTTCCCCTAGTTCAGAATTACCAGAAACTCAGAATAAATTGTTTTTGTTATAATTAAAATATTTACTGCACAAGCATACAATTATGTTTAGTATTGTTATTTATTTGTACATACTATTGCTAATTATTATCAGTGAAATAACTTTATACGATTACTTCTCATCATAACGCTGCTCGAATCGTAGAATTTAAATGCTCTAGGACGATTCTACATGTATCCTACACTTTCCCCCGTCTACTTCTTACGATACAAATTGTTTTGAAGTTTCTCTGGTTTATTCCACACTATTTGAATATCCGTTATCATACTTGCGATGTCCATCTCCTCTAGCATATCAAAGAGAGTTCTAAGTCAGACTAGCCATCGGTTGCGTTCAGAACTGTTGACTTGAAGTAAGTATTGGCAGACAGGAGTAATTTTTAAAAATGTCGTCTATTTCCAGAATGCTCTAGGCGCGCGAACCATTGTAGTTAATTGTCTGGTCTGAAACGTGGTTGTTTAGTTTTAGAAAGTCGAAGGAATAATTTGTCATGCTCTATTCATTATTGATTAAAACTCGTAATTAAAAAATCATTTTTGTTAATTGTGGGCAATATACCTTAAAACAGTTGAATTTTCTAGACGTTTACTGAAATATTTCTGGAACTTTCATTTCAAATATGGATAGTGAAAATTATGAACAACGTTAAAGGTGCACGTTTATGCAATGTTTGAAGGTAATGAAGTTAAAAGTGGTTTTTCTGGAGCATTTGAATTTTAGGAAAGGCTACTTTCGAGAAAAAGCAAAGTAGAAGTGGGTGTCCTCCCTTAAGTAGATGCACAGGAGTGACATAATATCTCCACGTAACTCTTAAGAACAGCCGCACATGGTAAAAGTAGGGTACTTCATTTTTAGTTTCCTGACATTTTGGGTCCAAAATTTCTGTTCCTCCTAAGATTGCGACAGTCGGTGAGTGACAAATGAAAGAAGGTCCAGTGGAGATGAAAGTGATTTTGAGATTGAGCATTGCAGTAATCAGTGTACGCTGTATTGACTAACTGCAATGTGGTGAATGTATGGCTTCTGGCCTGCCAGCTGCAGATCTGTCTGCAACAGCAAACTGAATTGATTCCGCCCTCGTGAGTGGTACGCATTTCATACAGTGACGCGAGCTTCAAGTTACGCTACGTTTGCCGTAATCTCCTCATCGTTTCCCAAATGATTACAAACACGAAATTGCAATCCCAACTAATGCTAGTCATTAATCTTCCATTTGTTCTGGTCATCTCCTCCTGGGTGTTGTCATGACGATGATGAAGGCTCAGTCGATCATGACGATGATAACGATGTACTAATGACTGAAGCTACTACGAAAAGTCGTTCTTTATATGTGATTATATTTCATGTACTGGTCGTGTTACTATACATGAACACACCTTACTTATTTTTCACTTTTATGTTAGTCATTGTACTGAGGATCAGTGAGAAGATCCAAGATTAGTTTCGACACACAATATATAGTCAGACAATCATTTTCCTTAGATTATATACGCGTTTTAAAATATATAATGTGCTGTAAGAAACTTGTACCTTTGGATATAATAAGTACATTAAAATCTCTTTTATGTTCTTCCAAGAGAACTTTGATTCCTTCTAAAGCTGCAACTAGTTTCTAGAACTTCAAAATAAGAAAAGAAATGGGGGATTATAAGTTAATTTGTCACCATATGGCTCGTTGTATGCAGGCGTACGACTTACAGGGACCAACGGTTACGCATTCTTAAATTCAAACCCAGGTCTTCCTCGCTAACAGTCGAGATTTTCTTTTGAAGACTTGGAGCAAAGTTGTCTGCGAAACGTAAAGATTTTCACCTCGTTTTCTTGACACGGCATAAGCCCAAAGCCTACATCATGTCTATGATGATGATGATGATAATTATTATTATTATTATTATTATTATTATTATTATTATTATTATTTAATAGGATCATTGACAAAAATGATGGAGTAATCGTGGACTCAGTGTGCTACCACCCAGAAGATGACGTGGAGGTATACTGGAAGCCGAAGATGATACGAAGTTTAGATTCTGGGTAACATACAACAGAACTTAACAAGCGCAAATGCCTGTAATAGAAGTATCTTTGTTTTAAAAATGATCAAACGTGAGAGAATAATTTTAATTTGAGTGGTGTCTGAGATCGGTCGAGTCGAGTGCGGAGTTCTTGTTATTACTGCTGCTGTTTCAGCTGCTTCTTTTGTTGTACCAATTTAAAATCAAAGATCATCGCAGGTCTTCTCTTTCATTTGTCACGTGCGTGATCATGAATGAGGTAATGACCTGTATTTTGTTTGTGTCCGGTATTGTGAACTGTGTCTAGGACATGAATGAGCAATTATCTGAATATTTTTCTATAGTGAGTCACATGTGTGACAAAACCTAAAGTTTATATCTTTCTATAAACTTTATAAAGTACTTGCAGTAAGTTCATATCTCTTACAGAAGGCTAATTACTGTTAGCGTCACCATTAGAATGTCGGTCTTTCCGAAGCAATACCTAGCATCAACTTTATTAAAGAAAATCGTACCGATCTTAGTCATGCCAGAAAGTCAGGTGACGGATTGTTATCCTTTATACCCCATATACTTAGAACTCTAAGGAAATGTTATGCCTACATTTAGGAGTTAAGTGTAACTTCATGCGATCGATTAGGTGAAGAGTAACAAAGATTTTCCTAATTGATCCTCTTTAAGAGGCAATAAATACTTCTGCTCCATGTTTTTACAGTACGTTTCACTTTAAAGCTCCGAACTCTATCCCACTGCATTGGAATCAATAAAATCTTGCTACTTCCAATGACTAGAGGCATCTCTCTGTGGTGAAAAATTTTGCCTAATTTCCTCATTTTGTTGAGGTCATTTCGGTATATTTTTGTTTTTATTTTATTTCTTCAATAATTTCACTATATTTTATTTCCACCTGTCAGCAATAGTTGATAACATATTTGCAGTAAAATTGTTTTACTTTTACATGTGTACAAGAATCATGGGGGTTATGCTTCTGTCGAAAACACATATTACATATATCAAAGTATGGGTGTTTGGAAAATTTGCATCTGCCATTTTAACAATTAGGGCCTAGCCTACGAACATAATTTACACACTAGAGTCTGAAACAGACTGATACCATCAGGTTCATATTACTGGGAGTCAGAGCTGTTGTGTCTAACATTATATTATAATACGTTGACTCTCAGTAACAACATTACTGACTAGGATCCATAAAACCTTCACTACAGCTTCCAAAAAATTCCCATATGCTGATTTCAGGGAAAATAGAATATCAGTCTCTCTCTACCTTCTCTACATGAACGACCAATTAGATCCCGAAACACTGTCTATGCCGAAAGTTCTCGTAAGATGGACTTTGCTTCATTAGATGACGGACTTCATTTTCTAAGTCACCTTCCAGTATGTTTCTTGGGTCAAAGAGTTTACTGAGAGAATAAATGTCGAATTTTTCTGTGTGAGACTCCATTGAGTGGTTCAGCTTTTTCAGGCTTGCTCTACCTACAGATTGGAACATGTCAAATGTGTCCGCATTTGCTGTGGTAATTCGTAAACTTTATCCGAGATTGTCTCGAAAAAAATATGTACCTTCTAGTAAGTTAAAGCTCATTGAAAGGCCGCTAAGATTAAATTTAATAACATGAATTAATGGCATCTTGGAGCTTTCTAATGTAAGCAGAATGTTACAACTACCAATGCTCAACAAGAAAAATAGCTAGGCAAGGCAATGTATTATTGTTACTCCATTTGGTGTCAAGGCTTTAAAATAGTTCACAGCAAAATTCTGGTCTTCAACAGTTTCAACAAAGTCCACTATATCATCTAGATATTCTCCAGGGTACTCAACAATTTTAAACCATGAATTTCATCTGGTGATGACAGAACAGGGAAAATGTTAGCTTTAATAGGTTCATCTTCATATTTCTGATTCAAGAATTGAGTGTATGCATGATTTCTCTTCATGAATTAGGGAATCATGTACTGTGCCTCTACAACACAATGGTTAAAATCATAAGTTCCATGGTACACACACTGCCCACTATATTTAGTTTGTGAGCTCAACACTGCATGTGTACTAATCCTTCTGAAAGTAAAACTCTTACTGCATTTATACACTTGCCCATGTAACGGACTGGGTCTGAAGTTATAGAAAATACATTCTGTAACGTTTGCTTTGTCAATAACTTTCACTGCTTCCGCCCTCCCCCCCCCCACACACACACAGCCCGCCCCCCACCCCCGACAAATAAATTCTGAACTCTACCAACATCAACACCACACTAAGCACTTTTATTAGAACCGTAAACACACATTGCCATTTTTATTAGTCGTTTCATCACAAATAATTGAAACTTTCACATCTTTTACAGCTTCCTATAACCTTTATTCGCCCTCTTTGATGATTCGAGGTACAGAACCTTCTCTTAGTCTTCCGGCTGTGGTTAAAAGAAATCAATAGAAATAATATTGGGGTGGTATTTAACACCATTTGAGTTAAATAAATTATTACTTTAATATTTTGAAATAAATGCGAGATCTTCCATTCATTATCTAGGCCAAAATATCACTAAACGAGAAAACGAACAAAAGCGCATAAATTTATTAGACGCATAAATTTATTAGAAAAACGATAACCTCACCTCGTCTCCACTAAATATGTGTACTATTACACAAATCTGGTTCATTCACTCTCTCATTTTGGGATGACCAACTTTCTCCAATGGAATATTCGCCTCGAAGAAATCTCGAGTTGTAGATGAATTAAATGTTTCTTTATCGTTTTCGCTCATTTTGCAGCTGCACTAGCGTCTTGTCTTCTGACGTCTGTCGTCGTTAGCATCTTCTTGTATGAAGCTCTTTTATTAATATGTTTCAGGCTCGTGTCCTCTCTCCGCCACTCAGTTCGCACATTGAAGTATTTACCAGAGACCAGGGCTGTCTGCGGGAAACAAAATTGGGGCTCCTCAAAGTAAACATGTAAAACCTTTCAATAACACACATAAATTTTACTGCAGCTGATGCAAAAGAAAATTATGCAATCTGTATCCATTTACTGTAAGATACAAAACAAATTAATGGATTTTGTTTTAAAAATTAAATATTTTGTAAAGACTGAAATACAACAAAAATAGTATATGCTTCTATTTGGTTTTTGTATTTTTCAACCTTCATTTACCAGATCTGAATATTTGTCAAGCAATGATTACTGCACAGTCATACGTGAGATACGTGGAATTTTAAGTGTAAGGACTGTGGGTGTGAGTGAGAACTAAGGAAGATGAGGGAAGAGATAGCGAGTTTGAAGGAGAAAATTAGATTTGTAACGGAGGACAGGAACAGAGATAGGGCTCCCTCAATGAATGTAAAGGATACAGCACGTAAGCAAGAGGGAAGGGTAGGAAGGGGAGAAGTTGTGGAGGATAGGTGGCTAATATTTTAAGGCCAAGGAAAACGGGGACTACGGGTTTTTCCCTAGGGAGTGGGCCCAAGAGAGGTATCGGTGAGGAATCGGTGAGGAATCGATATGAATCACTGCAGGTAGATCAGCAGAGGGGAGATGGAGATCAGGAGGTGTTACGAAGGACGGGTGGGGAAAGAGGAAAGGGAAACGTAGAGTAGAGGATAGGAAGAAGGAGGTGGAACAAGGTAATGAGTGGGAGGAGAACGTGAGTTCTGCAAGCGCCAGGGAAGTTAAGGGTGACCAGGAGTGGAGGGGATCTAATGAGGAGGATGAGGCCCTGGTCATAGGTGACTCGATTGTCAGACATGTGGGGAAAGTGTGTGAAGGAAAGGAAGCCAAGTCAGAGCGTTATCCAGGTATTGTTTTAAGACAGATGTTGAGGAAAATAGAAGGGAGGGAGGTGGGTAATGAGAACGTGGTAATTTTCCACGATGGTACCAATAACGTAAGGCAAGCAGGAATAGGAACTAGCATAGTTGAGGATGTGTGGGATGTGGTTACGGCAACACGGAAGGAGTTTAAGGAAGCAAAGATTGTTATCAATGTGATAATGTGTAGGAGGGTTACTGACTGAAGGGTAATTAGGGATTTAAATGAGTCTATGGAATGGGTACGTGGGAAATTCGGAGTGAGATTTGTATATCTTAAAAGGTGGGTGATGACCTTCGATGTTAGGCCCCTTAAAACAACAAGCATCACAAAAGGTGGGTGATAGATAGGGATTTAAGCTTAGATGGCCTTCACTTGAACCGCAATGACACATATAAGTTAGGCGGTTTGTTTCGCCCTTTCTTGAAGTTTATCATTGATGGTTTAAGCTGCGTAATCCGAGAAAGCGCTCGGAGGGACGGTTTCCTTTAACTTCCTTCACTACAGTCGGCATTTCTCGGCTCTTGTTACCATACACATAGACCTTTCCTGATGAATGATCTAGACAGTTGTGAAAACCGCATCAAAATCCGTATTGTATTTCCCAGGATTAACCATCACAAACACTGACAGACACCTACAGAGGATTTCATTTTATAAAGTACAGTAGCCAAATGGTGATTTCCGTACGTAGCCATAATTTTAATGTAGGTTGGTATAACTCGATATGGTCTCTGTAAGCTAGGATAAGAATTCTAATGCATGAAGATTTCCTATTTTTACAGTTTGTTTTACGTCACACCGACACAGACAGGTCTTATAGCGACGATGAAATAGGAAAGGGCTGGGAGTGGAAAGGAAGCGGCCTTGGCCTTAATAAAGGTACAGCCCCAGTATTTGCCTCGTGTTAAAGTGGAAAACTACGGAAAACCATCTTCAGGGCTGCCGACAGTGGGGTTCGAACCCACTATCTCCCGGATGTAAGCTTACAGCTGCGCGCCAATAACCGCACGGCCAACTCGCCCGGTGAAGATTTCATTACTCGTACTGTTACTTGTTTTAAAGCGTGACAGTGACCATTTTTTAAGTTCTGTAAATGTCATTTACTTTGAGATAAACATAATTATCCATCGAAGGACATTCCTTTCAAGGGTATCAGTTTGTCATTCAAAAACTGAAATTCAGACGAAGTTACCTTTAAGCTACTGAGAGGCATACTGAGTTACCGAAAATAGTCCTTTTCTTGTTTTTTTTACGATACATTAGATTATTATACGTTCATGTTTTAGGAACAAATGTACAACGCTACCTTTTGATCATAGCTGTGGGACCTCAAGTTGTACATACATGACGCATCTCAATGACTGGCACGAATATAGTATCATTAATAGTGACATTATTATAAAGTTATCCTGAAAGGTTCAACTATCGATTTGCGTAATCGCCTAGTTTTGACCCTTAGAACTACAATCTGTTATTGATTCTTAACAGTAGAGAAATTCTCTACTGCAGTATCGTATTTGTTATTTTTGTTATGTTCGTAAACTGCTCTGAGTAATTTGTTTCATATCTAATTGAAAGCTAAATTGGATATGTTATTAATGTAAGGAAATAATAACAAGGAAGACCACAAGTTACTTCGCTGTAAATTATTGCCACTACAGCTTACATTAGTCAGGCAGTAGAACATAATTTTAAGAGTAATGCACTTAAAATGTCTTAGGACACATTTTCATTAGTAAAATGAACTAAAATAAAAATGTTTTATTGACTGTAAATACATGGAGTGTTTGTAATTTGTTTCACATTTCAGAAACTTATATGTATTGTTAAATTCATTTAGGCTAAATGGTTTAACATGTAGTAATATATGTTATTTGGAACACTTTTTCTGAGCCTTGACACTTCTTAGCTGTATTTCATTTCATTGGATTTAAGATAAGTGTAGGCTATGATCGACAGGCATTTTGCTGTTTGATGCTGAGGAACCTGAAGAATGTAACCTATTGTCCCTACCATGTGGTCCGGCTCGATGGCCAAATGGGTAACGTGCTGGCCTTTGGTCACAGGGGTCCCGGGTTCGATTCCGGGCAGGGTCGGTAATTTTATCCTTAATTTGTTAATTTCGCTGGCACGGGGGCTGGGTGTATGTGTCGTTTTCATTATAATTTCATTCTCATCACGACGCGCAGGTCGCCTACAGGAGTCAAATCAAACGACCTGCATTTATCGAGCCGAACTTGTCCTCGGACACTCCCGGCACTAACAGCCATACGCCATTTCATTTCTTTTTCCTACCATGTGGACAAATATCAGAGTTTCTAGTATGGATATATGAGGATGTCTTGGAATATTTTTGTTTATATTCGCTCATCAAAGCTTTTATAATTGGTTGCAAATAAGAGTTAAGAACATTGTATGAATTGGTGGACAGTAATTTAGTTTACGTTGATGAACTGGTTAATAAAAATGGAAATGTAGGCACTAAAATATGCTGCTGTCTCGTTCCTCTTTCATTCTAATACACACTCCAGATGTGTGTAAAACGATCTGAAATGTTGATTCACCCCGAAATAAGCAGTGCTTTGCTTTCAACGAGAACCCCTTATTTCCTTTTGAGCTCAAACGAAGCCTTTACAATAAGGAGATGAGACATTAATTCGATAAAAGTATATTGTACTACGGATTATTGCTTCTTTGCTTGAGAGTAAACATTAAATAATTCAATTTCTGTCGGATTTAGCATTCTTCCAAACAAGTTTCTTTTCCTAGTGTAGTTCCCATCTTTTGAACTGGGAATTGAAACATTTGTCGCTTGCTTTATCATCACTTTTCCTTTTGATGAGTGATCAAAATGAAGATAATTATCCGTTAAGGGAGTTTGTATTCAGGAAGTAATTTGACGCCGCAGAGAAGTAGGGAAGAACTTGAGAAAGTCTTAGCATTCTCTCAAGTGAGAAGGGAAGAAACTCCACCAAAGTTTGTTCATGCTTCGAATTGCATATGAGTGTGTAGTAAATTTCAATTAAGACTTCGTTACGTGGAAGAACTCTAAGTAATTTGGCTTTAATGTTTGTTTGTTTGCATGTTGTCTTCCTCTGTTATGTCTATTTCTAGATCTGACTGTGGCTTTTACTACGGGAAGAAGTTGACTATTTTATATCGTTCATTGACTTGTAGATATGAAGAAGATAAATAATGCTTCTAACATGATGTTTATTTTATAACTGTTAGGTTCTTCAGTCCGTCAGAACTAATTTAGGACCGAGCTCGATAGCTGCAGTCGCTTAAGTGCGGCCAGTATCCAGTATTCGGGAGATAGTAGGTTCGAACCCCACTGTCGGCAGCCCTGAAGATGGTTTTCCGTGGTTTCCCATTTTCATACCAGGCAAATGCTGGGGCTGTACCTTAATTAAGGCCACGGCCGCTTCCTTCCCACTCCTAAGCCATTTCCTGTCCCGTCGTCGCCGTAAGATCTATCTGTGTCGGTGCGACGTAAAACAACTAGCAAAAAAAAACAAAGTTAGGAATAGATAAAACGTAGAAAATGCCTGAAAAAGACACAACTTAATTACAATATTATTATTTAAATCCAGCATATGGTTGAATATATCAAACACTATCTATTGTATTTTATCCCTTTTTTAAGATAGCATGTATCTGATAAAGATATTTTTATGTTTATACATTAAGACATAGCCATGTGGTTGCCATCATAAACCGCACCTGCTACACTGCTATGCTTTGTATCTATTCCCTCAACCTGCTTGTTATGTCATCTAACTTACATTTTCACGCTTTCGCTCTTTGCTTTCTTAGTGAGCTTGCCATAACTGATCTACTGGTTCTACTTCCATCTAAAATATAATTTAATAAATGTTGAATTGATCATCCACTTTTACCGGTTACAGTAGCTATCAATTAGAGCCCATGAAACCTACACTTATAAACTAAGTGACAAATACTGTACTTAAGAATTTATGTTTTGGTAAATACGGAGTTTGCTGCTGAAACCGCCTCACTCTATTCCAAAGCAGCTAAATATCTCGAAAATTATCAATATGAAGCGCCAATCAATCCGTAGACCTATAATAATAATAATAATAATAATAATAATAATAATAATAATAATAATAATAATAATAATAATAATAATAATAATAATTTCTGCTTAGAAACATATCATCGGAATCTGCCCCGAAGTATCATAATTTCTTGGCTTTATGTAGATGTGCTTGATTATAATAGGATATGAATAACGGCGATGTATCTTTCTGCCATGCGACATGAATAGTAAAGCTTTTAAACTAATTAAGGTAGCTAATTCCTTGGACAGATTAATTGTAAGACTGTTTACCGTTGTAGGAAGCAGACGGGAGCCTCGTAAGCATGTAGCTGATTGCTTCTCATTGTGTACCTTGGAACACTCTGCTGTTAACGTCGCTTCCGGGAAGTGGAGTTAACGATCGTAATGAATTCCGGGAACAGGCATTTTATTTAGAGGTGACATGAAGTTTGCCTCCTCAACCCTTTGCAGTCAGTATTACTTTAATTATTTCAACGAATAGCCTGACGTTCTTTTGAATTTTGTTCGTTACAAACTTATATGACGAACGATACGTCTATCGATTCATTTCAGTGCAAGGCCCCTTGATAAGAGAAAATTTAAAAATCCGTCTATCCCAAAAAAAATTACTCAAAATTTTTAAAATAATGTCAAAACTATGAAAGCTAGAAAACGTATTATAATTACTGAGTTCAAGAGACAAAAGTTCAATTAGTTACCACTTAAGGTGACGTAACGCAATAGTAGAAATAAACTTGTGTCTTCGTCCTGGTGGTGCAGCTCTTTTTACGTGCAACGCCTGCCCCCTAATGTACGCGAGCTGCGCGTACCATTTAAACTGTATACCATCCCTCCTTCCATTCTTAAATTAATAGCAGTATCGGGTATCGAACCCAGGTCTCCGAGGACTGTAGGTAATACCGCTAACAGTTATAGTACGGGGGCGGGGCGGTAGAGGTCTCTAAAGTCTAAGCATAATCTCTCGCCATTTTGGTACTTACCTGCATTTCGTTGGCAGGGCAGTTGACAAACCCTACGATACACATTCCTCTTTTCTGCTGTTCTATACGTCAGCAATCAAGTGCTAAAGTAACGATTGAGTAAATATTCTGAGCCCAAGTTGGCGGATTTGATTCCTGTTCAGTCCAGTGGTATCTGAATGTACCCAATTACGCCAGTATTATATCAGTAGGTTCATAAGCACATAAAAGAACTCATGTAGGATCAAATATCCGGCATCTCAGTGTCTCAGAAAACCGTGACAGTAGTTAATCGGACATAAAACTGTAGCTTCCTTTATTTACTGTACTATTCGTATGAGGAACAGTAGCTGCTTACCTATTGGATGACTGTTTAAACATTTTAATAAATTAATGAGTCCAAATAAAAATAAAAACATATTATGGAACAGAATAACATATAGCTGTATCACTCATGGCAGCAATTGATTGATACCAAACTGTTTGAAAGACGTAACAAAATTAACCACAGAACACTGATCTAAAACCAGGAAGAAATTTATTAAAACCTGTATTTGGAGTGTGTTAACATACGATTGTGGGACCTGGACTTTGGGAAAACAAGCACAATCAATACTAGAAGCTGCGGAAATGTGGTTCTGGAGAAGAATGACAGGGACGAGTTGGACAGAAAAAAGACTAATATCCAAATCTTGAATGACCTTAATGAGAAACGGACCTTAATTTATTCAATACAGCAGAGGAAAGCTAAATTTCTTTGACACATCCTACGACATGACACCTTTTTCCAGAATGTCTTCGAAGGAGTAGTCCTAGGGAAGAAGTCGAGAGGAAGACCACGTGTCTCATACCTTAGGAACATAATCACTCAGCTGGGTTTTGCTTCCTATGTCATGATGAAAAGGACTGCTGAAGACCGTGGGATGTGGCTGCAGCGACAAGGCTTAGCCTTTAGATAATGGATGGATGGATGGACCTCACACATTCCCTCTGTCTGTCAACATTATACATGACATACACAATCATCTGAGTGAAATAATGTTACAGTGATACTGCTTGAAGTAGCCTACAAAAAAATTGAATACATTTGTCTGAACTTCAAATTGCTTGCTCATTATTGTTGAAGTTATTGGATAATGTCTGTCCTCGAAATATTGTCGAGCTCTTACATGTCGAAACAAGCGCTCTTGTCTTGCTGGCCGTCCTCTAATGCCACTCATCATGCTCTACACTATAATTAGGCACGGAGAAATCTCTGCTTGCAGGGTTATTCACATAAATAACACTTTTTCCTTTACTCAACTAATTCACGTTTCGAACAGGCTTGTTAGATTCCCCGTTTGAATACTCTCAGGACTGAACACCAACCCACAGACTTTCTGAACGCATGAGCAAAATAATTCGCATCCCCGTCGTCACTATAGCCAACGCCATTTATTAAAAAGTGCTACATATTACAGTAATGCCTTTAATTTGTCTTATTTTAGAAATAAACATTTCGTGATGTTAGGCACATTTCGAATGAGTCATTTCACATCTTCATAGATGGTGTAGTTTTTTGATAATTTTGCGTGAGCAATGAAATTATATTCACAGATGACTATTGAAAATTAAGAATTATTAGTGAACGTTAACATTATTTGATTCGAAATGTATTCTACATTTCTTTTCGGTTTTGCTTGTGGGAATAGGAAAGGCCTAGGAATGGGAAGGAAGCGGCCGTGGTCTTAATTAAGATACAGTCCAAGCATTTGCCTGGTGTAAAAGTGGGGAACCATGGAAAACCATCTTCAGGGCTTCCGACAGTGGGGTTCGAACCCACTATCTCCCGGATGTAAGCCGACAGCCGCGCGTCCCTAACCGCACGACCAACTCGCCCGGTAATTCCAGCTTTAGGCTGTAGTAAAGTTTCGAAATAAAAATGGCAATAGTTACTTAAACTCTGTAATATAATCTGATGAACAGAGTAATGAATATTGTGGGGTTTATAAACATAGTGACATCTCTCCATGTTATAGACTGGACTGCCTGCATGGAAAGCCATTATCCAATAATCTTATTTCAATAATTCAACATCTTCTTCTTCTTCTTATCCTTCTTCTTCTTCTTTTCCTACCGATTTTCCCACACCTGTGGGGTCGCGGGTGTGAACCGTGACGCACATGTGGATTTGGCCCTGCTTTATGCCGGATGCCCTTTCTGACGCCGACCCCTATATGGAGTGATATAATCGCCATTGCGTCTTTCTGTGGTGGTAGGTTGTGCAGTGTGTTGTGTTGTGTAAATATGAAGAGGGAAGTTTTGGGACAAACACAAACTCCCCGAGCCAGAAGAATTAATCAGAGGCGATTAAAATACCCGACCCGGCCGGGAATCGAATCCGGAACCCTCTGAACCGAAGGCCTCAACGCTGACCATTTAGCCAATGAGATGGACGTTATTCCAATAATTCAACATATTGAACCTTATTGCATACATCCTTTTCCTAAGTTATCTGTTTCCTTAGATCAGATCCTTGAGCTGAACAGTACTCAGCGTACTAGAAGTTTAACATTTGTAATCTAATCACAATCATCTGGATTAAACTTGTGAAAAGCTTTCTTTGATCCGGCGAATTGTTTTACACTGTGCAACTTCGATCAGTTTTAACTTGAGCTCAAGTTATTCAGTGAAAACTGTGTTCTATAAATATCAGTTAATTAGGGACCCTGAATGGGGCCCAAAGTGATAATCAGTAGCAATATGCAAGCATGCAAGTTTACGTAAGGAAAAGTTACGCAGTCAAAGACAAAAATGTGGTACAATAGCAGATATCCAAAATTGCACCACCCTTGGACAGGATCAGTACTGCGAAGGAATATTTAAACTCGTGAAACGTTGCGGAAATATTTTAATATCAGTCTCGATTATTTATCGGACGAGTTGGCCGTGCGGTGAGGGGCGCGGAGCTGTGAGCTTGCATCCTGGAGATAGTGGGTTCGAGCCCCACTGTCGGCATCCCTGAAGATGGTTTTCCGTGGTTTCCCATTTTCACACCAGGCAAATGCTGGGGCTGTACATTAATTAAGGCCACGGCCGCTTCCTTCCCAATCCTAACCCTTTCCTATCCCATCGTCGCCATAAAACCTATCTGTGTCGGTGCGACGTAAAGCAAATAGTAGTCTCGATCATTTTGTAAAATAGTATAGGTAGAGTACAACTGTACTTATTGCGGTTGAAAAACATAAGATTAAATCTTAATTACGCGCCTTTCCTAGTAGCACCAGTATATTTGCATTATTGGAAACTTCTTATCATGGCCGCATTACTTGTCTCATTCGCTTTTCTATTCTGTTGCCAATGGTTGATATTTATTTTTAAATGATTTATTCTTCATTGGTATTGTGTAGGAAGACTCTACAAATTGGTTGGTTTCTCGATGTGCTTCCGTTTATTCTTTCTTATGGTTATTTACCTTACGCAGATTCTTTGAACTAATTAGAGCGAAGAATATTATTATACTTTAGGTTCTTACAAAATATACCATATTTATCTCCCTCTGTAGAGGTTCATCCTTTTTATATACTGGTTTAATCGTTGACCTACATGCAGAAATTTGATTGCGTTAATTAAAAGTTATCTTGGGCCGATGACCTTCGATGTTAGGCCCCTTTAAACAACAAGCGTCATCATCATCAAAAGTTATCTTTTCCGAAATAACAATGAATGTGTCCGAGAATATGCGAGATATTACTTCCGACGGCCATTAAACAGTTTATCGAAGAATGCCAATATATGTAAGTAAAATGACCCCTTAGGAAAGATCGGTGATTTTAGTTGTGATATAACTTAATCACCAAATGTCATCTGTCCGCTCATTTGGGAGACATACGGTTTTCCATTGGGCTACCATCCGTCATCAAATAGTTTACCCATGACTCTGTATTTCTACAATAAATTACAAATACTACAAGAGCATATTCATAATATCAGAAGTTGTCTCACATGTGGAATACGTACAGAAGTCTGATGACAATGGTACTCTAACCCTAAATGGAGCAAAGGTGAGGTAATGCAGAAGCTAAGTAAAAGAAAGTCATCTAGAAAAATAATGATCTCATCATTGAAGGCAAGGTAAGCAGAAGGGAATCTGGGAAATTATTTGGCCTAAATTTTGATTTCTGGTATTTGAGGACACAGTGCCAGTGGCATATAAAACTGTTTTCTAAATGTTTTCAAATACAAACAAATTATTACAGCATAACAGGTGAAATATAATAATAATAATAATAATAATAATAATAATAATAATAATAATAATAATAATAATAATAATAATAATGTCCCGGGCATGACGTTAAACTTCGTCCACAAACCGAGTGACCACCGGTATAAGTGGTCCTCCTCTACCAAGTGCCAACGGCCTCTTCGGAGGGCGGATGAGCGGGTAGAGGTTCAGGGCACTCTCTTGCCCTTGGGGTGGGAAACTGCCCCTAAAGGCGGAAGAGCCACTAGATGGCCAACGGCATAGGATAATAATAAATCCAGCAGCGTCTGTTCATCTATTTGGTGCGGCAACTGGTCAGCGTCTGTACTCCGAGTTGGAGCGGCTGCCTCAGAAAACCTTCAGGAACTCACCCACCTGATTGTACTCCGATCCCTCGGGATCAACCCAATCGCTTGAGAACAAGGACACCATGATTCGTGCAAGTAAGAACAACATTACTCCAGGTGGTAACCAATCCACCCGCCAACTGGAAACGAAGGCGGCAACCGGCCACTCGGATTCTGGAGGAGCCGGGCTGACACGAAAGAGAGAGTCGGAGCTCTCTGGCAAACTTCCCACTAAAACGCCCTTCTACATCGGCACGCTAAATGTAAACACACTCCTACAAGTAGGAAAACTTCTCAGATTAACATCAGAATTAGATCAGCAAAAAATCCAGCTACTCGCCGTACAAGAGACCAGACTCACTGAGTCGGAGACGTCAGAATATGGCAACTACCGCATTTTCAAGAGCAAAACTACACGAACAGTAGGAAAAGCCACACCAATGTTAGGCATGGCCTTTTTCGTACACAAAAAGATCGTGAACTCCGTAGAAGAGATCATACCCATAAACAACAGACTAATGACCTTACGACTTCGCTGTGCAAATCGCCACTACACCTTTGTAAATGCCCACGCACCCACCAACGACTGCAAAGATCAGAAACAAACAGAAACCTTCTGGAACAAACTTGAAACCACAATCATCAAAATACCTGAAAAAGACACCATCATTCTCCTCGGCGATTTCAACGGTAAAATTGGTAAAGAAAAGTGCTACGGAAAAACCGCAGAAAGATTCTCAGCACACGAAAAGACCAACAAAAATGGCAAATGCCTCATCGAGCTCTGTCAACAACACGACCTGAAAATCATGTCAACATCCCTACGGAAAAACCCCAATAAGCTCTTCACATGGAATCACCCAACACCTGCTGCGGCAAACACCAGATCGATCATGTCGCCATCTCCTTTCCAGCACAAAAAGAAGTACACAACGTTCAAGTCCGCAGAGGAGCCAACATTGACTCGGACTATCATCTAACAAGAATCAAAGTGAAATTTACCCCAAAACGCTTCTACCAGAAATCCTAGGCAAACAAAAAATTGGACACAGCACAAATAAAAACATCAAATCTCAGGGAAACATGGGAAAAAATCCCTACCAAAACTTGGAACGAATTCCCCGAAAAAATCATGAAGAGTGCATCAGAGTAAATCCCACTACAGAAAAAGAGCAGACACCCGTTTTGGAACACCGAATGTGACCAAGCCAGATTGAATAGAAAAAACGCATACCAGAAGTTCATCAGCAACCGTACACCTGAAAACGAAGAAAAATTCCGCGAAGTCCGCAGACAGACCTCTAAACTCATCAGACAAACCAAGAGGAAATACCTGGAGGACCAACTGAAGTCGGCCGAACAGGACTTCCGCAACTACAACACCAGAGATTTTTACAGCGTCTTCTGCAACAGATTAAATGGGTACACGCCCAAGAACCTCTGCTTCAGAAACAAAACGGAAAATTGGCACTCACAGATGACGAAAACACCAAGGAACTCGCGAGATACTTCGAGTCACTACTCAACTGCCAAGAACCAACGGAGAGGTTTCCACTTAAACCCCACCCGAACCCAAACCCAGACTCATCCCCACCTACACAAGAGGAAATACACCGACACATACAACGACTGAAAAACAACAAGGCATCCGGAGACGACGGCATCATAGCAGAGCTTCTTAAACATCTAGGAAAGAATTCTCTCCAAGAACTCACACAAATCATACAAGAAATTTGGACAACGGAAAAACTACCAGAAAATTGGACAAACGCCCTCCTCGTTCCACTTCACAAAAAAGGTGACCGAAGAGATGTGAACAATTACAGGGGAATTTCCCTGGTGCAAGTCACATACAAAATCCTCTCTGCAGTCCTCCTCCAAAGAACACAGGAACAACTAGAACCACTCATAGGCGAATACCAAGCGGGCTTCAGGCCCCACAGATCCTGTGCAGAACAGATACTCAACCTGAAAACCATCTTGAAACTACGATACACAAGAAAACAACCCACAATCTGCACCTTCGTGGACTTCCAGAAAGCATATGACTCCATTGACCGGCAATCTCTCTTCCAAACACTGAGTGAGTACGGACTGGACAACAAGACTCAAAAAATCATCAGACTAACTCTCACCAACACAACCTCCCAAGTAAAATTCATGGGAAATATATCTGAAAAATTTCAGATAAAAACCGGTGTACGACAAGGGGATGGACTTTCCCCACTACTCTTTAACATAGCCCTGGACAAAATCATGAGAGAATGGGAACAAGCTCTAAAAGCTCAAGGAAATTGGCAACCATTAAGTATCCCCACCTTATCAATACACTATTTTATTTACTACCAAACTGGTAAATAGGGTCAATACCGGTTTCGACCCCTAAGGGGTCATCCTCAGTTGACACATATAAATATCTATAAAAACATCACATATAATAGTTAAAGTTTAAAATTGATGTGTCGTTAGTATACTGGTAAGTACATATGCATGTATTATGGAATTTATAAGTTTGTTCTATTAGAGCTATTATGTAGATTTTCTGTTTCTTTGTAAACAGTATCAAAAGTATTGTATTGGATGTGGTTCATCCATTTGACAAAATGCTAGTGGATTGAATATGTACATTTGCTGAGAGGTACATGCTATTCTATTTTACAATTTTTGTTTTACATAATATGGGGTAAAATGATTACATTTGCACATATATGGTGATATTAGGTACAATGTAGGGTGTTAAAGATGTACTATTTGAATTTTCAGTATCCTGATTACATTTCATGTAGTGGTTGTAAGGTTTACTGATTCACTTGTTTAGTTCAGTTAAATACATAATGACCTTGTTGGTTTGAATTCTTATGATTAAAATATTGGTATGTAATACCTAGTTAACATGAATCCTTAATATTAATATATAAGTTTGTAGCACCTCTTATTCCCGTTTTCAGTCTTAAAATAGAATTGTGTCTTGACACTTTATTTTGTTAGACATATAAAAGTCTTGTTAAAATAAAACTTTGGGGCTAAAACCGGTATGAAATACCTATTTAAAATACATTAGATAATGGTATTGATATGTGGTGCTATGTGCATATTCAAAAAATCTAAATGAAATATAAATAAATTGGTGACAGTACTGTAGGTTGTTGTGTTGTAGTTAACAGCTGGTCCATTAAAAATATATATGTTTACTTGAATAGGATCGATCACATGCTGTACGCGTTAAGAGTGAAATTGCATAATATATTATAGTAATAACTGGTAATTTTGTAGGATACTGCTGTTGTAGTTGGAAATCTTGAATATCATTGAGAAAATGTTCTCGTCTTGTCGCGTGTCGAATACAGGTTCAGTAGGTCACCATTAAGAGATGAAGTGCATATTGGATGTCGTATATCTAAATTAGGTTGTACGTTGGTTGTATCGTGGAGACGTGTTGTAAATTAATATATGTTGGCTGTTGGGATCGTGTGCTCTGTATGGCTGTCTGTTGAGATCTCAACAACTGGTAAATAGGGTCAATACCGGTTTCGACCCCTAAGGGGTCATCCTCAGTTGACACATATAAATATCTATAAAAACATCACATATAATAGTTAAAGTTTAAAATTGATGTGTCGTTAGTATACTGGTAAGTACATATGCATGTATTATGGGATTTATAAGTTTGTTCTATTAGAGCTATTATGTAGATTTTCTGTTTCTTTGTAAACAGTATCAAAAGTATTGTATTGGATGTGGTTCATCCATTTGACAAAATGCTAGTGGATTGAATATGTACATTTGCTGAGAGGTACATGCTATTCTATTTTACAATTTTTGTTTTACATAATATGGGGTAAAATGATTACATTTGCACATATATGGTGATATTAGGTACAATGTAGGGTGTTAAAGATGTACTATTTGAATTTTCAGTATCCTGTGATCTCAACAGACAGCCATACAGAGCACACGATCCCAACAGCCAACATATATTAATTTACAACACGTCTCCACGATACAACCAACGTACAACCTAATTTAGATATACGACATCCAATATGCACTTCATCTCTTAATGGTGACCTACTCAACCTGTATTCGACACGCGACAAGATGAGAACATTTTCTCAATGATATTCAAGATTTCCAACTACAACAGCAGTATCCTACAAAATTACCAGTTATTACTATAATATATTATGCAATTTCACTCGTAACGCGTACAGCATGTGATCGATCCTATTCAAGTAAACATATATATTTTTAATGGACCAGCTGTTAACTACAACACAACAACCTACAGTACTGTCACCAATTTATTTATATTTCATTTAGATTTTTTGAATATGCACATAGCACCACATATCAATACCATTATCTAATGTATTTTAAATAGGTATTTCATACCGGTTTTAGCCCCAAAGTTTTATTTTAACAAGACTTTTATATGTCTAACAAAATAAAGTGTCAAGACACAATTCTATTTTAAGACTGAAAACGGGAATAAGAGGTGCTACAAACTTATATATTAATATTAAGGATTCATGTTAACTAGGTATTACATACCAATATTTTAATCATAAGAATTCAAACCAACAAGGTCATTATGTATTTAACTGAACTAAACAAGTGAATCAGTAAACCTTACAACCACTACATGAAATGTAATCAGGATACTGAAAATTCAAATAGTACATCTTTAACACCCTACATTGTACCTAATATCACCATATATGTGCAAATGTAATCATTTTACCCCATATTATGTAAAACAAAAATTGTAAAATAGAATAGCATGTACCTCTCAGCAAATGTACATATTCAATCCACTAGCATTTTGTCAAATGGATGAACCACATCCAATACAATACTTTTGATACTGTTTACAAAGAAACAGAAAATCTACATAATAGCTCTAATAGAACAAACTTATAAATTCCATAATACATGCATATGTACTTACCAGTATACTAACGACACATCAATTTTAAACTTTAACTATTATATGTGATGTTTTTATAGATATTTATATGTGTCAACTGAGGATGACCCCTTAGGGGTCGAAACCGGTATTGACCCTATTTACCAGTTTGGTAGTAAATAAAATAGTGTATTGATAAGGTGGGGATTCATATTATTTCTATATAGTCATACCAATCAATACGGACATGAAGCTTATAAATAATAACCATTAAGTATGACAAGAAGACATGTAAAAATCTCCTGTCTCGCTTTCGCAGATGATCTCGCGATCCTTGCAACAAACGAACAACAGGCAATCAGCGAAATTGAAACTCTCAAGAAATGCTCAGAAAAATTCGGCCTACAAATCTTCTTCTCAAAAACCAAGGTCATGTGCAACCACTGCAGCCTCCAGAATTTGAACACGAAATTTGGCACAATCGAAAAAGTAACTGAGTTCCGATATCTCGGAGAAATTATAGTACCAACAGGTAAAGAACAGAAGGCCCTCGAGGTCCGCATCCAGAAAATGAAGAGAGCCCTCGGTCGAACGCAAAACATTTACAACAAAAAATGCCTTTCAATCTTCACCAAAATTCGACATTACAACACTGTGATCAAACCTGAAATACTATACGCGAGTGAAACACTGGATCTCCACAGGAAAACAGTACTCGAAGACATCCTGAAAGAGGAACGTAAAATCATCAGAAAAATTCTCGGCCCAAAACTGACTGACCAAGGATATAGACTGCAATCTCGTACAAAAACCGAGGAGCTCTCAAACCTTGCGGCCGACATCAGAAAAAGACGCCTGAAATTTTACGGACACATCAAACGCCTTCCAGGAAACAGACTGACAAGAATCTTACTTGAGGCAACAGAAAACATCAAAACAAATAGGTGGACAACGGAAATCCGCCAAGACCTGGAAAAATCAGGAATCAAAGTGGCCGACATCGCTAACCGAACCTGCTACAGAACGAAAATCAACAAGTGGGAAGTAGAGTCTGAGAGAAACCACAAGAAGAAGACAGGAGCTAAGTGGACAGAAGAACGAAGAACCACGATGAGAGAAAAACTGAAGGCTGCCTGGCAAAGAAGGAAATGCACAACTTCTAAGTGAGCTTTGCGTGATCAGTTTCCTGGTCTTTTTCGCATCTAATAATAATAATAATAATAATAATAATAATAATAATAATAATAATAATAATAATAATAATAATAATAATAATAATAATAATAATAATAATAATAATAATAATTCTTTATCATGTGTTTTAATTACAAATTGTATCCGACTGGTCGGAATAGATATCTCATTTTTCTCATTATTAACAAGACAGCACTGAATACCATGGATTAAAAACACAATTGCAAATGAAAGATTATTGAGGAAGGTAACACAGTCAAACAAAGAAGCTTTCAGACTGAATACTGAAGGATATAGCATCTTATAGTGACTATGTATGTATGTATGTATGTATGTATGTATGTATGTATGTATGTATGTATGTATGTATGTATGTATGTATTTACAGAACGTATATATATATATATGTATATATATGAATGTGTGTGTATACATGCATGTACGAGTATACGTATAAATGTATGTTTGTATGTCTGCTGTAATTTGTGAGTAATAATGCTGTGGAACAGATGTAAAAATTGAAGGTATTACCCAATCGGTCTAATTCCACATGGTCTGAGCAATCCCTTTTATGAAACTGTGCTTTGCACTTACGCAATCCTCTTACAGCTCGAAAACGTTGTTCTCTTCAATTTCTGCCTTTAGCTCTCTCTGCCACAGCCCAATTCGTTCGCAAGTGAAATATGAAACCACATCTTCTGAGCTGTAAATTATCATTATGAGTAAATGGAACGAGTTTGTGTGCTACAGATTCATAACTCATAGGAGTTTAACACCAAGCAAGGTTGGAATAACATGAAAATCGCCATCCAAAAGCGACAACAATATCTCTCGCATAACCCAACATTACGACTGTCCACAGCGAAGGATAGATGGTTCAGGTTTTGCAAGGTTACTTCGTGTACATGTTTATCACCGGACTGGCTGAAATGAAAAAGTGAATTAATTTTCTGTAGCATCTGTGTAAACACAAAAGAGAAAGAGCGAAAAGTACAGAAAGAACGCATTTGTCAACTGGGAACGAATGCATGTAATGCAGTATAATTTGTTTCCAAGTAAAACGTGGTTGCTGAACGAAATAACAGATAACTTGAGTTATTCATTAGTAGGTAATGTTAACGATATTACATTTCTTCTTCTTCTTTTTTCTCGTTCAAAGTAGACACGCTCACAGTTTTATGGAATGTTGTTACTGTGATCATAGCTGCAGAACCTCCAGTTTTAAATGGAATCCGAACAACAGCGGGTAGGACATTTAATTTTAAGAATAGAATAATAATGTTTTATTAAACAAAATACAAGTGTGATTGAGAAAGTCGATTACGGAGTAAAACAATTGATATCCCTTTATGTACATATGAACAAATGAATGTCTTACTCTGTCAATGCTGAAAGGTATGGTATACAAATTATTGAATAGGTTTGAAGCTCTTATATGGATTATCACCTTTACTGTTTAATTCGTGTACACTGTGTTGGTGGATGGTATCTTGAAGGGCAGCACAGGGAACTCACGAAGGTACAAGAATGGACACACTACTGTCTGTTAAAGAAACAGCGATTTGAGATCCAAAAGAGCCTGATGCAATAAATCAGAGTACTGTGGAATCTGAAATAGTCGGTAGGAAAGCATGACAAATTGATGGCAAAGGAGAGGAGTAAGATATAGATGAGCAAGAGAAACTGGATATAGAGAGCTTACATTGTGTAGAGTTTCAGAAATACAGCGAAAAGGTGCGTTACTTATGTCCAAATATCGTACGTGCATTGATCGGCATTCAAACTACTTCTGCCTTGGTTAGTGACGATGTCGTCCAACTATCATGTCAAGGACTGGGTAGTTCTGAACGATGGAGAGATGTTGAGCAAGAGGGTCAGGGTCTTCCATGGCCGGAGTGTTGATCACACCCTTTGTAGACACTGCAAGAAAACTGAAATGTTCTCGGTCATTGCCAGCACGAGGAACTCTTGCAGCGTATGTGACACTATCTAACAAGAAACAAAGATATTGTTGAGAACTTCCAAGAGTAGGCTAATATTGGCGTGTGGCCTCCGGAGAGGCCTGGTGCAGGTCTTTCCAGTTGACGTTAATGGGTGACCTGCGCGTCTGTGAGGATAAGCCCTGCCTATCATGAAATGAAATGAAATAAAATAAAATGAAATGAAATGGCGTATGGCTTTTAGTGCCGGGAGTGTCCGAGGATATGTTCGGCTCGCCAGGTGCAGGTCTTTTGATTTGACTCCCGTGAGCGACCTGCGCGTCGTGATGAGAATGATGGCCCCCGTGCCAGCGAAATTAACCAATGATGGTTAAAATTCCCAACCCTTCCGGGAATCGAACCCGGGACCCCTGTGACCAAAGGCCAGTACGCTAACCATTTAGCCATGGAACCGAGCAAAAGTACAGTACTGTATCGCCTTAAATACAACTGCCGGGAGTGTTATCGATATAGCAACCTTCGACAAGAAAACCTAAATTAGGCTTCGACAGCACGATTTAAAACTTGCAAAGATTAGCCATTATAGGATGACAGCCAAAATATTTATCCTACGGCAAATTATTTATCAGCAAAGTGTCACGGCTAAAAGGCTTCAGGACCGGTTGAGTTGGCCGTGCGGTTAGAGGCGCACCGCTGTGGGCTTGCATCCAGGAGATAGTGGGTTCGAATCCCACTGTCGGCAGCCCTGATGATGTTTTCCATGGTTTCCCATTTTCACACCAGGCAAATGCTGGGGCTCTACCTTAATTAAGGCCACGGCCGCTTCCTTCCCACTCCTAGGCCTTTCCAATCCCATCATCGCCATAAGACCTATCTGTGTCGGTGCGACGTAAAGCAACTAGCAGAAAAAAACAAAGGCTTCTGGTAGGATGCAGGGATGATATACAAAACAAAATATTTTCTGAGTATGTCCGCTTCGCTTATGTTTCATTTTCAAAATCTTCTCCCATTTGGAGGCTGCCTGGGACAGAAAATACGCAAAAAACAATTTCGTTAAAAGAAAATTAAAGGCAACTTAAAGGGTCATGATATCCGTCATGTGAATACAAGGAATGTCTGAGAATCCGAAGAGAACCTCTGAGCGCTTTCAGCCCCCAGTTAGTGAACTCCTTGGTACTGATGTTGAAGGTTTTCATCAGTTCTGTTCCCTGTCGTCGTCTTAGGGACTGGGCAGGCATATTCGCTCTGCATGTCACCCTACAAATTCTAACTAATAAGAATTTGGTACAATCCTTAATTACATATAATTGTCAAGATACTGTAAATCTTAATAATATTCACTTTGCAAGCCTATATTTCAGACACAGATGTGAACGTGAATTGTACGACATGCTCCGTTATTATGGCAACCGTGATTAGGAAAGCAATTACAGTTTTAGTTCACATTTTGAGGTTTGCATTACCTATTTAACCAAACGATAGGCCTACCTCTTCTCGTAACGTTCTTTAAGGATATAATGAAATCAAAGGTGAATTGTTTCATTAAGAATTCTGGCGAAAATCGGAACGTATGGAGGATGATATACTTCCTCCGTCGGGTCAAAGCCGAAGTTGGCAGATTTGATCCCGACGAAGTCCAATGGTATTTGAAGTTGCTCAACTACTCCAATCTCATGCCAGCCAGTCTACTAGCAGGTAAAGGAACTCCTATGATACAAAATTCCGTCATCTTGTCGTCCCCGAGCAACTCGTAATAGTAGTTAGTGGGATGTAAATACAATAACATTATTATTGTCGTTATTTATTATTTTTAAACTAAGTCAAAAAAACAATATAGAAAAAATATTAAAAATAGGAAGAAGAATAGTAAGAAAATACATAAATAAGAAGTACCAAAATGCACCAGAATATCAGAAAATATAACTTATAACCGATTTCATAAGAAAGAAGAGAATAACATTCTCTGGTCATTTGTTGAGAAGACCTTAAGACAGGTTAATATGCAGAATTTTGGAGAAGCTTTTGGAAACAAAAACAACAACCTGTCTGGATAAAAGAAATAAAGGAAGATATGAAAGAATTTGACATAGACCTAACACTGGAGGATTTAAAAAATAAATCATACAAAGTAAATAAATTGAAGAATAGTAAATTTGATTCCTGCCAAAAATTGATAAAAGACAAACAACTAAAAGGGTATTTTCAAAAAGAAGAACGACAACGAAGATCAGACAGAATGAAGAAATACTGGAAGAACAGAAAGGAAAAATAATAAAACATCATAGAAGACCGGACAGAAATTGACTACAATGGTCCAATACCGTAAAAGCACATTATTATTATTATTATTATTATTATTATTATTATTATTATTATTATTATTATTATTATTATTATTATTATTTCAAAGAAGGAAACTGTAATTTAATCCCACCAATTGCGAATATTCTTGTTGAAGCCTGGCAGTTTATGGTCATTATTTTGATATGCCAGTAAAATTTCAGTCCACCGGGCGAGTTGGCCGTGTGGTTAGGGCCGGTAGTTGTGGTCTTGCATCCGGGAGATAGTGGGTTCAGACTCAACTGTCGGCAGCCCTGAAGATGGTTTTCTGTGGTTACCCATTTTCTCACCAGACAAACGCTTTCCATGCTGAATGAAATCCCTTCGAACTTTCCGTAGAGCTTTTTGTATGACAGGTGGAATCTGAAATTGTTCTTTGGCCGTAAAATTTTCTTAACATTTTCCTTTGTTATTATTAATCTCAGTGTAGATGATTATGGGGTAACAAACGATCTGGAAAATTTCTCCTCTTTTCCCTTTCCTTCCCATGCAAAGTTAATACTGACGTAGAGAGACCAAGATAGGAGCCCAAGGTACAGTTTTGATGGACCAATGTTTGCCTATTTGAGCTACTTGTTGGCGATAACATAGCGATTACAAATTAAATGTAATATTTTACGCATATATGGGCTATATTCTAAGCTTTGACGTGAAGCAAGCGTCCTTTGGTGTAAGTATAACATGGAGTAGAATTGTATATCACAGGGTAACGTGAACACCTGAGGTCAGATGAAACCTTAGCCCTGTGCTTATTACTGGGAAGCTAACTTCTCCTGTGCTTTGATTATACAAACTCAGTCGAGGGAATGTGTTGATTTTAACCGTATCTGAATTAACAGCAAGTTCACGACGCGTATAGCTTAATAAACGCTGCCAAGTTCTATTTGAAGCAGTGCACGTGTGCTGAATCAAGCAATATATATATACTGTATTTATGCATACATGATAACGAATCTCAGCTGCGTTCCACGTAAACTACACCTTCGTTAGAAACGTTGTCTCACTCCTCCCTTATTTATCAAGTTCCTAAAGCACAATGCAATTTAACATGACATTCTTGTGATATACTTCATTGTTAAAATTCTTAATTTACTTATCTAGCCCAAGTTTCATGCATGCTGTATAAGTATGACATATACGCGTAGTTGAACATTATATTTCATAATTTTGATAATGATACAGAATCATTTTGACGATATTGAAGAAATTATACGTTATTTTGTGAGCAACAGTGCATATGGCATTTAAAAGCAAAAATGCAGGGGTAATTTTAACTTTCTCTATATAAATTCTCTATAGGCCTAATGTTTGATTAGGCAGATTTATTAAAGCTTTTGAAAATATGCCCGGGACCATTTTCTCACCTGAAATTCAATAAAAATTGGTATACAATCTTGTAATGTGTACTTTTCAATGATATGTTTGACTTACACTTGAAAGGCATCTTTACTACCGGAAAGGTCGGAGTTTAAATCCCAGTAATGGCAAGCATAACTTCAACCTCCACGGCTTGGATTGAGTACCAGGACACAATTTGAAGGTCTACCTTCGATTCCTTAACCGATTCATGTGTTTCAGTCTCCGTGTATGGTTCTGCGTTGACTTTACAGCTAGGAAATTTGCTAATTATTCTGTTTGGATTTTTTGTGTGTTCTCTCTCGTATCTCGTAAAAAGAATATTTTTCCAAGAAAATAACTTTTAAGGAAATATTACCTAAAATCTTACACTTTGATACTCCTTTCTGTATTGTAATGCTGTGTTCATCAGAACAATTCGTGACTTTCAGAAACTGTAAAATGACATCAGTTTTAAAGTCAAGTTTTGTCGAAGAATACGTCTATAGTTTCGGATGAGTTAGAAAAACATGGAAGTTTAAAAAATTAAGTAATTCCTAGAAAACACGTCTGGCAACAGTGTTCGACACCTCATTTTAAAGTAGAAGGTCCACTAGCAACAGTAGTCTGACCTCGGTATGATGTAATCAGATGAGCAGTAGTGTGGCCATCTAGAGTTATTAAAACGGCCGTGCCGCGCGGCTAACAATTAGTTTTTCTCTGGACTCCGGTAGTGTGAGCTTCCGTTTGATTTTTATCAGTGAGTTCGACAAATAAACGATAAAAATGCAAAAAGTGTATTTTTAAGGAAAACTGTGGTTCGAAAAAATGCTTTAAAATTTTTCTATCACAATATGTCGTGATATACGGCCTTCATATTTATGGAAAGTTTATTCGAGACAATAGACTGGCTTTTCAAAATTCAAAATTCTAAAATGTCCAAAATCATCGATACCGAACGTCAAAAGACCTATCTATAACATCTCAAATTTGGGGTCGCCGAGCGTAGTGAGGTGAGTTCATGCTGTTGTAGCCTCAGCCGAGTTCATCCACTGCTCCAATGGTGGAAACATTTTTTCAAATCCATACTAACCAGGTACATTATTTGGACAATACTTGCCACGGAGTACGCATTCTACAGTGATATCCTTGTGCTCGTTACATACCGGTACGTTTTATATTTGTGACATTTATGGATACTCCTATGCAAATCAGCTAACACCGGATCCCGTGAGATCTCCGAAGTTAAGCAACATTGGGCGTGGTCAAGGTTTGGATGGGTTGCCACGGGCTGTTGGTGGGCGGTAAGGGAATGGAGGAGCGGAAAGGAACTGGCCATCCTACCGTACGTAAACTCCGGCTCTCTGCGGAGGTTCGGATCTGCCTTCGGGCAGAATACACTCCTACACTTTGATGAATACCTTGAAGCTCTCGTACAACACCTAATAGTTTACAGAAAGTTGTCATTCATGCAGTAGGCCACCTTAGATAGTAATTATCGTGATAAAGAAAAAGCTATTTTATTACAATTTTACAGCATATCTCAGGGAAAAGTCAGTCATACAGAATATGTTCAGCATTACCTATTACCACTGAGGAAATGTACTGAAATATTATAGGCAACCTCGCGCAGGATACTGACTGTCAAAGTAACGTTCAAATCTCTCATTTCCAAACTGGGCAGCTTCTCGGTCCTAGTCAAGTAAATAATCGGGTTTACCAGTAAACAAATCTGAACATTGTTAACGTCCCGTTAACATTCTTATAACTAGTATCTACTGACTAACGTGGCATTTGCAGTTCACTATAAGTCCTGGATTTGTGTTTATTGCGCGTCTGACTGCGGAGATTCTCTCTACACTTGTAATGCTGAAGTAATACAACTTTACCTGTATTTGAGAAAAGTTTCCAATTCGTCCAGAATGTGAATCGCTTGGAAAGAGCTTCTTCAAGAAACCACAAACGAAGTTTAATGTTCTTTCTGCGTGGAGTTCCGAACTTCCCACCGCTGTTTTACTTTTATGTTCTCAACTTTGGTAATTTTTGTTGTTGTATGCACCAAGTTTCTTGTACACAAAGGCTGTGAGCTGAATAAGAGACACATGTTTAGTTGTTAGAGTATATATTAATCCTGTCATCTCTTTTATTGCAAACTGAGTGCGTTACTCGCTTTCAGAAATCATCTAGGTTATTGGAGATTGGAGTAGCCTTACATAGTAGATGTGCAGTGGCGAACAGAAAGATGTAAGTTAAGTCCCAGCGAAAGTACAGACATTATTAAGAGGCTGTCCAGAGGATTTATGTTAACAAGGAGACTGCAGCGAGAGTTGATGGTAGAATTAGATCTTGGTTCAAAGTAATTACAGATGAGAGAGGGCTGTAATTCTACACCCTTAATATTCGCGATCTAAGTGGATCATTTACTAAAGGGGGGAGTTGAGTCCAGTTAGAAGGACATATTCTATAGAGACACAATAATTTCGCTGAAAGAAACATATTTTTCTTTAAAAGGTGCAAATGTCGTGGTCGTGAGAATTTAATTGTATTTTTGTTATAAAGGGGAGGTAATACCTTAAATCTGGTGCAAATTTCAGCTATTTAAACGTTCTGGTTTTCTCAATATCACTGTGAAAGACAGACGGAATGGAGATTTTATATACATCATAGAGTTTTGCGTCTTGTCAATCAATCAATCAATCAATCAATCAATCAATCAATCAATCAATCAATCAATCAATCAATAAATAAATAAATAAATAAATAAATCAGTCAATCAATCAATCATTAATCTGCATTCATGGCTGTAGCCCAGGTGGCAAATTTCCTGACTTGACAAAAAAATGAATGAGAGACATACAGAGGTACCATATCAGTATTATGTATTGGCTAGCAAAACAACAAATAGGTAAGTAAGGGTTGTTCTGCCCGAAGGCAGGTCCGAACCTCCGCAGAGGTGTTCCTGAGCCGGAGTTTACGTGCGGTAGGGTGGCCAGTTCCTTTCCGCTCCTCCATTCCCTTACTCCCCACCAACAGCGCGTGGCAACCCATCCATCTCCTGACAACGCCCAATGTTGCTTAACTTCGGAGATCTCACGGGATCCGGTGTTTCAACACGGCTACGGCCGTTGGCTAAAACAACAAATGAGTTCCTCTAAAACAATACAGCTTTGTTTCCTCAATTTAAGCTTATGAATACAGCACGCACCAGCATTTTTAGTACCGGGTAACACGCCCCTAGCATTGATGCATGCCCGAATTCGTCTTGGCCTGCCCACTAGGCATCAAGGTGATATTGGTCCAAATTGTCCCACTCCTCAATGGTTATTTGGCGTCGATCTCGCATAGTGATTGATGGGTCGTGACGTCGCTAAACAACCTTCTTTAATTTATCTCAAGCATGTTCGATAGGATTCATGTCCGGGTAACAGGTCGGTCACTGTAGTTGAGATATGTCGTTCACATAGGAAGTCATTAACGCGAAACGCACGATGGATGCACTCATTATCGCCCATAAGACAAATTCTCCTCCAAAATGCTCACAATATGGTGTCATTATGGGTGGCAGGACTTCATCCCTGTATCGTACAGCCGTGAAATTACCATGCATGACTAGGAGTGGTGCACAGTGGCCCCTATCAATGTCCCACTCCAATCGCGCAGGTATGGTTAACAAACCTCCTCCACTCCTTTTTGTCCTTCCAGTTTTCCTGCTCCATTACTTCCGCCACATACAATCCATCTTCTCTAATGTCCTTCCAAATCTGATCCATCTACCTTCTTCTCGGTCTTCCAACTGGTCTCTTTCCCTTAACTTCTCTTTCTAATTCCCTTCTTGCTACCCGTTCCTTTCCCAACCGTTTTACATGTCCGAACCATCTCAGTCTTGCTTTCTGTATGTTCTGTACTGACGGTTCTATATTTAGCTCGCCGGGCTGAGTGGCTCAGACGGTTAAGGCGCTGGCCTTCTAACCCCAACTTGGCAGGTTCGATCCTGGCTCAGTCCGGTGGTATTTGAAGGTGCTCAAATACGACAGCCCCGTGTCGGTAGATTTACTGGCACGTAAAAGAACTCCTGCGGGACTAAATTCCGGCACCTCGGCGACTCCGAAGACCTTAAAAAGTAGTTAGTGGGACGTAAAGCAAATAACATTATTATTATTATTATTATTATTATTATTATTATTATTATTATTATTATTATTATTATTATTATTATATTTAGCTCTTCTCTGATTTTAATATTTTGGGTTCTATCTCTCTTGCCTTTTTAACCGATGTTCTTAAAATTCCATTTCTACTGCTTTTGATCTTACTATCTTGTCTCTTATTAATTACCAGCGTTCCTAGTACGTATGTTACAATTAGTATGAAATAATGTTTATATAATGTTAATTTCCTCCTCTTGGGTACTTTCTCATCCCATAGAAGCTCTCTGACTTGATAAAATGTTCTTCCTTTACTTAATCTCTTATTAATTTCAGGGTTGATTTCATTACTTCCATTAATAATGCTACCCAGATATGTAAATTGTTCTACATTCTCTAACCGTTCTCCGTCTATGTTAATTTGGCTTCTCTTTTTCTCTTTTCCACAATGCATGACTGAAGTTTTCTTTTTACTAATTACCATTCCATACTCATTCAGATTTTCATTCCAAATTTCCAGTCTCCCTTGTAGTTCCTTTATTCTTTTTCCTCAAATCACCACATCATCTGCAAATACCAAAGCATTCACTTCATCACTTCTGATACTCTGTTTTACACGTTTTATGATTTCATCCATCAATACAATATAAACAATAATGGCGACAGTGCAATTCCTTGCTTGAGACCTTTTTTTTTTTGTATAAAATGTTTCAGAGTTACCACTCCCCACTCGTACATTGCTTTTACTCTCATCATACAACATTTTTATCTTGTTAATGATTTTGGTACATTCCTTTTCAGTAGGCATTCTCGTACATGTTTTCTCTTAAATGTATCATAGGCTTTTTCCAAATCCAAACATACGAAGATGATTTCCTTGTTCATTTCTAGGTGTTTTTCCATTATCGTTCGTTGATCTATTCGGTCTAAAGCCATATTGTTCTTCCTCTAACCATGTTTCTATTTTATCCCTCAGTGTTTTGTCTGACTTCCTCCATTATTTTTAGCCCATGTGATAATAGAGTTATACCTCTCTAATTTTCACATTTCTTCCTACCGGGCGAGTTGGCCGTGCGCGTATAGGCGCGCGGCTGTGAGCTTGCATCCGGGAGATAGGGGGTTCGAATCCCACTGTCGGCAGCCCTGAAGATGGTTTTCCGTGGTTTCCCATTTTCACACCAGGCAAATGCTGGGGCTGTACCTTAATTAAGGCCACGGCCGCTTCCTTCCAACTCCTAGGCCTTTCCTGTCCCATCGTCGCCATAAGACCTATCTGTGTCGGTGCGACGTAAAGCAAATAGCAACATTTCTTCCTATTTCCTTTGTTGAACAATGGTGCCATGCTTCCTTGCCCCACATAGCACCACCCAAAAACATCAGGCCACGTGCTGGACAGTGTTTCTGAGATGTGAATCCTGACCGGATTACCTCCAAACAAGTTGCCGACGATCGTCAGGAACAAGGCTTATGCTACACTCATCGGCGTGTGAGCCGTAATCTAAGTGATGTGGCTCGAATATGGAAGCGATGCAGGGAGACAGGGACCGTTGCTGACTTGCCTCACACGGGGCGTCCAAGGGTTATTACTGTTACCTTCGAATTTCAGCTCGGAGGACCCCTGAACGCATTGCCACCATGCTGAGTATGATCTTCGGGCTGCCAGAGGTCACAGAGTTTTAACTCATACTGTGAGAAACAGGTCGCTCGAGGCACAACTTCACTTCGACTGAAATACTCCCTCCCATTTGAGCGTGGCGTTCTGCCTGTGGGTTGGGGTTCTCGCAGTTGTGAAACTGTTTATGAACATCCTACAGGTCTTCTCTCCTGTCTGCATAGGACAGGCCCAGATTGAACACAATTAAATGACCCGCAGAGGAGACGTAAAACTTTATTTCGATGTGAGTATAGGGATAATTAGTGGCATTCTTTTTAATGTACGGAGTTATATGTATGTTCTCCATGGAGTCATACGCTCTGAATTGAGCAATTATTTAAAAATTATATGTCAAATATTTCACAATTTATTTTCTCGTCTCTAATCGTATTTCATCCCGCCTTAAATGCAAAGCTGTTACTGGGAGATACCGATTCCTGATTATTAGCCTACTTCTAATCAAATTATTTCAACACAGTATTTTCTATATCATATGCCTAGTCCCTCATAAACCAAGTGAGTGACTGCGAGGTTCGGGTCACGTAGCTGTCAGCTTGCATTCCGGAGATACTGGTTTCGAAACCCACTGTCGGCAGTCCTGTAGATACTTGTCCGTGATTTTCCATTTGCACACCAGGCAAATGCTAGAACTTTACCTTGCTTAAGGCCACGGTCGCTTCCTTCCCATTCCTAGCCCTTTCCTACCCCACCGTCCCAGAAAGAACTGTCTCTGTCTCTGTCAATTAGTCATCAATGATCTGCATTTAAAACTGTTGCCCAGGTGGCAGATTCTCTCCCTGTCGGTGCTATGTAAAGCAAATTGTAATATATATATCATAACATTAACTGAAGAGAGATGTACGGGCCTTCAAAGAATTAACGTATCGAATTGGGAAAGAACATAGGAAAATAAATGACTCCCTTGTTCTTACAAAACATTACATCTTCGGTGTCGGTAAAAAAAAAAAAAAAAGACAGGGAGATGAGACTCGGAAGATCAAAGAGAGCAGTATGGTGTAGATAAGTTAAGGCAACGACGGGTGAATCAGGTATAAATAACTGGACAAAGTATTGTTTCCCACTATATATCTCATCAACGCCATGCATCGACAAGCCTGGAGGTAATCTTCACACTTCCACAATTTAGACGTAATGAAATGAAATGGCGTATGGCTTTTAGTGCCTGGAGTGTCCGAGGACAAGTTCGGCTTGCCAGGTGCAGGTCTTTTGATTTGATTCCCGTGGGCGACCTGCGCGTCGTGACGAGGATGGAATGATGATGAAGACAACACACACACCCAGCCCCCGTGGCAGCGAAATTAACCAAGCAAGTTTGAAATTCCCGATCCAGCCGGGAATCGAACCCGGTTCTCCTGTGACTAAAGGCCAGCACGCTAACAATTTAGCCATGAAGCCGGACAATTTAGATGTATAGATGTTCTATATACTGACAATGAAGCGTTCAGTCAATGCGAATATAGGCCTAGGTAGTAGAATGCTCTCCTGAATAATATCACTATGTCGTTATAGTTTGATATTAAGTCTGAAGTGTTATGTAACGTTCGAGAATATTGAGTTATGCCTGTATTTTCTTATGAATATTGAAGTCATCCCACACTAAAGCTGTTTAAGATGCCATAATGTTATATTGGCTTCCCCATCCGAATTTACAGCCCTTTCCTCAGCTACGAGAGAGGTGGTTACCTAGATCGTAAAAATTGTGACGTCGCGAACGCCACCTTACTAACGATGTACAGGTACGCATATTAATTTTATCCTCTTCTAGATGGAGTGGAATGGCAATTTGTTAGTCGATGAAGTAAGTTTAAGATATTGTCCTGAATTTTTCAGGAAATTCTTTGTTCAAACTTCACTTATGATTTCGTATCCTGATCGTGACTGTCTACAAGACCTTACTACTCCCACTGATCACATCTTTGATCCAAAGATATACATGCATAACTGTTTGATGCTGTAGATTACTTACATGCTCGAAATACTCCTTACCGAAGAGTGATATAGATTTTACCCTATATTCTCTCCTGGCTAATGTCACTTAATTTCTTATCTTAAAACTAATCCTTGTAAATAATTCGGAAACAATCCTATAAGAAAAGTATCTTCTTGGCATACACGGTTCTTACTGACGGATCCTAGGCACACGGAAAGACAAGTTTAGGAAATATTGTTTGATCAATTTATTTTGTAGAATGATCTGGTAGAGGCGAGTTTCACCTAAATTACTTCAGCTGTTTGTGTCCCTAACGAGCTAAGAAGGTTGGCTGACAGTCATTAAAAGTCTAATTGCAGAGCTAGTGCAAATATACTAACAACGTAACTAACTACTTATATCTTGGTACAAATAAGTTCCCCACTCACGTTGGATATTCCTGGACTTTGAAAGTAAGATTAGTCATGCTTCCGGATGCAATAAAATGAGTAGTGAGTTATTGACAAATTTGATTTTTTATCAAAATATTTCTTCCCTCATTAATTCTTTTTGTGAGTGAATTGCTTTTTGTTGAATTGTTTTTATTTGTAATTTTTATGTAAATTTTGTTAATTCGTATGTTAAAATATTGTGTAGATCAGAGATGCTCAGCTGGGTGCCCGTTGAGGCTAGCTCAATGCGGTCGGGCTGGCGTGACGTAAATGCGGGCAGTTTACGTAACAATCAAACGTCACAGCGAAGAGAGAGAGCGAGCACACTTTGCAGGGAAGGGAGGGAGCATTGACATTCACTTGTGATTACGAAGCTCTCCTCTACTACTCAGATAAATGCTGATTGGGGTACAGCATTTCTGTAAAGACGCTATAAATCGCAAGAAAACCGACCTTTTCAAGATACTCTCGTTTGATTTATACTGCGCTCGACAAAAAGAGTCAGTTTTATTTTCTTTCATTCAAAGAAAACTGACACGTTATAATTTTTTAAATGTTATTATTATTAATTATATACAGTCGTATCAGCACACACTTTATTAAAACATAACCGGTTTTCGGACACTAAGGTCCATCATCAGTGATAAAATTTAAATTTAATTTCACATAAGTGTGTCGTCAAAATTGGTTAATATGAGTTTAAAATGCAGCCCTGTTGACATCAACTGTAAAATAAGAAAAAGAAAAAGCAAGTGTAAAAATATGAAACTAATACATGTAAACTTACAATGTTGTTGTAAGAGGTATGGACATACCATAGGAAGGGCTGGCTTTTCCTCGTGCTCAGGCTGTTGGTCGAGTACTGACAAACGTTCAGCTTTAACTACGGAACCGCACTGCAAGCACATGATGTTGCGTCACCTCAAGGTTTCGTTGAAAGCACCAGATGTTACGTCAACTCAAGATTGTAAACAAAATGTTGCTTGCGACTGTTTAATTTAAAATTTTATCGGGTTCCCTTCTCTGCGTTTTCACGTGTATTTAATTCAAATCCATAATTACCCTTAAAGATTAACTTCATGTCCTTTTCGATCCCTAAAAAGCTGTGGTTATTGTTGTAAATGTGTTCCGCAAAGGCTGAATATCTGTTGTACTTTACTGCCTTGAAATGATCTTGATATCTTTGATTTAAGGTTCGCCCAGTTCTTCCTATATAAATCTTTTTTATTGACACTGTGTGCATTATATGTATGTTCTGACATTTTATTTCTGTTCGAAAAGCTGTTTTAAGTTGAAATTTCGTAAATATATTCGCAATTCACTGTGGTTACATAGCATACACTGTGCTCATAGCCTGCCAGCCTGCCCTCTTACTTCCAAAATATGTAAATGTTACAAATTTATTAGGTTCATGGATTTTCTTTCTTTTCTCATGGTTTTTCTTTTTTCCCGTTTTCTTTCTTACGTATAATATTTTAACACTGATGATGGAACTTAGTGTCCGAAAACCGGTTATGTTTTAATAAACATGTGCTGATACGACTGTATATAATTAATAATAATAATAAAATTAACTACATCAGCACTGTTAATAAGAAATGGCTTTGATATATTATAATGATAATAATTATAATTTTTGTTACAATCTACAAAGGTACAGGGTTGAAGCGTACAAGCCACGATTTACAATTCCTTGGATGAGCATAACAGTATTCCCTTGTGTAAAAAAAAAGTAAATCTTCCTGTTATTCATTAAGCAAAAAGTAATATAATTACATAATTCAAGAAGTTTACTGCTTGATTTTGCACATGTTTTAATGTTGTGTGACTTTCTCTGTTCACTGAAATTATGAAAATACCGTAGTATTTAAAATTTAACAGGCGTCCTATGATGATAGTTAGCCACTAAATGGTGAGAGGGAGTTTCGTCACGAGTGAGGACATAGATATTTACTATCCAAAATTAAAGTACAACAACAATGTAAATAGATCTACCTGATAGATATACAGTATGCCTTCATATAAATGTCCTTAGCGATGTTATTCGCGGTAAGCGTGATTGGATTGTTACTGATTTTATCAGATAATTTAAATCCAAACAACAAAAAGCCACAGCTTATCCACATTAACTCCGTTAACATGTTTCTAAAGCACCTCTTAAAGTTTAATGGTGAAAATTGTAATTCATTACGAACATTATAAAAATATTTGAGGTTGTAGGCCTAACTTTTTATTGTATCCGGTCAAAATACATAACTTGCAATGAACGTAAATAACTTATTTCTTACAACCAAAAACCAAACCAAACCCCATGGTACTACAGCCCTTGTAGGGCTTCACCCAACCTTCGCGGCCTGTGACGTAGCCACAGCGTCACTGTGGTTACATAGCATACACTGTGCTCATAGCCTGCCAGCCTGCCCTCTTACAGTGCTGGGCACCCGCAGGACGGAATGCCCAGCGTGAGCACCTCTGTTGTAGAAAAATCTCCTCTAAGAAACGAAGCTGGTATGTGAATGTCTAAAATGAAATCTGTCATTATTTGTGAGTGAAGAACACTCAAAAACTAATATACTGTGTACAGTTTCAGGAAGATCATTTAGTGATTGCAGGTTCAAACCGGGCAGAGGAAGTCGTATTTTTTTAAGGGTGGAGAAAGTCAATTCGGCGCTCCATGTCGTACAATGCCGGCATATAAGAGATCTCTGGTGACATGTTTGGTGTTTACCCAACAAAATTAGTTAAAACTCAGACTTCTTTTTGAAGTTCAGGATGTACACATACCTTCCTAACCCTATTGTTGAGCGTTAACTAGGACGTCTCATCATCAGTATACTCCTAGGATAACATGTGACGTCCTAAATCTATTGTCGAGCGGAAATTGGGTCGTATACGCTTCCTCTAGCATATCAGGCAAAATCGTAACTTCAAACATACTCTTAGATATTTCGGCTGTAAACCTGCTGGAAACTAATAACACGCAACGAAACAACTCTTGCCACACAATGAACGCAAGTCGAGAAATGCAACTAAGTCTCTATCTTGATACTAAAACGTGAACTTGAAAATAAATATCGCGTGGCGAACAATACACAACTCAAACACGATCTCAGCATGCTCAGTGAAGTTTACAAAATAATAATGACTTCCAATGCACGTCTGACACTACTTGGCTATCACCCAACAATAATCATCACCACCGCGAAAATACACACTGCAGTTTGAGGGTGAAGCCCTCAAATCCCCTACCGCCATTTTTCCAAATATTCATATCCATGACCATCCAGTGAAACGAAACCCAATGAATCTACACAGCCAAACGTATCACTTTAATAACGTCCAATATCTCATCCCACAATGTTTCCGATTTAATGATAAATTACCGCCTCGTAATTTATGAATTTTACTGATTGGAAACTTGTCATTACAGTCAAATAACACCAACCGTGTATTCAGAATGCTCTTCTATCCTTGAGATCATATTACTATAATATTCATTATACTGACTTTACGTAACTAGTCATTTAATTTTTACTACCAAGATTTACAATCTTCACCAGAATCGTTTTTCACTTGGGATCTTACTTGAAATTTTACTGTCTCTCACACAACAATAATATCGAACCAACCTTCTCCAGGTCTCAGTTTTCGGATTGTTAGCGGAATATACTACAGCCTGCCACATAAATTTCACATTTAATATACAGCCTGTCTCAAAAATTCTTCGTCCTCGGCAAATATAGCCTGTCTCAAAATTCATTCTCATCGCCTTCTCATGGCGGTATTATATGAAATATACAGGCTTCCTCTGCCTTCAACATCTCTACAACTCTTATCCCCACATATAAATTCTTCGCCCTCAATCCATTTTCTTATTATTCAAGACTTTTTAAACCTCAATCCTCTCGTGGCAAACAACTTTTACAAAAATATACCTTTTCATTTTTGTTACTACAACTTTCGGCCCTCGAGAACACAACAACACATCGTGATTCTCCATATTGCTGACATACACGATGTCACAAAATTTTACTTCCCATGAACAAAACATAACTTTATCGGATTTCACTGGAATTTTCTAGACACCCGCAAACCTTGTAGAACATACCTGTTAAATCCACTTTTAACGTAGAAAAATTTTATCCCGCGGTAAACATTATTATTATTAATATTATTATTATTTCGACAAAATTTTTCTGAATTCCAACGATGTTCGAAATTAAGACATTCACCACGACTACGTTGTCGTTATCACCTTCCTAAATTTTCTCAATTCGGACAATATCTCAAAGAATATTAACACAATATTTAAACTTCGCATTTTATAGTTTCTTGATGTGAATTTTACAACACTGAAGAGTTGTACACGCTGACCAGAAATATAATACCTTCGCCTGATCATCACTAAATATCAACCCGACATACGCGATGAAATTTGGTTGGGACAAACAGTAATCTAACTACAACATTGATACAAAATATTCACAGACCTGAAATATTAGCCACCATCCTGGATTTCTTGCTGCATCTAGCCAGCAGACCTCGCGTCTAGCCTTCCATGGCTACATTTACCATCATCTTCTCATAAATGTAACTTAAATTACACAACACTTTACAACGCACTTTCAAAACGTTTAACAGGCGACGAGCACTCTGCTCAAATGAACACGTCCATAGCGTTCGCAAGACCTCTGCTTCCTCTCACCCTACTAAAAGTCCAGGTGTTCCAACAGATAAGAAACCAGACCCCGCAGCTAGGTTCCAGACTCCTCTTTAATAAACACACACTGAATACCGAGAGAAATTCAATTACTTTTCACCCACATATCTAAACCTTCGAAGTTCCCATTAGCGGCAGCTCAGAAAATTTCTATCATCTTCCACTTTAACAGTATATTTAAACCATAGACACGGACATGTAATAAGTTACTGGGAGAACAAATCTCCACACTTTTCTGCTGACGAGTGACGTGGGCTTCGCTGCTCCAGCAACCAGACAGAGAATGTGAAATATACGGAGGGAGATTTCTTTTATACTCTATGGGGTGACGCTACTCACACCATGAAGCTTGATTGCACAATCTGCTACTTCCGCATCCAATAGATCAATTTTCCTGAAATTTGTTCCATAACTTCGGACAGACTTACGATTTATTACGGTGTTAATTTCATATTTTTCCCATACTCGCAACAGGCGAAATTAATTTCTTCTGCCCGGGCGTTTCGCGGGTTTTGTTCATCCATCGGCCTAGTTCGCAAGCCGGGCGCAAATTCGTATCTAGGCTTAACTGCATTTATATTTACCCTGGGGGTTCTGTCTTCACATAGGGTTTAAGAATAATTTAGATTCTTTATTTCTGGATTTACTATGTCACCAGAATCTCTCGTTACGAAGAATTCCTTGAATTTGAAAAAAATGTTCAATATTCGAAGTCCACCGAAGTGTCCCGGCGTTTCACGAGCTCGCAACTTGCTGGACACGGGAAGCTCGTTCCCACGAGACAGCCAGACTCATGAAATGCAAACATGGCTGCTCTCAAAAAAGTAGTTTGTAGCTGAAATAAATATTGGGAAATTAAAAAAAAATTATCATCGTGGAATTATGGGTTCAATACCGTGGATGTTATTTTTACCGCCTACAGGAAGATGGCTAAACAGGTCTCAACTTGTGCCACTTAATCTATGCTTTGTGAAAAGCGTAAAGTCAGTCTTACGCTGTATAATGCACTTTCAACACTTATAGGTAGAAGATCGGTAGCTGAGTTTAATTCGCGGATAGGTGACTAGAATATATTGGCATAGTTCCCTCTGAACTTGTGAAATACGCTACTGCTATGATGGGATCCGCAGAAGTTAATGTATATAATTGGAAATACAATATCGACACTAGGACAGGCCTAGATTAAAATGTGAAGGTGTTATACCTTTCTCCTTTTTACCTTGGTTAATTCTAATTGAGAGAAATATGTCGTTTATTTTCACAAACGTTCTGACAACTTGAAATTTGTATGATATCCTTCTCTTTCCAAGATTGCTTTTTCAAAAGCTTTATATAGACAAGTACAAACACACAAACAAGCAATATTAAAAAAGGTATTAAAATTCCCTTAAGGAAATCAAATAATCATAAGTAGGCCTATGTCTTTCGATAAATAAAACTCAGATTGATAACGATTAATGTATTTGCGTCCAACGAATCTTTTCGAGAGACTTCTGTAGGGAATGTGGAGTCGACAAGTGTAGGATTCAGTGAATCGGAAGGGCTGAACTGACCCAGGGCCTATGAAACTACCGCGAATGAAATAATCAGTTCTCTACTGTATGATGAGATGAGATCTCTTAGATAAAAGAGCCTTCTGTATGTTTCTCAGTCATGGCTGTCCATCAGTACTTCACATCACAGCCTGTAAGATCACATCCACCATCTGTACTCTTCTCTCTGATAGTATGTCTCTCAGTCATGCACATCACGGCCTGCCCTGTTGATAGTAGCATCGCGTCACACGTAACTTCATGACGCAAATTTTGAGATAACCCCCAGCCGTAAGACATATTTATGTAAAAAAAAAAAAAAAAAAAAAAAAAAAAACAGTGACACATTCTGAATTTAGTCAATGATTTTTTTTTATTCTTTACCTTCATAATATACTGTACAGTGAGTACCTTGTAACTGTATGGGAAACAGAGCGAGTTGGCCACGTGGTTTGATGTCACGTAGCTGTGAGTTTGCATTCGGGATGTGGTGGAGTCGAATCCCACTATCGGCAACCCTGATTGCAGTTTTCTCAGCGGTGAGAGGCCGGCGCGCTGCCGCCTGAGCCACGGAGGCTCCTGAGATTAATTCCTGGGGCCAAAACCCGGGCGGATATAGAGCTAACTTTTTACCGTCCACTCCTCCAAGGGCCTTCATGGCCTATAGCCTACGAAGATGGTTTTGCTGTTATTATCATGGGGAAGAACTAGCAATGGAGACTACGCAGTATGAAATAGGCCCATTGTAAGAAAATCGAAAGAAGACGCAACATGTCATATGCAAACCTAAGAATGACAGTACGTTTTTACAGACACGGCTGATGCAGATAACTATCACACTTGAGGTACATTCAGGAAGGTTGCAAACGCCAAACGCAGTAATAATCAACTATTGATTCAAATGTTACCCACTCCATGAATCTTCCTTCTGAAATGAAGTACGTAAAAGTTTTAAATATGCTGTTTCTTTGCGTCCTCCGCATATAAGTTTTCTGCGACTCTAGGATGAGAATGGGTTAGGTGAGGTAAGATAACATCCATGGTCCTAATTAAGGTACAGCCCATGCATTTATCTCATGTGGCCGGGCTGAGTGGCTCAGGCGGCTGAGGCACTTGCCTTCTGACCCCAACTTGGCAGATTCGATCCTGGCTCAGTCCGGCGATATATGAAAGTGACGTATTTGCGCACTTTCAGATATCAGCGAACTGAGCCAAGGTCGAATCCGCCAGGTTGGAGTCAGCGGGCCAGGGCCTCATTCATTTTAGCCCCTCAGCCCGGCTATGACGGATGTGAAGCAAAGAATAATGTAATAGCCTTTTTGTAGAGATGGCCATATCTGTTTTCCCTTTAGGGGCTTTTTACCTTTAGTTTCAAATTCTATTATTTCTTTACTCTTGGACAGGCATTACTGTAACGAAACAGTAGAAGTTAACAGAAAGTAACCCAGACTAAGTAGACGGGCTTGCCACCCGTAATATACGAGGTCCTTTACTCGAAACAACAAGGGCAATAACTATATCTCTATCATCAAAGACGTATTTTTATTAGTGTATTTTATTAGTTAAAGACAACTTACTGCCAGACCTAGCAGTCGTAACTATGTGCCTCGCTAAAGTAGCATTAGTAGAAGTAAGTATTTTTCCCTGGTAAAATAACATTTGCCCAGCACTGCCAAGATATATTCATACTAGTTTCTACTCCCCATACATTACTTGGTGTTGGGTGAAACGCATTGCGGAAGCTATATCTTACGATATGTTGGGCGAGCTCCATGGCTTTATGGATGATACACACGCTCTGGGTTCAATGAAAACCCCCTAACATGCGCTCTCCACCGAACTGCCATTGTTTCAGTGAATGGCCGGAGGGGCTGGTCCGTGGCGAAGGGATAAAACGCCTGTCAGGATCACTAATATTACCAGAATTTTACTCATCTCGCCATCCTGCTAATTAAAAAGCATGGTTGGATTCTTTATGTAAAATTTATATCGGCTTGGCTAGCTGAAAAATTTGTTCAACTCCACCTCTGATCACATTTCATGAGAAGGTAAACCTTACATTTAAACATTCTTGTTCTATTCGGAGAATGAGACGGTTCAGTCAAGACTCCTCATAGATAAAACGTATGCCGAGCTGAGTGGCTCAGACGGTTGAGGCGCTGGCCTTCTGACCCTAACTTGGCTGGTTCGATCCTGACTCAGTCCGGTGGTATTTGAAGGTGCTCAGATACGTCATCCTCGTGTCGGTAGATTTACCGGCACGTAAAATAACTCCTGCGGGACAAATTCCGGCACCTTGGTGTCTCCGAAACTCCTAAAAATGTAGTTAGTGGGACGTGAAGCAAGTATCATTATTAGATAAAAAGTATGCACAGTATATATTCTATGCTATTATGATGTCCGTATAACGCATTTATCTCTGGTTAATTGGGACTGCACTGGGAAATATATCCAGAATTGCCTTCTCGAGAGTTGCGTGGAGTGTTTGAGATTCAGGGAATTCGCGAAGCGCACTTTCGAAAATTTTTCGGTTAGGTAAACGAACACCGTAATGTGCGCGCTTCAGTGTCTCACCTACCGCGTACGTTAGTGTGCTTAAAGGTTCAACTTTAGTACGCCTAAAGGTTTCTGTTTAATTGAAAGTGCGCTTCGCGGATCCGTTTTTCTAAAGTTGACGAGCGAGAGTTCCAATGAACTGGTTATACAGCCGCTGAATATGCCAATTATTATTGCTAATGGTTTTGAGTTGTTAAATTAGCGATAATTAACACGTATATTGATTTCGCTCTCCTTACAGCCCTGCCCCCTCCCTCATACAATACAATGATTTATACTATTTTGTATAGTTCGTTGTTTTATTACCGAGCTCGATAGCTGCAGTCGCTTAAGTGCGGCCAGTATCCAGTAATCGGGAGATAGTGGGTTCGAGCCCCACTGTCGGCAGCCCTGAAGATGGTTTTCCGTGGTTTCCCATTTCCACACCAGGCAAATGCCGGGGCTGTACCTTAATTAAGGCCACGGCCGCTTCCTTCCAATTCCTAGGCCTATCCTATCCCATCGTCGCCATAAGACCTATCTGTGTCGGTGCGACGTAAAGCAATTAGCGTTGTTTTATTTCAGGTAAGGTGGTATTTATAAATGTATATGAACTGGCCACTGACTGAAGTAATAGGCGCATTAACATTATTGCTTTCAAACCATCATTCAAGAGCGGAGTGATCACTAATTCTACCATTCGTTTTGAGTCACATAGTGGTCATCCCGAAGAAGCAGCGGGTGGAAAGAAAGCAATTTACGAACCAACAATCAAATATTAGAAAGGCAAATTTGTTCGCCAAGATGTGACTATTAAAGGACTCATGAACGGTGCCGAAACTCTTACACCGGATGAACTAAGGTTTGGACAGGGAATTGCTATATTCAATTGCTCTCACTTCTTTATGAGGAGCTACTTTTTATTCTGAGGAACCATCTTTATAGCCTGTAATAATTATGGTTAACATTGCAAACTCTAGCCCAGGCCCTATGCAGGAAGCTGGAAGCCTTCGAAATGTGGCTCAATAGGCTGATGTTACGTATCTCGTGGACTGAAAGAAATAATAATGTTGTTTGTTTTTACGCCCCATTAACTACTTTTACGGTTTTCGCAGACGCCGAGGTGCCTGTATTTTGGTCCCGCAAGAGTTCTTCTTACGTGTCAGTAAATCTACCGACACGAGGCTGACGTACTTGACCACCTTCATATACCGCCGGCCTGAGCCATGATCGAACCTGCCAAGTTGGAGTCAGAAGGCCGGCGCCTCAACCGTCTGAGCGCGGCTCGACTGAAAGAGTAAGGAATACTGAGGTGATGGAAAGACTAAACAAGAATACCGAAGTATTCATTTCCATCAAGAAGAAGAAACTTGAATATTTCGGCTCATGTTGCGGAGTATAAAGTACAGGATCCTACAGATAGTGATTTAGGGTAAGATCTCACCACAAGGGAGACCTGGCTGCAGAAGAATCGCTTGGCTGAAGAACCTGAGGGACTGGTTCGAGATGAGTGCGATTTCGCTTTTCCGTGTTGGAGACTGAAAGACGAGAATATCCATTATGATCACCAAACTTCGTTAGAAGACGATACGGCAAGAAGTAGAGGAAGAAGAATATTGCGAATATTATTATTTTTTGAAGTAGATAATTGTTCATAATTGTTGCTGTACGGCAGGCCTCAAATTTACTTATTTATTCGTGTCAGTAGCACAGTATAGATTACAGATGCAAATTAGATAAAATATATGAAATTACAATATTTACCTAAAATTAAACAGTTATTTACAAAATATAGGCCCAGATTTGGCCACGTTAACAGCACTGATACTGGCCTGTGCCAGATCAAGTTCTGTTCATTTAACAGGGCATAGAGGGCAATTAATGCGCGCCTTGTCGTTTGTACCACGCCGCATTCGTATAGGGTCTTATCCTCCTTCAGGAGGCCCCATTTCTTCATATTGTCCTTTGATCTTCCAACGCCTACTCTTAGTCTGTTCAGTGCCTTCCATGTAGTCCAAGTTTCTTCATGATCAGGGGGAAGCTTTTCCTCCAATCTTAAGCGTTCTGGATGAAGAGGGATCTTCCGATTCCAGAGTAGATGTCTGGTCTTCCTTGCATCTGCACTAGCGGGGGATGTGGAATGCATAAAACTGTTCCTGGACTTCAATCGAGTTGGTGGTAGATTGTGTCCATGTAGGGGGTGGACTGAGCTGGTAGAAGCCCTTAACCTCTCCACATTTGCAGCTACTTCGCGTCTGATCTCAGAAGGGGCTATTCCTGCAAGGGAGTACAGTTTGTCTGTTGGTGTTGGTTTCAGACATCCTGTAATATGTCTGCATGTTTCATTCAGGGGGACATCGACCTTTCTGGCACGTGTAGATTTATGCCAAACGGGACTAGCATACTCCTCTGCTGAGTAACAAAGTGCTAAGGCTGTTGTCCTTACCGCATGAGGGAGGGCGCCCCACTTTGAACCTGTCACTTTACGGAGCAGGGAGTTCCGAGAGGAGACCTTTGCCTTGATGTTTGAACAGTGCTCCCTGTAAGTTAGAGAACGATCCAAAGTAACACCCAAGTATTTCGGTGTGTAATTATGTTCTAGAACTTTGTCCTTCCACTTCACTTGCAGACTCCTTGAGGCTTGTTTGTTCTTCAGATGCAAAGCACATACTTTAGGTTTACATGGGTCTGAGGAAAGTTTAAATAAATTAAACATTGCCAGGATGTTTATTGTAGACACTCTCTTGGTTTAATGGTCAGCGCAAGGACGTTCCGTTAAAAGGGATCCAAGTTCGATTTCCGGCCAAAATTTTAACGCGTACAGTTAATTTCTTTTCCTTGGGGACTGAGTGATTGTGATTACCTTAATACATACTTATTCATTTACACAGAACACACCACGCTACCAACCACCGCAGAAGCACGTAATAGTTCCATAGGTACTTCTAATTAGGTTTGACGTCTGCAAAGGCATATGACTGCAGAACAGGAGCAAATCAACATATGTGACGCAGATTGTACCCACGATCCCTTAAGAATGTCGGAAAAGTGGCAGTGAAAAGAAAACTGGTAGGGATAGGTGGGTTTCCGTGATAACTTCGGGTGAAATGGAGGACACGTTAAATAGTTAGTTCAGTGCAATGTTATTTAGGCCTACAAGTGGCCGATGACTTCAGTAACAGACGAATTGGCAATAAATAAATAAATAAATAAATAAATAAATAAATAAATAAATAAATAAATAAATAAATAAATAAAATGAATATCCTATTGATTGGTTTACCTTTTCGGCTATTATGTTATTTACATTTATTGTTAAGAAAGTTACCTACCTGTTCGCCTAACCACACGGATGCCTTATTATATAGCCCGAGCGTATGTTTTAATACACTTTGTTGTTTTCAAAATATCGTACATCATGAACAAAACACCCTGCTGAAGGTAGGAAACTGCTCATTCTTTTAATCGGTCGACGCGTTGACTCGCTACGGCGCGACGGTCTCCGAAGTGTACTGAGTGCAATCGAGCGCTCAAAGCACGAGGCCTCCCCTCTCCCGGGAGGAGTTGTGTCATCACCGTAAATTCTTCATGATGACAATTTTCTGAGGCCTTAAATTACCTAGCCCTATCAAAAATTGAATTTATCACTTACATTTTTTTCAGAAAATGTCTGTAAACCTAGCGTGTTTTACCACCGGGTGCCCTTCCTGACGTCAAATTCATCAGAGGAGTTCATGACACGAAATAAATGACGTGATATATGATAACAGAAAGGGAAAGGGTAAAAGTCGCCTCGGAACATAGTCTACTCCTGTCGAATAACAAGGAGTCTACCCAAACTTAACGTCTCCATCCGACGGACGCCTTAAAGCTGTCGGTAATGTCCTTTAGAGTGGACATAAATATGAAATTAACTTAGAAGTAAATAATCATTTAAGCGTAGGCCGGACGTGGTATTCCATCCCACTTATGACCACGCCCGATGGTGCTTAACTCGGGGTTGTACCAAGGAACGTGCCAACTTACCGGAATTAACAGTCCGTTTACCAATTTCGACATTCCAATTGTGCTGCTATCTAGCGAAATTTTACTGGACAGTTCCTCTGTCTGAGTCACCGCCGTCTAAGTTCATTTAATTTGATACGTGACACTGACGAGGGAACATCGGCACGATGTTGTGGTGCCGTTTATGTGCAACTCCACAACTCTAGTCCAGTGCTTGTGGTTAGGTGATGAGTTGATTCTGATAGCCGGATCAGGGTGTTCATACTGAAACTGACATTAACCCATCATCTTGCTATGCGCTCCTCGCTTGAGTTTGCTGTAAAATCGTTTGTTTTTGTTTCTTTGGTCACGGTAAGCCTATATAAACAGTACGCTCTAAGTCACTAACGAATTTATTTTTCATTAGCTGATGTACCCGTGCTTCGCTATGGAATTCTACACTGAATGCAGAATTCTAGGTTAAGTAGGGTAGCCTATACGTTGTATGGTCGTATTAAATTGCATAGCTCTTAACGTTACCCCAGAAACGCGGCGGGGAAATCACCATATTTGTTTTCTCACGTGAAGTCTTTGTTAGACCGGGCGAGTTGGCGGTGCGATTAGGGAGGCGCAGCTGTGAGCTCGCATCTGAGAGATAGTGGGCATTAATCCCACTGTCGGCAGCCCTGAAGATGGTTTTCCGTGGTTTCCTATTTTCACACCTGGCAAATGCTGGGGCTGTACCTTAATTAAGGCCACGGCCGCTTCCTTCCCATTCCTAGGCCTTTCCTGTCCTATCGTCGCCATTAGATCTATCTGTGTTGGTGCGACGTAAAGCAAATAGCAAAAAAAAGTCTTGGTTAGAGAATTTTCAGTGTAATGGCAGGTATTCTTGCCTACTATCAGTCTCAGTCAAGTTGGGGAGTTTTCGGTATGATGGTACGTCCACTTGCCTACTGGCAGTCAGAATCGAGTTGGGCAGTTTTCATTATAATGGCAGACACTGACTCTCCACCTGCCGTCTCACAAAGACTGTCTTTGTGGTTTTCCCAACTGAAGTCAACGTATGTCATTACAATGATGTCAGTAGGAAGCTCGCGATTAAAGGCAATTCTTACATATGAAATAGTCGATCAAATGAAAAACAGCGTATTTTCTCGCTTTTAACGAATATTACACGGCCGATCTAACAGTCCGGGAGCTGGAATTATCAGACCGCAGACAGCTGTTAGTCCATCAACTGTACACACTGCTCATTCCAATCGGTGCCGCAGAGTAGGGATCGAATAGCTGGAATACTATGATGAAACGGTGTATTACGTACCAGTAGCTACCAGCACATTTATGAACCAGAAGTGTGGCATGCTAAGGAACAGTCATCTAACTCCTCAGCTGCTTCCCGCCAATATTCAGGCAGGCTGTTATATCGGTACGCAGCAGTAATCCCATCAATTGCAGCAGAAGACACAATGCATATCACCAAAAACAGTGGTCAATATAATGTTATTTTGATTAATTTTATAAGCTTTCTATATCGTAGGCATTCAGATTTGGTTTTCTTGCGACTCTTGTGATGTTAGATTATCTAATGTACTGCAAAGTGAGTCCTCCTTTCTTTCGTGACTCCCTCTTGTGTAATTATTCTAACGATCGTTCCCTTACGTTTTTTCTCATTTTTATAATCATATTCACAACTTTCCTTGTCGATACGGACCGATGACAAAATCCATCGCCAGTTATCATGATTGAGCAATATCATGTCAGTAATGCTCGGCGTTGATATGGACTAAGCAATCAAAATCTAAATTAATCTAAATTATTATAGTCATCCCCCTGTGGGTAGGGGCGATAGAGTGATAACCACGGGATCTCATACATTTCGTAAGAGGCGACTAAATGTGACCTCAAGGGCTCTGAACTTGGGAGGGTGACTTGACGACCAAGGGGCTCTTAGCTGAGTCTTTGAATTGCTTCCTCTTACTTGTGTCAGGCACCTCACTTTCATCTATCCTATCCGAACTCCCTTGGTCAACACTTGTCCTTTCCTGACCCCGACAGTATTACGTATGGAGGCCTAGGGAATCTATAATTTTCACGCCCTTCGTGGCCCTTGTCTTTCTCTTCCTCTTAAAACAATAATCACCACCACCACCAATCTTACCATAGTCGGTACGCTAAAACTTATTGTTATTATTATTATTATTATTATTATTATTATTATTATTATTATTATTATTATTGCTATTTGCTTTACGTCGCACATACACAGATAGGACGTATGGTGACGATGGGATAGGAAAGGCCTAGGAATGGGAAGGAAGCGGCCGTGGCCTTCATTAAGGTACAGTCCCAGCATTTGTCTGGTGTGAAAATGGGAAACCACGGAAAACCATCTTCAGAGCTGCCGACAGTGGGGTTGGAATCCACTATCTCTCCGCACGGCCAACTCATGCGGTACGGCGAAACTGAATAAGACATAAATGATCGGAAATTGAATTTTCTGTCACTTATGTTATGTACTACTTTTTGATATGACCAATAACATAGGTATCTTTTTAAAAAATAGGCGCCTTTCCCGGAACTACCATTTTAGCCAGGGTGTGCATAAGATAATTTTAAGCCTAGACTGTAGTTACTTATTCTCCGACTTTACATACCGATTTTCATTAAATTATATTGTGAATTTTCTCGTGAAGCGCATACATACATACATACATACATACAGACAGACAGACAGACAGACAGACAGACAGACAGACAGACAGACAGACAGACAGACAGACAGACAGACAGACAGACAGACAGACAGACAGACAGACAGACAGACAGACAGACAGAAATTACGGAAAATTAAAAAGTGCACTTCCTTGTTATTGTGGGCACGACCGATACAAAAATACCATTCTTTTTAAATTCTGTACAGACAAAACTCTTACAGAGGTTATACTTTTCTCCTGTTTCACTTTCCTTTCCACACTGCTTTAGGGAACCTTTGAACGCATAGACAGACTCGACTTTGAGTTGTGGCGCCTCATACAACTACCATTGGTATCATTCTTGCTTCACAGTGCCAGCTTCTCGTAACGAGTGTGTGACGTATTCGTGGTACCGGTTTCTCTCATGCGAATCGATCAAGCGCTACGTTCCAGTCATCATTAGCACACATCCCTGATATGCGACGCCTGGGCTTCATCCCTTAATTCTAGTTCTTCAGTGTCAGGCTGATGAGTTGCTGCTGTGTTTGGGACAGTAGGATCAGGATGTCCATGGTCATACGCAGTTCTTATTTAAGTAGAGAAGCCCTATGATTTACCTATCTATCTATCTGTTTAGTTATAAAAGGTAGTCAAGCTTCTGAAAAGTTTAAAAACCACTTCATGGATATCGTTGGTCCATAATCGATGAGGGCGTCCTATGCCTCTCTCGCTGACAGGACACCTGGTGAAGGCATCACACCGTGCTGATGTACAGGTAAACATTGATTTTTTAAATTCTGTACGCTCACGTATCTCCTTGTGTGCACTACGTATCTCGTGCCTGAACTTGTTAACTACAAGTGAATATAAGCATGGCTCAGTGTGTTATTGTATACTGTTTGTTCACAGAGACTTCAACAACGACCAAACATTCAATGCAGAGCTGTTTGATTAGACTTTTCCACCTCTGCTCCTCTGAGAGACTAATTGGCGGCTGTATTGTACTCCGTCTGTGATACTGTGATGTATTCACATTCGACATGGACTGTAAAGCCATGTTCTTTTACCAGGTGGGGGGATTAGGGGGGGTGTATCTGTCTGTCTGTCTGTCTGTCTGTCTGTCTGTCTGTCTGTCTGTCTGTCTGTCTGTCTGTCTGTCTGTCTGTCTGTCTGTCTGTCTGTCTGTCTGTCTGTACGCGCATCACGAGAAAACGGCTGAAGAGAAATTAATGAAAATGTATGTAAAGTCGGGGGATGAGCCACTAAAATCTAGGCTATAAATCATTTTATTCACGCTGAGTTAAATGGTAGTTTAGCGGAACGCCTAAATTTTAATTCTCAAATATTTATATTACTAGTGGTTCTTTCAATAAATACAACATAACTAAAGTTATATAGAATTAAATTTCTGATCATTCATGTGTTAGGGCCTATAAATTTTTACCGTACCAGCTATGATAACAAAGAAATTCATGAATTTGAATTTTTGTTGCTAAGTCCAGATCAACGCCGAGCCACGAGAAAATTGCTTAACAGAATTTAATGAAAATCGGTATATAGAGTCGGGGAATAAGAAACTACAGTCTAAGCTATAAACAATTTTATTCACCCTGGATGAATTAGTAGTTTAGGGGAAGGCGCCTAAAATTTAATTTTTATATACCTATGTTATTGATCTTATCGAAAAGTACTACATAACAAATGTTATAGAGAATACAATTTCCAATCACTTATATTTTATTCAGTTTTACCGTACCGACTATGATAAGAGTGGTATTTCAGAGTCGGGAATGTGAAGACGTACAATATCGAAAGTGCGTAACGTTGATCAACAATAACATTACATTGACCATTGTTTGTTGTGATGTTCTTTGTCTCTTTTGCTGCCACTCAACTCCGATAGATGGGATTACTGCTGCGTACCGAGTACAACAGACTGACTGAATATTGGCAGGAAATAGCTGGGGAGTTACAAAACTTTCTTCTTTAGCATGCCATTCCTCTGATTCATACATTATCTGATACTGCTGGTACGTAACACACTGGTTCATTATAGTATTCCAGCTATTTGATCGTATTGCTCTACAACGCCTTTCGTACCTGTTAATGCTTAAAAGATTAAAAAATAACTATTTATTTATTTATTTATTTATTTATTTATTTATTTATTTATTTATTTATTTATTTATTTATTTATTTATTTATTTATTTATTTATTGTGTTTTATATGGCGGGACTCAGGCTATGAAGCCTGCTATTCTGTCCGACCATACAGTCATGTGATTCCATCTTACTGTTTTCCTTTAACTTATTCTGTACAAATATTGTTGCACGATTGCCAATTTCTACGCCTCAGACATTGACAAAGCCGTTTTGGATGTTTATCAACTAAAGTCCTCATTTACTTTTGATGTTTTTACAAGTGTTTTAAACGTAACACCGGCTCTTTTAGGACTCTTTTTGCTTACAGTGAGACAGAAAAGGGCTAGGGCTAGGGCTAGGAAGGAAAGGACCATAGCTTTTATTAAGGAACTACCCCAACATTTTTACCTAGTATGAAAATGGGAAATCACGGAAAACTATGTCAACGGCTCCCAACGGAGACGTTCGAACATACCATCTTACGAATACAAGCTGATAGTCACCAAGTTTTATGATAACTTGTGCGTAGTCTGATTCCATGAAACACCAACCCATAACATGTACATTATTGTAATTAAAAGCAAACGACCTGAAGTTGTGTTATTTTCGAATACGCTTTTTTACCGTAAGTGTTAAATTGTAACGTTTTAAAAATGCCCTCTTTAAACGAAAATCTTTAACTTTCATTCGAATACTATTCTGTGTACAAAGTTGTTTTTATTTAACTTAGAGCTCAGAGATATCTCTGACCTCTGCTTCGTGCACTTGAATAAGTATAAAAACTACGATAGCCTCGGTTATTTTCATATACATGGAGGTGAATGTTGTTATAATTGATGGATTTAATGCATGGTAGGATGATCAGCCCCCTTCTGATCCTCTATCTCAGTAGCATTAGTCTAGTTCGCAATTGGTCTCTGGAGGCTGTACTGTACATCTCCGTACCTGACCACTGTATTAGCAGTGGGGAGAACGGAACACAAATCCTCTCAGTCAATAATCTGTTACTGGATCAACTGGATGAGGAAGGTGGACAACTTCATTAAAAAGTAGTGATAAAGAACAGTCCATTAAATCACTGTTTCCTAGATTTCAGCAATTTCTCCAACTCTGGCTGGCTTGCTCCCGAAGATTATAGTCTTACAGGGCTAAAAATTCGGCAATCTCAAAAGCTTCCCCAGAATTTGAAAATCGTTACTTCAGATTAATCATTATTTACTCTCTTATAATATATATCATCAATTGAAGAAACTTTAAACTGGCATCATTCCACTGGACAAAATCGGTAACTACACCAATCTACAACAGGAACGTCTACAACAACTATCAGTACACTTGACCAGTTTTTTTACAGACATTTCATAAAAAGGTGCCGTCCGTGATAAAGAGTTCACAATCATGCTGTGAAGAGAACTGATGATACGATGAGTTCCTGGTTCGATGTAGTTACACGGGTCGAGAACGGATGTGACCGTTTACTTTCTTCTTCGTGGTTTACATTCATCATTTAGTTAAAGGCATAACAAAGAAGTGAGATTCAGTTGGATGCAAACAGCCTATTGTAAGCAGTTAGGCCCTTGCCATGCACTTGCTCTTAATGACATATTGTATTGAAAGCTCACAATGTGGCATCTCGGAACTTGGTACAAGCTACAGTGACTGTAATTAGAACATTTGTATTTCCAGGACTAGGCAATGCTCATTGGCCATAAATAATCACAGGCCAGTCAGCTTGATATGTGTTGCAAGTAAGCTCTGTGAAAGCAATCTTCTTGATTATATTAGATACGTTTGCGAAATTACTAACTGATTTGACAGAAGGCAGTTCGGGTTTAGGAAAGGTTATTCCAGCGGGGCAGGATTCAACCAATATATAGCAGTAGATTCAGAAGGTCAGATGGACTGTACCACTGTTGACCTATCCAAGGATTTTGATATGGTAGATCATGGGAGACTGTTGACGAACGTGAGGGCATGACAAAAGAGTGCTTGGACGGGTCGCTACAATTCAGAAAAACAGAACGCAGAGAATTAAAATAGGTCAGCCATTATCTGATCCTGTAGTGATTAAGAGGGTGTTCCGTAAAACAGTATTTTTGGACCTTTGTGTTACATTGTATATATAAATGATAAGAATAAAGAACTGGAATCACAGATAAGACTGTCTTAGGAATGATAAGATTGTGAGCGACTACATAAAGGCCTCGATGAATTTGTGAGATGGATAGCAGACAACGGTATGATGGTACACGGGTTTAAAAGTCCGGTTGCAAGCTTAGTTTTAATTACTGTGTTCATGGAGTGAATGATTTGTTTATTATATTAAAGATTTACGAGTTCCTTTCGCATTGGTATGTTGTACATTAATCCGATTGCACGAGTGGCCCTAAATGCAGATTAGTGGTGAATGAGTGTTGTATGTGAGTTGCAGGAATATTCGTAACAGCACACTCCAGTTCCTGAGTCAAGGGAATTAACCATTTACGATATAAATTTCGCGACTGAGTTAGGAATCGAACACGAAACCCTGAGGACCAAAGATCAAGACTCTGACTGCTGATGTGTGATAAGTGATCGAAAGGAATTGTACCAACTTTAATGCAGTGAGATCGCAGTTTCCATCAGTAGCATTTTGTAAGAGAGTAGTAAGTCCACAGCGGAATTTTTCCTTACATTATTCTGAATTTCTGACAGAATGGTGAAAGATTTAACAGTTTTACTTATGATATAAAATAGCTGGACTCACCCTAGCTCATTTGAGTATTAGCTGGATGCAGCCCCTAACATCACGAGATATACCCATTGAAAATTCTAACCCGACAACTACCGGGATTCGAATCTCAGTTGTCTAATAGCAACTAAGCAACTGCCGTCTATATATTGAAAACGTTTACTAAAAGCAGCTTTGTCCAGTCCGCACTGCCGTTCTACTGGACCAATTTGCTTTTCTTATTTTTTGCTCTCTGGAATGACCTGGCAGTGAATTATCAGACATTGGTAGGTCACTTATTTCAGTCGTCTTTGAGTAATCTTTTTTTTTTTTTTTTTTTTTTTTGCTATTTTGCTATTTTGCTTTACGTCGCACCGACACAGATATGTCTTATGGCGACGATGGGATAGGAAAGGCCTAGGAATGGGAAGGAAGCGGCCGTGGCCTTAATTAGGGTACAGCCCCAGCGTTTGCCTGGTGTGAAAATGGGAAACCACGGAAAACCATCTTCAGGGCTGCGGACAGTGGGGCTCGAACCCACTATCTCCCGATTACTGGATACTAGCCGCACTTAAGCGACTGCAGCTATCGAGCTCAGTCTTTGAGTAATCCTGACATCAAATCACTAAATGACCACTTCAATATTGCAGGCAAAGGCTTACCTTAACCTGCAGTACATTCTGTACTTAGACAGTTGCTAGGCGGTTAACACTTCATTAATATTCTGAACGGCCTATATGTGATTTTCATCCTTAGGAATGTGATTGTATGCAGGCACGTTTTATTACTACCTTTCAAGCCAGAGAGTATACACTGTCTTTGATCATGGACGAATACTGTTTTCTGCTAGATACTCTTTGATTTTTCTGACCTTCCCGAGCTTCTAAATATATTCAACAGATGGCAGAACGTTGTTAAACACTTACATGCTGCTAAGAGAAAAGTGTCGACGTACGCACATACGGGAAGGTATCAAGTCTACTAGCCTTCTCTATGGCCATTAATAAAGCGCAGGGACAAACTCTTGAAAAAGTGGGTGTCTACTTACCTGAACCAGTATTCAGTGACGGTCAATTGTTTGTTGCACTATCTCGGGCAAGATCTTTTGAAAATGTTGAGATTCAGATACGTCTGAATGGCCGAAGCACGGTGAATATTGTAAGGAAAGAAGAAATATAAACTACATTACAAATGAATCAGTTATTTAATGTATCGGTATTAAATGTTCATAAAACTATTGTAAGGGACAGGCAAAACTCTATGACTACGGCAGGCATTCAAGACGAGTTATCTGACCTATTTATAACGAATTCTGCGGAGCATCACGGGTCCACTAGTTTATTCTTCTTCTTCTTCTTAATTATTCTAGTGTCTTTTTTTTTTTTTTTTTTTTTTTGCTAGTTGCTTTACGTCGCACCGACACAGATAAGTCTTACGGCGACGATGGGATAGGGAAGGGCTAGGAGTGGGGAGGAAGCGGCCGTGGCCTTAATTAAGGTACAGCCCCAGCATTTGCCTGGTGTGAAAATGGGAAACCACGGAAAACCATTTTCAGGGCTGCCGACGGTGGGGTTCGAACCTACTATCTCCCGAATACTGGACACTGGCTGCACTTAAGCGACTGCAGCTATCGAGCTCGGTGGTGTCATTATTAACATTAACGGCATTATTTCTGCGGTATTCGAAATCGGCGTATCGTTGATTACTGCTATCATCTTTTTATAGTCCGGCTCCATGGCTAAATGGTTAGCGTGCTGGCGTTTGGCCACAGGGGTCGCGGGTTCGATTCCCGGCAGGGTCTGGAATTGTCACCATTACTGTTTAATTTCCCTGGCACGAAGACTGGGTGTATATGTGGTCTTCATCATCATTTCATCCTCATCACGACGCGCAGGTCGCCAACGGGTATCAAATCAAAAGACCTGCACCTGGCGAGCCGAAGTCCTCGGACACATCCAGGCACTAAAAGCCATATGCCGTTTCATTTCATCTTTTTATAAAGTGGGAATGCAGCTTACAATATGTTTAGGACTAGTTAGGGAATGTATTTTAGGACAGTGAAATTAAAACACATGCAAAGTTGAATTATTTCTTTACGTTCTTTAAAGCTCTGCAAATTCCGCTCATATTAGTATAAGCCCACTGTAAATTAATCTGATTAAACGAGTAGTCAGAATGTAAGATTTATTTTGGCATGTTTCACTTTTATTTTGTGCTCTGTCAATATTACGATTGCGCGGAAAACAAGTAATCGGCTTACATATGATGGGATTGTTCTCGGACCAATCTCTCGTTCCAAATGGGTGACCGAGACCACGATGGTCTTTGTGCACCGATGATTAAGTCCCTCATATGGCGTGGTCAAACAGAGAGGAGAAAATAAAGGAAGCAAAATTCATTTCATTACATTGCACGGCACGTCGACCATCTGTTGCCTTCCTTCCAACTACCCCGTTGCTAATTTAACTTTAGAGTTCTATGCAACTTTCGAAATAGTGATTGAGAAATTCACGGTTTCCTATATTTTGGAATTTGCAAATGTTATTTCTCTATATGTCATCTTACTTACCAACAGACAAGGGCAATATTATTTTTAGTACTGGTTTTGAGTTAGATAATTTAGTGTCATTTTATTTCATTCACTACTATTTTTATTATTATTATTATTATTATTATTAATAATAATAATAATAATAATAATAATAATAATAATAATAATAATAATAAAGTTAAAAATGTAAATGTATGTGTTTGGTCAATGCTGGTACATCTCTTTTCAAGCATACCGCCGATGGAGTTGGGTTCCATGTGAGCTGTTTAACCACATAGCAGCCAATACCACATTCCTGCCAATCTTAAATTTCTGGCAGTACCGGGAATCGAACCCCGCTCTCCCTGAATAGCAGCTAATAGCGCTAACCGCTTCACTATGTAATAATAATAATAATAATAATAATAATAATAATAATAATAATAATAATAATAATAATAATAATAATAATAATAATAATAATAATAATAATAATAATAATAATAATTGTACCGGGCGGTACACCTCCACGCCGCTAATTTAAAATTTGCGCCAGTTGAAACTCCTCTGCTGGAGGAAGTCCGAACTTTATATACGCTATTAATTCGCTACCTTCTCAGAAGATGTCACCACGTGGAAAATTTTGAGTTTTTGAACTGTGTCATTTTTGATGTGTTTTTGTTTTGCTTGAAGTAAGAAGTGTGAACTTTCTCTTCTAGAGGACACTACTGAAGATCAACAATAGTGCACCCTAGTGCGGAGTCAAAGAACTATTTTGTTGGAGAAATTTTTATTTCAAATGTTCGTTCTTTGCTAAATTTCTTTCAGTCATTGGTTAAGTTGGCAATATTAACCCCTTCTTTCCCCTTGTTTTAAATCTAGCCTATCCCGAATTTCTTAAATTAATTTTCCACCAATTATGTGTTTCTTCTTAGTATTGTGTAGGGGGTTTATGGATGAACCAATAAAATCCTCGTGGGAGGGTGTTCTCATTCCCCTAACGCCTAGAAACTTCCGCGAGAGTATATAAACTGCTGATTTTAGGGTCTCCGGGCCACTTCTGTTCCATCTTTCAGTGTATAAAGTACATAGCAGGAGGCGGGAAGCGCCTCTTTCCTCGGCAGCGGTCAACAACAAGGTAATGGCCGATTAATAACTTCTTTCTTTGCTAGCTCAGCAGTTTAACTCTCGGGGCGGGTTCGAAGCGTTCCACCATGTAACCTTTTCCTAAATGTAACTACTCTTTTCATATATTCTCTTTTAAAGCTACATACTGGGATAGAGAGTGCTAACCCTCTCGAGCTCCCACTCATATTGTTTTGAGGTGAACTTATTTTTCTCAACCTATTCTTCGTTAACGTAAAAAAAATTGTTCTCTTCTTAAGTCACCTCTTTAGTATGGGGTTAGTCCTTGTATTAACGGCCTAGTGCCAAGTAGGTCTTAATCAAAGTGTATTAGGAGTGCAAGTTCGCCTCCTCTCAAATTGTTATTTTAGAGGTCATTTAATTAACCTCCTTTTCATTTAATAGACCTCAGTAGATTGGGTATTTTACCCCTGTGTTTACGTCCGTTGAGGACAGCTTGAAGGTGGAGTTTGGTGTGGCCTGGGAGAGGCTTAAATTTGAGAGCGAGTGGCTCTTTTGAAAATTGAGTATTGTATGCCTCGTGGAGGCTTTTCAGTGTAATTTGGAGCAAGGGCTCCTAGTCATGAATGGGGTTTTCTGCCCCTCTGTTGAAACTTGTGTGTGGGGTAAAACTGAGCTGATTGCCCTAGCATTGTGAAGTCAGGGCGCGAAGCCCAAATCCTGTAAATATTGTAACTACCCTTTGGACTTGCTACTTTGTACCTGCCATGCTTGTTATTTCTTTGTTTTGAAAAGAAAATATAACCTTGTTAAATTTTAAATTAATTTTACTTTAGTAGCTTGAGACCTGTTCACCACCCCGCACCTTCTTTCACGTATAACTACCACAAAAACTCGGTAACAATAATAATAATAATAATAATAATAATAATAATAATAATAATAATAATAATAATAATAATAATAATAATAATAATAATTAAAAAGCAGCAGTAAAAATTTTAAACTCGTGTCCTCATCCTGAGGTGGTGCAGCTCTTTTCAGGCATATCCAATGAAGGTGAGCTGCATGTACCATTTCAACCACATACCAGCTCTCCTGTCATTCTTAAATTTCTGGCAGTAGCGGGAATCGAACCCGGGCCACCGAGGACGGCAGATAATACTGCTAATCGTTACGCTACCCAGGTGGACAAAAGCAACAGTAATCTCTGACATCAAACGCACTATCTTTGGAACAAGACCCAGCACTTATTGCACCGCAGAGATAGGGCATTATTATTATTATTATTATTATTATTATTATTATTATTATTATTATTATTATTATTATTATTATCTAAAAGAGTAGCGTGGTCGACGGAAAAGAACGGTGGTTATATCGCATCTAGGACGACATGGTATACGTGAACGCCACCCGAGAAGATGACTTAATAAGATGATGATGATGGTGATTGAGGTTATTATTATTATAATCATCATTATTTATTACCGAGAGAGTTGGCTGTGCATTATGGGTAATGTTGTAACTGTAAGTTTTCATTCGGGAGCCCTTAAGGACGTTTCCCGTGGATTTTCATTTCACGCAGAAAAACATAGTGGCTGCATCTCTAGGCAACAGATCTTACCTTCCCAGTCTTGATTTCCCACAGTGTTTGAAAACCTTTAAAATGTTAGTACGATGTTAGAAAGATAAGAAAACTGTGTGCTGAGTATATTCACCTTGTGAGGACATTGTTGTCACATAGAACGTGGCAGAAATATCAACCTACATTTTATGTTGAGAAGAAACAAGCATGACATTCATTCTTTTTTTTTTTTGTGATGTAAGGTAACTGCCCCATTTACTTGAACCCACTATCTATCTATATTTTAATTTGAAACTATATACGAAGGCCTGTGGAAATGTCGTGTTAATATATCTACCTTGTTATATACCAGTTAAATTGTTGTAAAATTCTGGTTTCAAATGTCTTTTTTTTTCTCTCTCTCTCAACATTTCGCTAGACGTTTCTTTATTAAAATAATATTTCCTTGATTCCTTGGTTGAAGTTCAAAAACTTGAATCACAAGCTTCTTAAAGTAATGCAACGGAATCAGTGGCAAACTATTTTCCACTTACTCAACTCGAGGTGAAGGATTGTCTTCACGGGATGTAGACGACGCCTAGTGCTAATGACGTGCGATGCGCCTCTTCGTCCTCTGGCAACGACGCCACCCAACCGCCTTTGTTAGCCCACTCGTCGCTTTCCGGACGCCGCTGCTCCCAATTTACGATGCTGTGCTCCCTTCTCTCTTTCATTCTTGCTCTCTTCCTCTCTCTACCTCTTCTTCCGTTTATTTCTCTCTGTCATAAGGCGAAAAGTTTTTGGCGTGGCGCCTGCAATGTGCTACAAGGTGGAAGAGTTTAACATAAACATAAAGAGTGCAGCCCTACTTTTAAAACAATTTTCGTGGCCCAAGAGAGTAACGGTTCCTTGCAGCGGACATTGGTTGGCTCTGGGAAACTTTATCACTCTATTTAGCGTCTTCGTTATGGCTTCTTCTCAAGCTAGAAGGCTGATTTACAACAGTACTCGGGACTTAATCCTTAATGGAGGTGATTATCCTGAAAGAGAGGGGAAATGCTGAGGTCCCAAAACAGAAACTGAAGGATGCTTCTTCAATCTGCCCAACAGGTCATTTCTCAAAACAATTAGCATGTACAGGATGTTCCCAAATATATGGGTAGTAATCGGGAGATGGATAGTACACCCCAGAAACAACGCTGAAGTACCGATGAACATATTATGCCCTACAGTCGGTAGTTTACGAGCTAAGCCTGTTTTAGTTTATTTTCTAAAATGGGGAAAGAAATCATATTTAGGATTACGTTTCGAGACAGGCATGCCGTTATGGACATTGCAGTACTTCGCCAGCCTGTGGAGCAAGATTGCCATTGAATACGTGCAATGCCTGGTGTGTTCGAACTTGTCCGAAAATCGATTACTTGGCGTGTTCAGGTCTGAATTTAGACGCATGATGGACTATTTGAGCACTTCTTGCTTTAGAATGCAGTATCCCTTGTGATACACCAACGTGGCGACAGCTGCTCGATATGAGTTAAGGTTCTTACCAATACTTCCTGTACACAGTTGAAAAGTCTGTTACTGTAAAAGATCTACCGTAGGACATATGTTTATTGGGACATTTTGTATTGTGTTGGGGTGTACATCCACCTCCGATTACTTCCCACATGTTTGACAATACCCTGTGTAAGACGACATCAACTGAAACCGGTCAGGGTCTATTAATTAATACAAACAAATGGAATGAAATTACGAAGTAAACATGAACGTAAATAATGTTTCGTAAATGAGACTGCAGTCCAGCTGTTAGGAGAAAGTCACATTTTGCCTTTTATCTGCACCCTCCTGCTTCACCAAGCATCAAATTTTGTCCGAAAAGAAAGATCGTGGTTACTGCTTGAACCATTCCAGCGTCCAGTCTTGACTTCATCATCGTCGCATAGGCTAGAAAATCTGGCGTTACGAATAGGAGATTGAAGCGTCCGTACTGTAACAGGAATACTCAACACAAAGGACAATACTATGCCTGCATTCAACCAGCTATCCCTCACAAACCATGGTATCAAGACGTCAGATGGGCCCGAGGCCAAATAACTACCATTATTCGGATAAGGTTCAACCATGCTTCATTTCCCGCTCACCTCAACAGGATTGGAGTTCTCCAATCAGCACAATGTCCGTGTAGCGCAAGAAACGCGGGAGATGTGAACCACATTATCTTCGAGTGCAGTAGAACTGTATCCTTTCGCAGAGAATTGTTCGCTACCCTTGTGCACCTTCGGGTTCCCTTACCCACAAATATTCAGCTATTACTGGCAACTGGACTTACGTGTGTACAGTGCAATTGCAACATTCTTCACAAAAACTGGTGTTAATATCTAAAGTGTAAGTGTCTTTATTTCAAGTGTGTTTTGCTTCCTTTTTGCTCTGTTCTAGGTCATTTCTGTTATTTTGTATGTCTTTTAACTTGTTGTCCCTTTTTATTTCTCTTTTCTGTAACAATTTTTATCATTGTACATTATTGATGGCCAAATGTCCTATGGACGAAGGTCAAAATAAATAAATAAATAAATAAATAAATAAATAAATAAATAAATAAATAAAGAAGTTACTGATGATTTTCGTTCATTAGTTCATTTTTCTCTTTTTCAATTTGTTTTACGTCGTACCAACACAGATAGGTCTTATGGCGACGATGGGATAGGAAAGAACTAGGAATGGGAAGGAAGCGGGGGGTGTCCTTAATTAAGGCACAGCCCCAGTATTTTCCTGGTGTGAAAATGGGAAACCACGGGAAACCCTTTTCAGGGCTGCCGGCGGTAGGGTCCGAACCCACTGTCTCCCGAATGCAAGCTGATAGCTACGTGACCTAAACCGCAGAGCCACTTGCTGAGTCGTCATTCATTATCTACGTGTGGATACATGTGTACATGTCCAGCTGTGACAGGTGAGAGAGGTGCCATGTACGGGAATAGGGCACGCGGATAATTGGAGTTCAATTTCGAAAGCACAGTCAACTTTGTTGTGATCGTACAAAATCAGCGTAACATCGCGTTGCAATGGCCAATTTACCCTAATTGGGGAACTTGATCAAACCGATGGGGTAGCTCAAGGATCTCAGAACGAATCCGCTATGAGAGGGACTGAAAGGACCTGAAGGTGCAGGGAACGCCATAAAGCCGAGCTTGTGAAGGCCGCTCAGCCCGGGTGCTGGCCTTTCTACTGTTCACCTGTCCAATGAAACCCGCCTGATGGCCGTGTTCGTTCAGGTCTGACAGCGTGATAAACCAGTTCGAGTCCCGTTGTTGGGAAAAAGTTCACCTTCAGAATTTTGGCCGGCAGGGCAGGAGATGTGGTGGTATACAATTTCTAACCCCTAAATTGCGTGCCAAATGCCTGAATTCAATTCCATACCTCCCCACAATGTTCATATTGAGTGAACGCATATGACGCTGTGGGTGATGCGTCCGTCAGATGCCGATGTTAAGCCTTGAGCAGACATCTTTTTATTATTCGCTGACATGGGGTTTAATCCCCTCCGTACCTCATTATCATCATCATCCGTCCGAATCGTTGGCTGAATGGTCAGCGTACTGGCCTACGTTTCATAGAGTCCCGGGTTCGATTTCCGGCCGGGTCGGGGATTTTAACCTTCATTGGTTAATTCCAGTGGCCCGGGGGCTGGGTGTTTGTGCTGTCCCCAACATCCCTGCATCTCACACACCACACATAACACTATCCTCCACCACAATAACACGCAGTTACTTACTCATGGCAGATGCCGCCCACCCTCATCGGAGGGTCTGCTTTTCAAGGGCTGCACTCGGCTAGCAATAGCCACACGAAATTCGTGATTAGACCATCATCATCCGACATCCAGGTGCGCTGGTTGCTCATGAGTGTCAAATAGAAAGAGCTGTGACAAGCGAGCCGAGCATGACCTCGGACACGTAAGTTATAAACTTCTTTCAGTTTATCCCATTTATGTCTGGGGTCACTGGGCAACCCAGGCTCGTCTTAGTTTCGGCTGAAGGTGTAAGGAAAAAGTCATACGATAAATAAATTAATTAATAATATCCAATGAATATACTGTATGCCCGAATGGCATGATGAACACAGATCTCATAGTGAGTTCAAAAATGTTATCACGCCAGAACTCCCGTGGCCGTGTCAGCGACGCAGCCTACCATTTTATTCTCTGTGTAAATTAGCACTGAAATATGTATTTTCGGCAATCATGGGATGGGATTTGCCAATAATGTAAAACCATTTTCAGCAGAATTATTTTACCCAGAGACATTCACTCGAAACTCTTTTCAGTGCTTTATTGATGCGAGTGTTAATATAACTACTGTAGTTTGATTCATTCTGCATTTAACGCGAGATAAGAATTATATTTTGTAATTTTCGATTGAGTAGATTCTTCAGTTTAATCCTTGTAGTTACGGAATGCGCTTAGCAGCTCTCATTATCGATAGACTAATTGATTAACGAATAACGTTTTTAAAGCGAAGATCCACTCATTGGACTAATTTCCTCCTATAAATGTATCTAGCATTTGAAATTGCTCATTATCCGAACTGCGGCTTGCGTAATAGATGGTGCCAGAGTGTCTTCCTCCCGCCGGCAATTTTACTCCCGGGTTTAATTATTATGAAATTGGAAGTGAGTACAGTCGCTTTCGCAAGAAAGTTGCGGTACGTCAAATTTCCGATTATCGTCGTTTTCAATTTCCTTCCTGTTTTTCTTCCGTGGTCACGAATTTACTTTATTTCCCCTTAAGGCAAGTGTTATTCTGTACGTCAAAGCAAAATAATAAATACTCCTTCCGTGGATCATTTACCCCACATGATCACTTACGCTATTTTATTTATGTCCCAATTTGGCCAACTATGGACCGCACAGAAGCTATTCCTTCTACCGGGCGAGTTGGCGGTGCGGTAAGGGGCGCGCAGCTGTGAGCTTCTATCCGGGAGATAGTGGGTTCAAATCCCACTATCGGCAGTCGTTAAAATGGGTTTCCACTGTTTCCCTTTTTTAAACCAGGCAAATGCTGGGACTGTACCTTAACTAAGGCCACGGCAGCTTCCTTCCCACTCCTAGGCCTTCCCTGTCCCATCTGTGTCGGTGCGACGTAAAACAAAATTGTATTAATATATTATTTCTTCTTCTTCTTACTGTTGTTATTACTGTTATTTTCTCATTCCAGAACCTCAATTCTTTCACTTCTGATCTTCCTTTGCCCCTCGGATATTATCAGTTTGGGCCTACATTGTGGTGGTTTATCTTCGAATGTCTTGATGTTGTCAATTCGACTTACTCAGAGTAACTCCTTTGTGTTGTCGATAATATCTTCTGTTAGTCCACTATTCTTTGCATACCTCCTCACTTCTTCCACCCACTTAATTGTAGCCTTCAGTATTACGATGTATTTAAAGATCTTCATCAAGCGGTTCTCCATTCTCACGATATGTCCGTAGAAATTCAACCTTCGTTTCCGCATTGAGACAGTGATATTTTCAGTGTGTCTGTAAAGGTCCTCGTTCTTTCTTTTCTGGCATATCCAGTAAGTATCTCTCAGTGGTCCTAATGTTTCTTCATGATTTTCCTTTTCTTTTTCATTTTTGTGCAGCCCCCCCAAGTCATACAGACTATCTGGTTTTGCTACTCCGCTGCAGTGTCTGAGTTTAGCCTTGTAGGATATTGTTCGCTTGACTTTCGCTCCATATTTGAACATGCAATCGGAATTGTGCGAAAAGGTCCATTGTTAGCGCCAGTCGGAATTGCGTGCCCTCTCATCACCTCGCTCATCAAGAGATAGCTTGTCGTGTAGCCTCGCACGAAGTATACGTGACAGGAGGTTGAGGAACCTACAGACATCAAGTACACACTTGTGCGCTGTCTCACTTAAAACGCTATTGTCACTTGCAACGTAACTTTACTGGCACACGCGGATGACATTCTTTTATAACAAAACCATACTGTTTCGCCTGACTTGTTTTCTCTCTGCTTATAAAACCTGTAACTGTTGTGCACCAAATTTATGTTACTCTTTAGCGAAATAATAAATTCCCTGTTGAGCACTGCTCGATGACACCAAGCAGAATAACTGAGTAAAGATTAGTGTATACTTGGAGAATTTGGTCTGTGGTAGGGTGATAATTTCTGTTAAGAATGGAATATCTCATTCTAAGAGTGGGTAGACAAACATAGGTTGAAGGGCAGCGTGAGTCACCGCCCACCTCATCCTTCCTGAGGTCATGGCAGTTACCTGCTGTCCAGAGTCGTGAATTTTGAGACTCATTAAAATGTTAATTTAACTACTAGTTTATAGTCGTGAATTTTGACACTATTTTATATTAATTTTAACTCGTGAGTTTTGAGACGTGACCCAGTAGGTCATTGTGTCATGAAGGCAGTACACTGCACCCTGGAGACGAGCTCTGGGTACAGACGGTATTGCTTTATCAAATCATGTAATGTGTGATATGATTGTAACTTGTTGTGAGGTAAGATTAAAGCAAGGATGGGACGAATGTATCGGGAACGTTTTCCTAACCGGAGATACACTCAAGTGATAGGGCTTTCTCCGCTGTTCTTACGAGACTTGCACAATAGGGCTGTTTATCGAAGTTATTTTGTGCTTTAAATTAATCATTCCCTTCCTCCTTCCTCAATCAATCAATCAATCAATCAATCAATCAATCAATCAATCAATCAATCAATCAATCAATCAATCAATCAATCAATCAATCAATCCATCAATCAATCAATCAATCAATCAATCAATCAATCAATCAATCAATGACTACACTTACTCCGTAGACTACACAGTACTACCGGCCTGAACGTCCCAATAGTTTATGTGAGGCTGCAACAACAGTAGCGATTTGTTTACGTAGGGATTTTACAAGACGAGCGCCGCTATTCTCTCATTTTCAGCTGGCTCCTCTACTAGGCACTGCCAACAGACACAGTCATGCTTGAATGAGGCAACAGTTCCACTCCACTGACCTAGCCTCGCCACAACCATCCCTTCCTCCTTCTAGCTACAGCAGATTTAGTTTCCCACTGTGCCTGAAGAGTTACCGTAAACCTAAAAAAATTAACTTTTGAAAATTTTAAATTTAATGATAGCTAACAATTTCTTCGCATAGGTTGCTCAGAATAGTCTCTTCTATCCTTAGACGATGTACCGTACCTTATTTCAATTGCACGCTGTATAATTAGCTATCCGTTTTGCTGGGCAACCGACAAAAACATAGTTCACACTAAATAATATCAATAACATAGCAGACGTAAAGTTAAAATATGTTAATCGGTTTTATTTATTTCATTTTGTATTTTTGGTTGACGTATCAATTGCCTGCTACGATGCCATTCATCTGTTACATAGTTGTCATCGGCCACTTGCACATAGAATCGAACATGTCTTTCATTTCACCCATTGTCAGACCGGCCGCTGGCAAGTTGTCACGTAAACCCACTGGGATAGTCGTTCACCTGTCTCCACTCATTACTTTTCGTCGGTAAAATTAATATTTCCATAAATGTAGTGATGTTCAGAATTACAGAGACAAGTCATAATGAACAACAGCAATGATTGTCCGTCATCCACAACCAGAGGCATGATTGCATGCATGTGCAGAGCCAGCCATGCAAATAATTGTCCCTATGGCCAGCCCTGGAATACATATTAAGCCTACAAGTTACAAAAATGGAGAGACCACTGTGCTGTCTTGCAGGAATGAAATAAATTTGAACGTAACAATTAAATCTCTAGCAAATCTTGTTGTTTGCAATGAACTCTTTTGATTGATCCAAACACATTGATTACACCGTACAAATCGTGCTATCGACTTCATAGCTAGGACCCAATGGTCACACATTCACATCACTTCTGTTTGTATCAACATCAAACTAGTTTCCGCAGCACTGGCTGTCAACCTTCCTGTGCCCTGCGGGTAAACCAATATTCAGTTGCAAGAGAACGCGTAAACCTTTGACAGACATGATGAACTGAACAACTAAATGCAATACAAGCTCAAATAAGAGACGTTTTGGCGATTTACGCTCGAAACATCTCTTCCAAACCTATATTCTGCCCTTGGTTTAATAATGTGTTTAATCTAAATTTTTGTGTTCGTAAGGGGTCAGACATTTCTTTTACTGTGATAATGATGGTAGAGGTGGTGGTGATTGAAGAGGAAGTGTATTCGAGTGCACGTAATCTTGTCGATATAGAAACAGTGATTTATGTTGGCAATCGAATGTTAAGACACCTCTACCTAACCCACGGCTATCCTCTTATCAGGTTCTAGCAATTCCCTTATGCTGATTGGCAGCTTAATCCTACGCCTGATTTGTAGCGTCTAAGGAGGTCAAGATAGCTAAACGATCAAGTTGCAAGGCAGTTCGCTTCAACCTCTGAGGTTCACAATTTCTTTTTCCTTTCTTTTCACTTCTTACCTAGAGTACGGTAGACATATGTATATAGGTTAGTATGTATGTGCCGGAATTTACTTCAAACCAAGAAGAGAGTGGCTCATCACGGGGACGGTGTAGGCAGTAAATGATAAAGGAAACCGTGACATCACTGGTTAAGAGAAAAAAAACCATTGGAAACTAGATGAATCGGCACGATTCCGTGCTCTGCACTGTAGCCTGCAACAAGGCAACCATTTCCTCTTGATTTGATTTGATTTGATTTGATTTGATTTGATTTGATTTGATTTGATTTGATTTGATTTGATTTGATTTGATTTGATTTGATTTGATTTGATTTGATTTGATTTGATTTGATTTGATTTGATTTGATTTGATTTGATTTGATTTGATTTGATTTGATTTGATTTGATTTGATTTGATTTGATTTGATTTGATTTGATTTGATTTGATTTGATTTGATTTGATTTGATTTGATTTGATTTGATTTGATTTGATTTGATTTGATTTGATTTGATTTGATTTGATTTGATTTGATTTGATTTGATTTGATTTGATTTGATTTGATTTGATTTGATTTGATTTGATTTGATTTGATTTGATTTGATTTGATTTGATTTGATTTGATTTGATTTGATTATTTATCATCAACAGAGTTATTAATTCTCCATTCACAGATGATATAATACGTACATTCAAATTATAACAATATTAACAGCACTTACTACTACTAATTATAACTAAGCAACATGTAATCTATACACATTTACAAAACACTTAAGGAAGAAAAGAAACCATGAAAACAGAAAAGTGTTTAACATTTGAAATGACCGGACACTAACCGAGAGTGAAAGAGGAAGAGGAAAGTAAACGGCGACGAAGGGCCTGGAAATAAAAGATTCGCAAACCCAATATCGTCGCGTCGAAAGAGGGTAAGAGTTGACCAAGCGTAGGTCGGATTGACAATATGAAAATTAGCACCGAGTGGGAGCCTCCATGGCTCAGGCGGCAGTGCGTCGGCTTCTCACCTCTGGGGGTTCTGTGGTTCAAACTCCGGTCACTCCATGTGAAATTTGTGCTGGACAACGCGGAGGTGGGACAGGTTTCCCTTCGGGTACTCCAGTTTGCCCTTTCATCATTCATTCCAGCAACACTCTCCAGTATCATTTCATTTCAGTTTTCTGTAATTAATTATTGCCCCAGCGGAGTCCGACAGGCTTCGGCAGCCGGCACAATTCCTGTCCTCATCGCTAGACGGGGCTTCATTCATTCCATTCCTGATCCGGTCAAATAATTGGAAACAGCCTGTTGATTTTCATTTTTCATTAGCACTGAATGAGTGAGCTATGCGGTTCGAGGCGAGTGGCTGTTAAATTGCATTCGAGAGACAGTGGGTTCGATACTCTCTGGAGTGGTTTTCTATGATTTCTCATCTTCACACCAGGCAAATGCTGGGACTGCCTTAATTAAGTCCACGGTCGCTCTCTCCCCATTCCTAGCTCTGTTCCATTCTATGGTCGTAATACGTCTGTCTGTATCGGTGCGACATAAAACAAATAGAAACAAGTGCAAGCATTGACGGCCTCAGTTAGGAACTTCGCTGACACTAAACCCCGTTCCCTAGTTGAAAGTTCATGGAGGTCGACTTATAGTCACTTCTTCCGACTGGAAGGGGATACTGTCCATGCATTCTACGCTCCTACCTACAGATGTGATTTTTATACTGTCTTGTTGTGGTGTTGGTTACTTAAGTAAGCGAGCTCGGAAATTCAAGTGACTCTCGATCTGAAGTATCAAGCCTCAGGATCTACACCTTTATACAGAGTCCAAACCATTTGGACGTGATTTTCCACTTTTAGAATTTCACTTGTGTTGACCGACATTCGAACTACGGCCTTCTTGGTGTGAATCTGGCGATGTTGTCACTCAACTAACAGACCTGAAGCTAGTTCAGTGCCTATCGTCAGTGTTCATTGTTGTGTGAGTGAATATTTGCGGTCATGAAATGTTGCCTTCATTGTAGTTTTCAACTTTTCCATTCGTATCTGTCAAGTTAACTCGTAATTATTATTCAACAGATCCGGACATTTAAATTATAGCGATCGAAGGAGAGATAACTGAATTATCTCCTGATTGTATTCAATGCACTGATTAAAGGTAGAGCACTGAGTTTATTGAATTGAATTAGTGATAAGAACTGTGCACTATGCTTGCAGAAAGAAGAGATGTTTGTGTCTGATGTGTCAAATTTCCTCTCCACTGGTAAGGCCACTGACATTTTACATACATAATAATAATTTCGTCAGTATATCTTCTTTTAAAATATACATTCATAGAAGTAATGTATTATACATTCGTGGGGTATGAAATGCAAATTTACGCTACTTTGATCATGTAGATTTCTTCATCAAACAAAGTGTATAAAAGTATTTCATGCATTACGAACATGAAGAAAGAATCCCAACTCCAGTTATGATAAACTGTTGTCAGATATTTTCCTCAGCAAATACAAGATGCAGAAAGGAACGTCAAGAGTTTCTTTTCGCAAAGAATTTCAAAGATATCATGTGCTCCACGACATTTTCCTTATGACGTGTTTCCGTTTCCTACTCTTTTCATGACCCGTCTCCGGTCGTACATTCTGTAAACTGCATTCACGTTCATATACATGTGTACTGCGTTGTTGAGGAGCTCGAGACGAATGTCTTTTCCTCTAACTCTCCTTGTTAATATATACATTACATTTTTTATTCATTGAGATATTTTCTTATTAATATGAGACTTGACGTCCACATTGTTTTGTCTCTTGCCGTATTACAGCGACTCATTCATTCACTCCTTTAATCACTAGTCTTTGTCACTTTTCAGTGACATGTTGTTGATATTTACTAACGGAGTCTTAGCCGCGTTTGTCAACAGATGCGTTTGTATGTAGTCTGTCTGATAACCCAAATGGCTGTAGTTTATGTGTCTTTAAAACTTAATGGGACTGAAAAAGCAACGCACTGAACATTATCGACGGTGGAATTCAAATCTATTTTCTCCCTACAGACTAGCGCTTTCATACACTGAGCTTCCTTTGTCGGCATTTCATTTACTTTCTAAGTATTAAATTAGTGTGCTTCTGCCTCTTGAAACAACAGTTACTACCATTACCTCTATATTATTATATTATAGACTGTCATTATAATAAAATTCTTCCGGGCTGTTATGCCGTGGTCCACTCCTCTCGCTTCTCCCAGACGTTTCGACTACTGCTGCGGTAGTCATTTCCTCAATTGTGTTATCGGAGTCTTGAGTTACAATATTCTAGTTCCTAATATCAGCCATAAAAACGTGGCAGAGTCGAGAATCGAACCCAGACGGGAAGTTGCTACACTAGGTTATGTAGCGAGGGTACTAACTGATACATCAAAATATATTAGGCAGTGTTGTAGTCATCTCTGTACTGGTAAGTATTTCTATGCTTGATTGAGTATGGGGTTGATATCGGTGTGTAATTAAACCGCAAGGAAACCCTGCACCTCGGCATTTCCCAGAATTTAAATAAGAACCGACAACAAGTATTTTCATTTCTGGTAATTTACCTGACTTTCAAGCCCATCTATAGTACCCAATACACATTCACTGACCTCTTCTGGTATGAATGAAGCCTTCCGAACTGTTCTATTATAGTTATTTAGTTGTAAAAGGATTGGAAAAGCCCGGATTCAAACGTCACTGTATCTGAAAATTTGCTTCTGCAGCTTCCACATTTCATTATCTGTGGATGGCTCCTATTTAAACTTTCCTGTGTCGAATTCATCTTCCAGTTTCCATGTTGAGACTGTAATTCTTCAGATTTCCTTACTTTACCGAATCCTGTGCGTGGCAATGTTTATATCAGTTGTGTAACACTTCTTATACCCATTTAAGAATGTTGTGTTTTTCATTCAAAACCAAAGGATATTTTTACAGCTGTTACGTTCATCATTTTCTTGGCGTAGCTCGTCTAGATTCATTCATAAGACGATGGTTTCGAACTCCACTGCCACCATTTCTGACAATGGTTTTCTGTGCTTTTCCATTTACACACAAAGTTAATACTGGGGCTGTACCTTAATTAAGAACATGGTCGTTATATCCACAGTTCCAGATCTCTCCCATCGACACCGGATACTTGTAACAGTCAGTACGACGTTACGCGCATAGCAAAAACAAATAAGACAGATTATCAAAGTTTTCGCAGAATTAATTGATGAAGTAGTTGACCGTGATGGCTGAAGCCCTTACATTTAATCAGTTACAAGAACAATTTGAGAGTAGTTACAGTGTAGGGGTAGCGTCCCTGCGTCTTACCCGGAGTCCACGGGTTCGACTCCGACCAGGCGAGATTCTTACCTGACATGAGTGTTGGTTCGAGGTCCACTCAGCGTACGTGATTACAATTGAGGAGCTATCTGACGGAGATAGGAATCGTCGTGCTGACCACACGACACCTCGTAATCTGCAGGCCTTACGGCTGAGCAGCGGTCACTTGGTAGGGCAAGGCCCTTCTAGGTTTTGGTTTGGTTTTGGATTATTACGCGGTACAGCGACTTGGTTAACTGACCTGGTGTATGTTGTGTGAACATCACTTCTGAGTTTGCTTTCATACCTTACGAAGTGCGTTATAAATATGTCTGTTCACTACACTCATATGGAATGACTACACATGATTTTGCAGGAGCACCGTCTTGCCCCAGGTTAGGTTTCATATGTACTTTATCACGGCTGTTCCGTTACAACGAGGTTCGGTGATCTTCGACAGTAGAAGGGTAGACGAAGCGAAGGAGATGGGACAATGAGCAGCGGAAGAGATGGAGTGGCCATATGTGATAAGATTTCAGTTCGTTTTGTTCTTCCTCACCTAGCTACCGCAATTCTTTCTCATTTTAGAAAATTTGAAAAGGCCTTGTTCGTGAAGTATGCCTCACTGCATCTTATCGCTCAGATAAATTGGCGAGAGTGCTCTTGACTAGAAAATTGAACTCTGTGTTTTACGCTTGGTTAGGATGATTTGGTAGGAGAGAAGTGGAACATATCGACCTCGATCGTAAACGTTGAAAAGGCAATCGCCGTAATATTAATAACCTATGGTACGGTTATGAAAATTTAGTGGAGCTCGATATCAGCTTGTGTAGCGTGTGACGTGAATATAGAAGAAAATCTACTATAGAGTGCTCCCTTATTACGAGAATAATCTTCTCCCTCTCTACCATCTGTCGAGTTTATCCCATTATGAACTATGAAGAAGGAGATTCATATCAAATTTCCGCTTCCTCAACCACCCTTTTATCTCATTTCTCGGTCGTGATGCACTCAGAACAGGCCGTTTCCTAAGTTCCTCTCAACATGAGTTCATAACTAATTCTTCTTACTTACCCTTACTTACCACTCTCAACCGAGATTATCCTATCATTTTGTATACAGCGTTGTCTTCTGCATCAGATATCAGAGACAACAGAGCTCTATTTGAGATCGTGAATGTATGCTTTGTATAGGTTTCACCATTAACTCTCACAACATAGCTGGGTCCATTTCAAAAGCGTTCATTATAAAATAATAATAGCCACAATTTTAAACTCTTACACATTTTGTTCTCCACATATGCCGTATTTACATTCTTTGTGCGTATAGAATTATTAATTATTTCCTGTGGTAATAATTAATTCATCATTTTTTAAAAGTGGGATTATGAAAGACCCCCAAGCGTGCAGTGTACTTCTAATTGGTATGCACATCGTTTCCAGTTCTAAGTTTTGTCATATACAAATGGTTGCAAAGACGATTGTTGTTATCAAACTGATATCAATTTATCTATGTTTATTATTTTGCATTTTTGAAATACGGTAGCTATTAAGTCCTGTTTAGTTGTGCGTTGATTTAACGTGTTAGTGAGGAGAATGTTCAATGAAAACCAGAATGATGAAGAAACTCAAATTGTGAGGGAAAGGAAATATGAAAGCTGTCCCAGAAACAAGAATAGGAAAGTAAGTCAGTAGTGCGAAACCTGTACAATGTTCATCAGCAAAGAACAGTCTAAAGTAAAGGAATTTTGTAGAAATTATGACTCACATCAAGTGTCCTGAATCGATAGTAATTCAGAATAATGAATATTAAACTGATAAGAGCTTCTTTGGAATTAGAAAATTGGGTCGTGCATTCAAAGGACCAGTACATAAATATATAAATTAGTAACATTCTGTATAATATTTCGATCAAACATGAGTTACGACTGGTGTGACTGACACATGGCTATAGCTGGAACAGCCCCAGCTGTGCTGTTTCCGCTGATCCAAATAGTCAGCTATTTTATGCACCCAGTATATCACAACGGAGCCTAAACAACCATAATTCGCCAATTACTACCGCTATGACACCAGAATTTATAGAGCGTAGAGTGAGTGCTGAAGCACTACCAAGGCTTTGCCGTTTCCATCTAAATGATGTCACGTTCAACTAGTACATCATTTATATCGACATAAAACCAAAACCAAACCAAACCCCATGGCACTACAGCCCTTGAAGGGCCTTGGCCTACCAAGCGACCGCTGCTCAGCCCGAAGGCCTGCAGATTACGAGGGGTCGTGTGGTCAGCACGACGAATCCTCTCGGCCGTTATTCTTGGCTTTCTAGACCGGGGCCGCCATCTCACCGTCAGATAGCTCCTCAATTCTAATCACGTAGGCTGAGTGGACCTCGAACCAGCCCTCAGGTACAGGTAAAAATCCCTGTCCTGGCCGGGAATCGAACCCGGGGCCTCCGGGTAAGAGGCAGGCACGCTACCCCTACACCACGGGGCCGGCTTTATATCGACATGCTCAGTCAAAATTAATTTGTGTGCCCGCGAGGTAAAAAATCTGAAATTTTACAGGAGAGGTAAAATAATGTGGTTCAGTATTTCTTTCTCTTGCCCACTGTTTAATGAAAGTTTCGTAAATTTATTTTATAATAATATAAATGTTTTTCAACTATTCAACATCCACCTCTCAAGTTCTGATTATTTCTTTCGTTTGTTTTTGGAAGTATACTGATCCACCTCTCAAGTTCTGATTATTTCTTTCGTTTGTTTTGGAAGTATACTGAACTTGGTGCCTTTTACCTCAAACTTTTTTTTTTGCTATGGGCTTTACGTCGCACCGACACAGATAGGTCTTATGGCGACGATGGGATAGGAAAGGCCTAGGAGTTGGAAGGAAGCGGCCGTGGCCTTAATTAAGGTACAGCCCCAGCATTTGCCTGGTGTGAAAATGGGAAACCACGGAAAATCATTTTCAGGGCTGCCGATAGTGGGATTCGAACCTACTATCTCCCGGACGCAAGCTCACAGCCGCGTGCCTCTACACGCACGGTCAACTCGCCCGGTTTACCTCAAACTGTCCGCTTCCGTAGCGTAACGGTTAGCATTATTAGCTGCCGTCCTCGGAGGCTCGGGTTCGATTTCCGGTATTGTCAGAAATTTAAGAATGGCAGAAGGGCTGGTATGTAGCTGAAATGGTACATGAAGCTCACCTCCATCGGGGGTGTGCGTAAAAATGTACAGGCTGCACCACCTCGGGATGAGGACACGAGTTTACTTTACCACAAACTGGCTAGCTCGTTTATTTTGCACATAGATGATGGTGTTTTGCGCCCCGGAAATGAGTGAAAGAAATACAGTAAACGTATATCAGAACCTCAATTTCCTAAAGGACATAGTGCTTTTTACCACCGGCGTACAGATTTAGCCTTTAAATGGCAATTGTGGTGCGAATAGCTCATAGGTTGATCATTTCAACCTTTTTCTGACCTATACAGTAATTTAGTAGTGTTTGTAATTCCGACTGATCATTTAAACGAAGAGAGAACTGTGGAATTAATCCTTAGTTGTATATCGTCACTAACCCTAGTCTTCATTTGAATTCTTATATTATACCGCCTCCTCAGAGTGGAGAATCAAAGCATTTCAAATAATACAGGGTGATTTTTATAAACCGGGTGGTTTTCAAAACGACCCCATTTCTCTCTTGTAGCATATAGGAAAATGCAACTACGTTGCGAAAATGAAGATTCAGTTATCATCACAGCTGATGATGGGAATGACCTCCAACTTCCTGCAGACCCGTCGCTCCATTCTTCTAGAAGTTCGCTGCAACATTTTCTCGTCTGTTCCATTGATTTCGGCCATGATGTTGGTTTTCAAATCTTCAACTGTTCACGGTAGGTTTAGATTCACTGTATCCTTGAGGAGATAACCCCCGCAGGAAATAATATGCTTTCGTGAAGTCCGGTGATCTTGGCGGCCGCAAATTCTTAGAGATTACTGTGTTCTCACATAAGCTGCTGATCAGACGGATAGATTCAGTTGATGTGTGACAAATCTCTCCGTCAAGGTGAAAATAACCCTGAGTACAATGTCTCCACAAATTGCAGGAAAATGTATTTTTATCGGTCTGTATTCTTCGAATCCGAGAGAAAGAATGGACACTGTATTCAGTTCGCCGAGATTGCACACAAGACTCCGACCTTCTGTGGATGGTGGGTTCTTTCATGAATATCATGTGGGTTGTGTGTGGTCCAAATGCGGGTATTTTGAGATTGAATCAGGCACCGTCTGTAAAACACGCGATGTTCAGAATCCTCGGAAGCCATACAGTATAATCCTAGAACCATGCGCAGAAACGGATTCATTTTTGCTTATCCGGCTGCAAACAATGTAACGATTTTCATGGGAGGCCGAACCAAAAAGAGCCTGAATATCTTCTGCCACGCCTGCTAAACAGATGTGGGATGTGTGCCAGACCCACTCAACAATAACCCAGTTGTACGTAACTTTCTTACTATAGCCAGTATCGTGTTTCTCTTAGGAGAATCGCGCACACCATACTCTACTGAACACCGGGCGAGTTGGCCGTGCGGTTGGGGGCGCGCAGCTATGAGCTTGCATCCGGGAGATAGTGAGTTCGGACCCCACTGTCGGCAGCTCTGAAAATACTTTTCCGTGGTTTCCCATTTTCACACCGGCAAATGCTGGGGCAGTACCTTAATTAAGACTACGGCCTTTCCTTCCCAGTCTCACTCTACTGAACGTCCGTTGCGTGACAACGTAATCCAATATTTTTTTATTAAAAACACGCGTGAAATAATGTGTACTGCATCATGAACGAATGTACGGTAAAATAACAAATAAACCAAAGACAAACAACATTTGAGGAAACAACAACGAATAACATGCGTATTTTATTTATTTATTTATTTATTTATTTATTTATTTATTTATTTATTTATTTATTTATTTATTTATTTATTTATTTATTTATTTATTTATTTATTTATTTATTTTATTTCAAAAGAGGCACCTGAGCCAAGGCTCATAATGATGCACTGCAATTAATTACATTTGGCAACAAAAATGAGATTTGAGAACATCAGATTCTAGGACAAAAATATAATATACTCTACAATGAATAATAATAATAATATTAATAATAATAATAATAATAATAATAATAATAATAATAATAATAATAATAATAATAAGGTATCATAGTGATGGAAACCAAATATGAATGGCAGTGATGTAGTATACTAAATCAGTACTCTATAAACTTGACATTTTTACTTTTAGAAAATGAACAAGCTTGATTTTAAAGATGGGTAATTTAGCGGCTTCTCGAATATGCTCAGGAAGACTATTGAAAAACTTTACAGAGTAATGCCGTAAAGAATTAGAGCCATACTTACTAGACTGATGATTTACAGTGTATTTTAGTAGAATTCAAGTTGCAAAGTGTGTTCGAATGAGCTTGACCATTTATCAATTTATACAACATAATAGCTGAAGCTTTTTTACGAAAACCATCTAGTGACAGCACATTACAATACTGGTAGACCTGTATGGTTGGTGTTGTTGGGAAATGTTGGTAAGTGAATCTCCCAGAATTTTTTCATATTTAAAAAGCAGTCGCATCTTCCTATCTGCTAATAAACGGAAATGGGGTCGTTAGAAAAACCAGCCATTTAAAAAAAACACCATGTACTAGGTGTAACCTGTCGTAGTTCAATTGCAACGGCACTGTGCTTTAGCAAAGATCAGTAGTAGCGGAAGATACAGAACATACCTCAGTGAAGGGGAGTCAAGACTGAAATGGTGCGATTCGTTTACCAAAAAACTAGAATTTTCAATTTTAATCTTAATAATACCCCAGTTATTCCTCTAACGACATTTTAAAAGGCCTGAATTCCGTATTTAAAAGGTAGCGGCACGGCGTATAAACAGCAAACCCAGCGCCTTTTCCTCTCACTCTGTCAGGTGATATTGACTTCAAAAATATTTCGGACTACAATTTCAATAATCTCGCTGAAATATATTTACCTTGTAGTAGGCCTACGCTGTGCATAAGAGGAAAAAAATAAGGGGAGTAACGTACAGTCCAGAGCAGTTTAAAGCAAGTCTGTTGCTTAGAAGTTCCATTTGCATGTTTCAGCTCTTAGCCAGGTACAAAATGCTTCTTGCAATATAGAGTTCTTATCAGATTCGCCTTAAAGTTTCAGATAATGTTTCAATATGTACAGGAATTAAAAGTAGTTCTGCATTTTATTATCAGCTGAATATTACCCTCATATTTTCCACCTATCAAACTAGATTTTTGCCTATTATATGAATAATGAAAAAAGGAAAAAACTTGTATCTTCAATAGTTTCTATCTTAATGGAAAACCCATAGTTATTATTAGTAAGTATGTGAGTATTTTTGACAACGCTGCCAAATTATGGCCCAAAATAATGAAAACTGCCGCAGTGAGTATTTTTCATGCAACATATAAAAATAAATATTATTTTCGAAAAACTTTGCAACAGATTAACTAATAAACTCAAAATGTTGTGAGAAGCTACATCCTATCAATATATGCTCGTGTTTTAAATTTGGCTCTGATAAGTGGTAAATTGCATAAGTTCAAAATTTCTGATATCACTCTCCTTCACAATAGTAAGTTAATCATATTGCTTATCAGTTTTATGCACTTAAGACATTCTAGACCATGGCATTGCGTTTCCTTCCGGCTCGGCGATCACCGTATTAGGGATCCGAGGCCTACAGAATCGTTCATTTCCTCTACCCATTTCATGATTTCTACTGCCCACCCCCTTTCTTCGAGTGAGCATTCCTTCATCACAATTATTTTGCTTCATGTCAGTCTGTTACAACGTTCCTTGGATTATAAATCTTCGCGAGGCCGTTTTTCAGGTTGTTTTGTCCCTTTAAACAACAATCATGCCATCACCACCACCACCACCACCACCACCACCATCACCATCACCACCACCGCAACATTCCTTCGAACACTCTTGGGCAATGTAAGCGATTGTTGGGTGGGTAGATAGAAGGCATGATAGCTCAGCACGGTCACTGTCAATACCTTCCCACTAAGGTGGCCACAGTTCAAAGCCTGGTCAATGCAAATAGAAACTGATATTCCTGGTTTGTGGATTCCTCACAAAACGGAGTGCCTCTTGGCTTATTTGCGCATAATTTCCTATCGCATAGAACTTCCAGTTGTCTTACCTGTTTCCTTTTGTTCATAGCTCAAATGCACTTTCGACAGTCTTACGTAATTCAGTTATGAAATATGACCGTACTTGTTTAGCCAACTTATAGTTATTCGGGAAGGGCATTCATGTCAGAATAGATATCATGTTTTATTCCTGTTATACTGTATCTTCAAATGGCTGTTTTCTCTAGTGTTTAATCCAATTACTGTGTTTAAAAGATTTTGTAGTTAATAGAGTTATACTTCACTCCTTTCTTTACAATGGTTGTAGTTTCTGTAACAAATGCCTTTTTACTAATTAGTGTTATGGATTCATAACTTTAATTCTCATCAGAGTTCTTCTTTTTTTCTTTTCTAGCGATTTAATGTCGCACTAATGTAGTGAAGGTTTTCAGTTACGCAAGGATGGGAAAGGGCATAAATTCGAAAGGAAGCGGCCGTGATCTGAATTATGGTACAGCCTCAGCACTTGCCTGGTGTGAAAATGGGAAACACGAAAAACCATCATTAGGACTGCCGACGGTGGGATTCGAACCCACCACCTCCCGAATGCCTTTTCTGACGTCAACTTTATGTATTGTTGAGAGATGTGTTCATTACTTTCGACAGTATATGGAAGTGAGTTGGAAGAGGTGTGTATTAATATGACTACAAAAACCCAATCCCCGAGCCAGAGGAATTAATCAGACGTGGCAAAAATTCATATGCCTACCAGGAATTTAACGTGGGACCCTCTCAGCCAAAGGCCACTACGCTTACCATTCTTCCAAGGACCTGGAGTGAATATTCCCTCTTTTTGCTTGCTATAAATTACTATTAGGGAGTGTTACTGTAACCTGAACTACCGTGAACAAGATTTTATTTTATTATTGGTTTGTAAGGTATTTAACTTATATGACTTTTCAAAATTCGTTAACAATGTATTTAAAGCATAAATATACCTAATCCTGTTTCTCTTTTCGCACAGAGCTGATACTTTTCATGTAATTTTTTAATTAATTTTATATCACTTCATGCCTATATTAAATAGAGTTTATTCTTTGTTTAGGCACATAGACGACATAGGATTAGTTTTGCAATTAAGGTTCTTTCCATCTAGTAATGAATTTAATGCATGGCTCACATATTTTTCTAGTGCAGTTACAATATTCATTTTAATTTCAGTGGTTCGAGCCTTACAACCTCACCCTTCCCCTCACCTCTCCTTTTGAACGTTTTTGCATCATATCTTCATTCAAATGGGTAATGATATTAAAAAAATAGCGTTGGAATTCCAATTTAGCTAAACCATCGAAACCTCTAATGGAGAAACCATAGTCGTTCCCGATAGTCTCACTCCACTTCACTCCTTGTGAAATCACTTGTTAAGTATAAAATGCGGTTGTGAAATTCAGTAACTATTCGTATTTGCAGTCACTTGCTCTCCGTACTGACTGAAAAGAGATTCTTAGGTTACTCAATGAGCGGAATATTAAGTACTTAGCATATACACTAAGTCAAGAGCTTAGAAACCAAGTAATGTATTATTTCTCTAAATAACCGTTCTCTGTCAGAATTCATTATGTACGTTGTTGCGTTTTTAAACAATTCCGCAATAAAACTTATCAGTTCCTATTTATGTTAACAGTTTGATAATTTTAATCAGAAGGTAAGCTTTTCTTCTTTACTGAGGAAGAGTTCGAGAGTACTCTATAGAGTAAGTGTACGAGAGTACTGTATTAAGAGTAACCTGTCTGTCTGTTATATAGAGGTACGACAATTATTAGGGTCAACACTAATATTGGAATATTCCCATTGTCGCAATACCTATTACTTTCCTACCTATCAAAACCTTTGTGTAGTGTATCGGAGGTCTTTTGAGTGTTACTTGTTCCCAGTTTTAAAGTAAATTATATCAGTGACGATATTATCAATAGACTCCTCTATTATTATTAAATTACCATGTTCAGGATTTTTAATTTCACTTTTGAGTGTAATTGGATAAAATAAAATTACATGAAGTGGTTCTGTGATAATTTGCTTTACTTGAGCGCTGGTATAATTCTCTGTGCGTGGTACTATTTACAATCCGAACTCTTGGAAACTGATGGTGTACGATTAGCAATAGACCAAACTGAAAAAATTTAAACTCAACCTAATATTCAGAAAATTACGAATAATACAGCATTTCACGAACTTTATTAAGTAGGATGAATACTGATTGTTAAATAAGGAGTTCTATGAAAAAATAAAAATAAGGCAATTTAATTTGTGTATTCTCCTTTGAGTCTAATAATTTTCACACCTCTGTATCATCAGTAGGGAGGCTGTTTAGATCGTCAAATAGCACTCCTATAGGTTATGTAGTTATAGGTAAGCTGCAGAAACCGATGACAGCGACAAAATGAGGCGTACTGGGCAAGATGATGAGAGTTGTAGTTTGCTGTTGGTAGAACGAAACAGTCTAGCATGTACGTTGCTATCCAGGTAGAAGTGTCCATTATCATATGGAAAGAAGGAAGAGGAAACAAAAGAAAACAGCCATAAAATCCTCTGTAAGCCTCACAAACTTAGTACCGTCGGGTCCGTAAGAGAACAAGGATTGACAAAAGAAGGTCAAATAGCAAGGCTGAAAGTTCAAACACGACATAGGATTAGATTGCAAGTAAAGTTGTTTTTCATCCAATAATAAATTTAACTCAATGAACGCATGCCTCTATAGTGCTGGTACAATATTCATTTTATTGCAACAATTCCATACTCAGCTCGGGACCCAATATTTTCCAGTCCATGCTCTTCAGGACAGAGCTTTTTGAAAGGCTGTAACTGTATCTAATAGGTCTTCACCCTACTTGTAGCAGGTAACTCTCTTTCAGTTTCCGATTATTATTTATATTATTATTATTATTATTATTATTATTATTATTATTATTATTATTAATTATTATTATTATTATTATTATTATTATTATTATTATTATTATTATTATTATTATTATTATTATTATTATTATTATTATTATTATTATTATTATTATTATTATTATTATTATTTCATCTGTGAATTCGTCGTAGAGTGTCCACCTCTGGATCCTAAGATCAGGGTTCAAAACTGGCGGAGGTAGTCGGATATTATAATGGCAAAACGAAGCATATTGGACGCTCCGTAACGTACGATGTCGAAATGTAAAAGGTCTTCGGTGACATATTTAGCGTTTACCGACAAAATTAATTTAAACTCAATCATAGATACAGAGATGTTGTTTACTCTGTCACTTGGTTAAAACGGAACGTCGAATTGACGCACAGGCTGCCTGAGTGGCGTAAAGTCAAAATACCTTTACTCGGTAGTTGAGGTCGGTACGATTACAATTATTATTATTATTATTATTATTATTATTATTATTATTATTATTATTATTATTATTAAAGAAAATCGGTTTCAAAGTTAAGAGAGAAAACGAAGAAGTCAAGAGATTTTGTTTCTTCTGAAATCTTTCTGCGCAAAATCTACCTAAAGCATATGAAAATTGGGAAGTTTTCAGATTGATCCGTTACGTTTTGCCGTATCTAAACGAAGTTTGGATCATATTCATTCATAATTATAGATTAATTACAGTTAGTGTTCTTCTTGTGTTCACCAAATACGACGGCCCTTCCCTTCGAGAATTACGCTCTATGTTGCAGAAGTTAATCACCGTTATAGTACAAATCTCACTGAAATGTTAACGAACTGTATTCCGATACGGCTGTTTTGGTAAAGCTGATAGAATATTAATATACTCCTCTCTTCACGTGCAATCAACAGTGCGAGGGTAAATATTACTTTATGTTAACTGTGACATACACTGCACTAGAAATGATCTGGCGCTACACCCCACAGGCAAAGCTGTGTACGAGCACAAGTTGACAGAGGTTTCACAGAAGTTTATGCAAAGAGAAACTTGCTTCACATGGATCGAGAATTATGGTATAAGTATCACATCTCCCACTGTGCTAGAGATAAAAGAGTGAATGTAAGAACCTCAGCAATGTAAGAATTGGCGAAATAATGAAATTATCAGCTCCAATTTTTTTCTTAATTTATACGTCTTATTTATATTGGTAACAATCTTTGTTTAAGTGAGTCTCCGAGGTTCCCATTCCACGTAAAATTGAATTTCCCGTGGCTATGATCAAACAGTCACGTAACATTTAGAAGCTTGGTTTGAATTCACCTTCCACTTCTCATGAAATGTTAATGTCATATTCTTGTTTTTCACTTTCTCCAAAGAAACCTTCGTTCGACATTATATCCAGTAGGCCAGAAAGGGCCTAAATTTTTGAAAACTGTATACGGTTAACAGTTTTCCTAACAATTTGTAACTACATATAATATCACCCTACACGAAAAACATGTCTCACGTAATTACAATATATGGAAGGGCTTGTCATGATTGCTTAACATTCTCGTGAAACACACTGTAGTCTAAATAATGCATTAAACATTTAATCCTTCTTTCAGGTTTCGCATGTCGTACACACAACACATGTCGGGTAGCGGGTCGGGATTCATTAACATAAATGGTCTGTATATGTTAGTTCCAGCTGTATATTACTATCTACTATTTCTATTTTTGTGTCTGCAAGGTTCTTTACCGTGCATATGCGCACAGGCTTTCCGATCTATGGTAACAAGTTTAGAAGTTAATATATGAAAAGAGAATCCCGAATCTAACGTCAGGAGTGTGAGCGATACATAAGCTAGTGTACTGTAGTATGCTCTCATGCCTACCATGTAAAAGGGTACCCTTAAAGTAATATATTCTGGAAGGGTACATTACTGCCCTTTCCTAGGCATGGTTTTACCTTCTTCTTTAAGATTCTAATTCTGGCTGATAACGGCGATCGCAATTGTAACTGAGATCCCCAATTTCGGTGAAATGGTCTTCTGTGTTGCTCAATGCGAGCAAGATGGTGGTGGTGGTGGTGATTATTGTTTTAAGAGGAAGTACAACTAGGCAACCATCCTCTATTAACACTAATCAGACGGAAAAATGGAAGGGGGCCGACACTTCGAAAAATGAAGGTATCGGCCAAAGGAAGATAAGGGCCACGAAGGGCGTGAAAATGAAAGACTCCCTAGCCCTCGCAAACCTAATAGCGTCGGGGTCAGAAAAGAACAAGAGTTGACCAAGGGAGGTCGGATAGGATAGATGAAAGTGAGGAGCCTGGCACAAGTAAGTGGAAGCAGTGCCAGGACTCAGCTGAGGACCCCGTGGTCGCCAACCCACATTCCAAAGTTCAGAGCCCCTGGGGCCCCTTTTAGTCGCCTCATACGACAGGCAGGGGATACCGTGGGTGTTATTCTACCGCCCCCACCCACAGGGGGATGCGAGCAAGAGACAGGGCCTTAACCTTCTGAATTATCTGAAGGGAAAGAGTGCCTGGTCATGATTTCGTCTGTTTCCTGCCCTCTGGAATAAGACATATTCTGGCTTTACTTTGTTCAACACTCTTGATTTGCTTTTCATGATGATAGTGAAACCACACCTCTTTCGTTATTTGATATTATCTCAGAAAAAGAGGATTTAAAAACATGTTTTTTACCTAGTGGGATTCAGAAGCTCAGAGTTATTATTATAATATCCAATTCTAATACAGCGGAGTGAGTGAGGCTGAACTGCTACCAGTGACATGATGTGCTCCGAGAGCATGAGCGAGGAATTCCGACTTTGTTCGAACATTCAGTATTAAACTTCAAGGTAATAATTTCACATCCATATGACATATGTCTGGTATGTGGTACGGCTCAAACGCTCAGTTTCATTCTATATGCTCACTCCCACTTCACTTTCGTTTCCACTCCTTTTCCTGTCTCCTAATAACGGAATCATACCTACTCTTTTCATTTCTTATGCTGGTCCTTCGAAGCTTTTATTTCTACAAAATGCTTCAGTAAATGTTGATTATACCTCGCTCTCTGCAGTGTCATCCTTAGGTAATATAGACCAAAGACTTCAATAACACACTTTGTCTTATTAAACATTGGAGGTACTGTGCACTTCCGTGCGTATACATATCGTAACGAGTTTTCAGAAAATAAATCAATGGTTAAAATATATATTACTAGTGGAATTGACTTTGTTACATAATAATATTAATAAATAGGTGAAGTGACAAAGAATAGTTACAACAAGAGGTGTCTATCTCTCTCCCGCCAAATCAAACTCAGACACTACCATGCAGTAATCTGCCCTGAAGCCATGTACGCCTCTGAGTGAACTGTATGGCTCTGAACAGAAAAGGTCTGACTGAAAAACTGGAGATGAAGGAGAAGAAGGTACTTGGATCGGTCAAAGAAGAGGACGAATGCTGGAAGCGGCATTACGGGAGGTCTACAATTTCAGGAAGAACATCACTGGCGTGGCGAAGAAGAGATGTCTGACTTCCTGCAGACATATGCATGGATGAACCCTGCTAGGCTAACCAGCCGGCTTCTTAGCTACTGGAAGAACAGGGATATTAAAACATCGTGGCTAATGGAAATGAGTAAAAGTCTCCAGCAAATGAACAAATCAGGAAGTGACGTCAGACCCAGATCACCTCTCAAAAGGATTCTGAAACGAAAGGTTACAGGAGCTTAAGAAGATAGACGCCCCTTGGACGAAGGGGAAAAAGGAGCAGTATAGCCACAGACTGTGCAATTAGTGGGCAAACCTCAAGGCCCATTCTAACAACAACAAAAAAATTGAATATCGTCGTGCTTAGATGGCCAATTTGAAAGAAGAAACAGTTGAACTAGCCATAGAGATTTTCAAATTAAGGGATAAAAATGCGTCAAGATATATATTTGCATTATTCCTTTCCTATAGGTTTATTTAGCATTTTTATTGCTTTTAACATGCCTCTTACGAGGAGGCCTCGGATTTGAATTCCGGCCAGAGCAAGGATTTTTGATCTACTGTACATCTGAGGACTGGTTTGAGTTCCTCTCATGCTGCTTGAGAAAAATATTGAGGAACTATCTGATGGTAAGAGAGCAGCTCCGGTCTAGAAGCCATGAATAACGACCGAGAGGATTCCTCGCGCTTACTACCCTTCATCTCGTAAAATTTAAGCTTTTGGACTGATCAGCAGTCACTTGGTAGGTCAAGGCCCATCAGGGCTGTAGCACTTTGGGTATATTGTATTACTATATCGGAAATTCTCCGGAGTACTTCCTAATGATCCAATGTTAAAAAGTTGAATTTTCAGAAAATTTTTAACCCACGAATCTACAAGTGATGGCTTTGGAAAGGTGTTCCCCATTGTGCAGTGCTGCCATTTTAGCCATTTTATAGCTAGTTCTAGCTATTTTGAAAACTTATTTGCTACAAAATTTTGTATTTAGTTATTAGCTAAATTTTTAGCTATAAATTTTGCTTTGGTGAACATTTTTGGCTTTCTCCCATTTTAACGTTTTTCTTGTATTCATCTTTATAAGTGGAACTAGCTGATGTACCCGTGCTTCACTACGGGATTCTCAGAAAAACTGACTTTGTGGCTTTCCTAACTGAAGTCAACATAGGTCACTACAGAAACGTCAGTAGCGATTAAAAGCGTTGTTATCATATAAAGTACTAAATCAAATGAAAAACCGCACATTTCTCACTTTTAACCAATAGTACTACGGTGCCGATCTAACAGTACAAACTTTCAGAGCTGGAATGACCAGGCCGCAGACAGCCGTGAACACTCCTCTGCCACTATTCCGTTAAATATGCACACTGCTCATTCCAGTCAGTGCCTCAGAATGGGGATTCAATAGCTCGAATACTATGATGAACCAGTGTGTTACGTACCAGTAGTATCATAAAATGTATGAACCAGAGGAATGGCATGCTAAAGAAGAAAGTTACCTAACTCCCCAACTACTTCTCACCAATATTATTAGGCAGACTGTTACACTCGGTACGACCGGGCGAGTTTTCCGTGTGGTTAGGGGCATGCAGCTGTGAGCTTGCATCCCAGAGATAGTGGATTCGAACCCCACTGTCGGCAGCCCTGAAGATGGTATTCCGTGGTTTCCCATTTTCACACCAGGAAAATGGTGGGGCTGTACCTTAATTAAGGCCAAGGCCGCTTACTTCACACTCCTAGCCCTCTAGCCCTTTCCTACCCCATCGTCGCTATAAGACCTATCTGTGTCGGTGCTATGTAAGGTAAATTTAAAAAAAATATTCGGTACGCAGCAGTAATACTATCTATCGGAGATGAGTGGCAACAGAAAGCACAAAGCACATCACAACAAACGATGATTAATGTAATGTTTTTTTAAATAACTTTTATGAGCTTTCTATATTGTAGGCCTTCACAGTTTGTTTTCTTTCGACTCTGTGATGTTAGGGCGTCTTATAAAATTATTTATAGCGTAGACTGTAGTTCCTTATTCTCCGACTTTACATACCGATTTTCATTAAATCCTGTTTACCCATTTTCTCGTGATTCGGCGCTGATAAGGACTTAGTAACAAAAATCCAAATTCATGAATATCTCTGTGATCATAGCCGGTACGGCAACAATGTATAAGACATAATTGATCGGAAATTTAACACTAACTTATATAACTTAAGTTATGTAGATTTATCGATACGACCACTAATAACATAATTATTTGGTAATTACATTTTAGGCCTTCCCCTAAACTACCATTTCACTCAGTGTGAATAAAATTATTTATGGCCTAAATTATAGCGACTTATTCTCCGACTTTGCATGCCGATTTTCATTATGGTACAGCCACTAATAACGTAAACATTTGAGAATTAAAATTTGGGCCTTCCCCTAAACTACCATTTCAGTGAGCGTTAACAAAATTATTTATGGCCTAGATTGTAGCGACTTATTCCCCGATTTTGCATACCGATATTCATTAAATTCATTTCTGCCGTTTTCTCGTGATGCGTGTACAGACAGACAGACAGACAGACAGACAGACAGACAGACAGACAGACAGACAGACAGACAGACAGACAGACAGACAGACAGACAGACAGACAGACAGACAGACAGACAGACATTACGGAAAAGTAAAAAGTGCATTTCCTTGTTACTGCGGACACGACTGATACAGAAATACCATCCTTTTTAAATTCTGAGCAATGTACAGACAAAACTCTTATTTTATATATATAGATTTAATATATTTACTGCAATTGACACTTGGGACGTACCGTGTATTTATAGGCCGCCTTTGGCAAAATGGTACAACGGTTATTAAATGCATCATTCCGTACACTCGGGTTTCTTCTTTTTTTTTTTGCTAATTGCTTTACGTCACACCGACACAGATAGGTCTTAAGGCGACGATGGGACAGGAAAGGGCTAGGAGTGGGAGGGAAGCGGCCGTGGCCTTAATTAAGGTACAACCCCAGCATTTGCCTGGTGTGAAAATGGGAAACCACGGAAAACCATTTCCAGCGCTGCCGACAATGGGATTCGGACCTACTATCTCCCGAATACTGGATACTGGCCGCACTTAAGCGACTGCAGCTATCGAGCTCGGTCACACTCGGGTTTCAACCATTCATTAACAGAACTGCACTGTTTCATTGCAGGCCATCAACCAGGGGGTCACTCGAAGAAATCCTCAACTCCATCGGTTAGCTTCCTAGCTGACGGAGAGCCTCAGAATGAGACAACATTTAAACCAGTTCGTTCGCTTGCTCTTTTTAAAATGCAGTTGTGTAAAATGTGGAATTCTTAATAATTTCTATTCACTTAAGCGTGTGGTAGCATCTCATTTCAGTCAAGAATGGGCTGCGGGAATAGGGAATCGGAAATTCAGGCGGATAACGGATGAACTGTAAAACGTTTGGCCGTTAGTGTGCATTATTTCAATGGCATGAGCAGTATGAGGAGATCAAAATTTTCAATGATAATGGCGTGTGGCCTCCGAAGAGGCCTGGTGCAGGTTTTTCTAGTTGACGCAGTGTAGGCGACCTCCGTTTCTTCGAGACTCTAACTATGACGAATTCTAATGGTGATGACCATCGAGCCGTCGGCATTAACCAATGAAGATTAAAATCCGGACCCAGCCGGAAGTCGAACCTGAGACCCCCTGGACCAAAGGCCAGCACGTTAACCATTTAGCCATGGAGCCGGACATTTTTCAATAATTATTTCAGTTCATCTAGCCTTTTGTAAGCTATGTTAGTCTCTAACTTTAGCCACTTTTACTACATGTTTAATAGATTTTAGCTACTTTTTTGTTCCTAAGTTGGCAACGCTGTCATTGAGTGAAGGAAGAATACTTGCGGACTTGGGCTACTTTTGCTTATAATCTCCAGTTCCGAACCCTAAGTTTGTTTTTCCCCTGGAATACTATTTAAATTTTTATATCTATCCACACTGCGACTTCCATTTTGTTTTATTGTAGATAGATGACATCCTTGAGATTCTGATGTCGGATAGACAGCTTTATGAATACTTCTCTGATTGAGGCGTGAGCGACTCTGGTTTATTGGACAGTTGACAACACACTCTAATTTCCTAAATATAATTTAGCTTCTTATGTTTGTCAGTGATGCTCCGGTATGTTGACATGGCAGCTAGTATTAACTGGGTTAGTGTCGGGCTTGTTTATCAGATGTGCTCCAATTTGATAGGAATCACTTTGCTTGACATCAGCATGAAAGCATGTTGCGGTTACAAGGTGGTTGATCCAGTCGATCGATCATTTATCCAATACCAATGTGAATTGGCCCTATGCATTGCGTACTTCTGCTCTCTGTGTTCTGATTGCCGGCTTCAGTAATCGAATATCCTCTTTTCAGCTCTGCTCATGGGAATCAAATGTTCGCCGCATGGTTGAAGGCTTTGCTGCGGCAGGGTGATTCCTCTATTCAGGGGGTCGTCGGTTCATGGATTTCTTGTATAACGTGACCAATCCTTCCTTTATACTGTTCCTATTTTATCTTCTGAGCAGTTTTTGCCGATATGCAGACAGCAAACGCTACGGCAGAACCACATTTGCTGTCTGCGTATTGGCAATGGCTAGTACGGTCAGTAACGATGAATACACAGACATCATTTTAATGTATGGAAAATCTGGTCGAAATGCAGGCGAAGCTCCAGAAAGACTTATTATCATTATTATTATTATTATTATTATTGTTATTGTTATTATTATTATTATTATTGAGTGGAAAAGAGAATAGTGCCTGCAAATAATGCATTTTGAATTATTTCAGTTTGAAAGTAGTGAAAGAGCTGTTAAGCCTTATGAAAATAGCGATTAACCCACGGGTGTTGTAGCCAGTTAAACGTATTCGACTGCTAAGAATTAATATAGAATACTTGGATGTATAATCGCACGATTAAACAGGTGAAAGCATGCTATCTAGGAAAAGCGGATAGAAAAATGACCCCATTGTAGGTTGCGGAGAAGCTCCTTTACTACACTGGTAATAATTGAATACAAAATCCGCGGAATCACTATGGACTTTCCATATATTGTTGCAAAGTGTAGATATCATATCATTTGAGGAATGAGATTCCAAGATCACCTGAAGTAAATTTTGAATGAAAACCACGAAATAAATTATTTGTGATTTCATACAGTCTTTCTATATGTCCGTGTGGGCCTACACCAGTTTATCATCAATGGCAAACAACTGGAAACTAAAGGAAGATATTTTGCTGTGGATGTGTTGGAGTGAATCCAGGAAGAAGGGTAGGTGGAGTTGACAATGGATAGAAGTTAATGGGGGGGGGGGGGAGAACTATCATGAATACTAACTATAAACATGAGGAATAATAATAATAATAATAATAATAATAATAATAATAATAATAATAATTGAAGAATAAGGGAGGACATGGAAGGTGAGAAATTAAAAGACAAGAAGTAAGATATATTACTTACTTTACATCTTATGGGATGTTTTAGTGAGTGTTTTATTATCTTGGATACTTCCCTTGTAAACCGACTTAGCAAGAACTCACGGAAGAAAACTTTCTGTGACACTGAATAAATTACATCGCGATCCTCCCCTTTCTTGAGGATAAACACTGGGTGTAAAGAAATGAAAACAACTGAATTAAAGCCAACGTTCCATCACTGCGTGGAACGGAACGTTTTTTTGCCATGCGCGACCTTGTTTGTGGTCCTAGGGCCTCATTTCCGCTCCGGCTGGCTCATGGGTAATCAATCAGTTGGCCTACTATTTGCCCCCTCCCCAGAGAGCGCCACCAGGCTTGCGGAGCCTGACAACGATTGATTCTCGCCTGATGATCCTCGACTTCGCGCACACTGCTCTTCGGCTTGGGCAAGAAGCGAACGAGATTAAGCTGCGATAAAAACAAGAAGAAAACAAAGAAAAACACATTTGTGGTCCTTAGTATCCAATTTTAAGCTGAGGGTACTACAGAAATACACTCTGTTGTTGCAACTTGGTCTGAAATGTGTGTACATTTGGAAACATTCTGTTTCATGTAGGCCTATTTATAGTCACGATAACACACCTTATTGCGAAACCTCCCTACTTTCAGGTTATTATAAATACATTATATTAATACTCTCTTTTTAGTTGTTATATTGAAGCCCAAAACAAAATTATCACCCCCAAACAGTTATGTCATCAGAATTAAACCTAAATGTTGGCTTTCTCTCTACTTCATCCAGTTTATTGTTTATCTTCTTAACTGTATAAGTTGTGATCATACATTCCGCTGATATGCATGAACAATTTTCTTGATATTTTCTCAGTACTGATTGATTGATTGATTGATTGATTGATTGATTGATTGATTCATTCATTCATTCATTCATTTCTGTACCCGATCTGTACCACCAACCCAGAAAGTTTTAAGATATATACTTCTATTATTGTTATATATCAATTTTTTCTGTAAACACCGGTGGCCCATATTTAGGCATACTAGGAGATATTCCTGATTCTGGATATCCACACGTTTATAAAAAATGCTTTCTAATGATTTATTGCTTTAAGTTAATTTTTGGCCTGGAAGTAACACCCAGCAAATGGTTAAGTGCTTTATGCATGGTTTACGACTGGTGTTAACCTGACAGCACTTTCTCTCTTGATTTAGTAAATGGTGTGGTTATGTGGTGAACTCCTTCGTTCATTCGCCTTCTGAACATATCTCTTTCAATAAAAACTATTAAGAGAGTTGTTCTCCGGAGGAAATTGTTATCAGACCGAAGTCTCCGATCAGCTTGTTGATCACTATTAACTAGATATCACTAAAAGTGTCATTGTAGACATGATGCTTGAATTTACGCCGTGTGAAAAATACCGTATGCGGCAAAATAAACGACATTTAAATGTTATGTAATTGCTTTGATACAGTATATGTTCAAAAAGTGTACCATCGCGTGACACGCATTGTTCATAATGTTTCTGAAGATTATTGAAATTGATGAAAAAAAGGTTGCTGTAAGGACATCAAAAAAAATTACGTTATCTTCTCGTGTAATTCAGAAATATTTGAATGTGGATTATCTGTCTTGAAAACTGTTTCTTTCAACATACCCCATACGTAGGCATCTTGGACCGTCAGATTCGTGGAGCAGAAATGGTACGGGATGGAGTTCCACGAACAATTAGGAGATCTGTAAAGTGTCGTTGTAGAAGAGTTAGTGAACCCCGCGGTAGAGGACTCTTACACCTGTTGAAGAAGTCGTCCATGATTCTCGTTTGTGGTGACGGTTCTTGACGATCTGGTGTTCCCTTTCGTTGACATTACACTGATCCCATATGACGGAATTTGTCAACAACAGCTAACCTTGTTCTGTTATTTGGTGCCTCCTTATTAAATCGCTCCATGTGTTGTTCTTTAACGTTAAGCAAACTTGACCTATTCTGACGCCCCACTCCCTATGACCGAAAATAGTGTTCCGAGATAAACACCTTCTCCTGTGTTGTGAGAACCATAATTGCAGAAATCAACACAGCATTGATTTCACAATATATCAACCTATTATACACAATAAGTTAATACTTCTTTATTAGGGAAATGGGGGCAACAGATGAGAAATAATTTCAGTACCGTTTGTTTGGCCATATACCGTATAAACTGCAGAGAAACTTTACGGCCCACGATCGAAATAAGGTAATCGCACCAAATTCTTATTTGGCACTAATAATTTTAAACATTATTTTTCTATTCAGAATTCATTAGAATTGTGGAATTGCCCCGGACTTGAAAACATGAATTTCTGTGGTTCCAAGACGGGTACAATGCCATTTCTCCAGAATAAACAATGAACCATGCGATAAGTGCTCTCCATACAGCTGTTTCGGTCGTGAGTTGGAAGGAGTGATAGTTGTTTGTTTGCATCGTGAGTTGGAAGGAGTGATAGTTTTTTTGTAAGGAAATAACATCGTGACAGATTTTGATTGGGATTCGGGTTCATTCTTAAATTCCTTTATGAAAATGGTGCAGATTTTGTGTACAAAGTTCATAGAGTTGGCTGAGGGAGATTTCGAGTTCTGGTATTATAAGGTATTCATAGACGTTAGTGTCCATTCGAAATATCACTGAAACTTATTTATACTTGCCCAACGAAATAAGTTTCCTAATCTACTTCGTTGCAGTGACCGTAATGTCAGTCTGTTACTTGCTTCGGTGATGCAGACCGTTTCTCGGCTTTGGCTCAGTTGCAATGGCAACAAATGTACAATGGGTTTTTAAAAAAATCACTCCTCATACTTCCATTATTTTTTCGATAAGCTGTCATGAATTCGAAATTCTCAACAGCAGATGGTTTTAAAACATATATGTAGCTCACAGACGGATACAAATATTTCAATTTATGAGGGATTCCAGTGTGTATGGAATTGATCATTTCAGTTCGTCGTGCGTGACAAATTGTTGATTGAAATATTTTCCATTGACTGGATAGGTGAATTTGGGGATTTTCCACCATAAAATCGTAGGCGGAATATGATTTCAAACCAAGGGATCGTTTTAGAAGTAGCTGTTACTCAACAAGAGCATTTGTACGAAATTAGAAATGAGAATGAGAACAACAACTGTTCGTTCAAAATTAAGGGAATCATTTTGAAAGGTTGACTGGTCATTGCAAGTTAACGTTATATAGTTATTTTGGATTGCATGAGATAAAAATCTCTGTTCTTTCAAAAAGTTGGGTGTTGGGGGAGAAAGATATAGAACTGAATGAAGAAATGATTTTCGAAAATAAAACGAATCAAGGAATAGGGAAACTAATATAGTAAGTTCACAATTATGATCCATTCTTTTGTAGGAGGGACGTTTGTTTCTCTCAGGTTGACTTTTATTCATTTGAAATATTCATTAGATAGAACTAACAGAAAAAAGAAAAAAAGAAAAAACGAAGAAGTAACTGTCGGTACAGGACGAGGAAATTATGTCTGTTAGGTCATCAGCCCAGAGGCTGGTTGGATCCTCAAATAGCACCACCAAAGGTTATCCGGTTATAAGAAAACCCCAAAAACCAATGGCAGCACCAAAATGAGGCGTACTAGGCAAGATGAGGAGTGAGGTAGTTTGCCATTGCTTTCCTCACTGGGTCAGAAAGTACTATTGCAGCACGACTGACCCTATGAGTAGCACCTTTCATAACACTCAGATGCACTAGTCGTGCTCTGAATGTCATTACTCAGCACTACCCATATCCCAGCAAATTCCATATTGTCACAGCCATGGATGAGACTGGGACTTCGGTGGAAGCTACACTTTACTCTGGCCTGTGCCAAGAGATGGATGCAAAAGTACTGTATCCATCAAGAAATGACAGCAGGCAGCGAGGAAAATATAACAAAATATTACAAAACCAAGTTGGGAATGATCATTTTGGATAAAGCTGTGTGTATGGATCGATTTCGATGGTGGGTCCATAATATACGAGTAAAATAGAGTACTTAGTAGCTCAATAGACTGAGTTACAGAGGATAATAAAACTAGAAATAGCTTTATTAGACGATAGTTAGACTCGGTATTTAAATGTTTCAGGATGAGAAAAGTGAAACTAGAATACATTTAGTAAGTATAGCTTCCAATGAAGCTCTGGAGATATAGGAAGTTCGTTTACACTGACTTACGTACCTCATCATCATCGTCGTCGTCGTCATCGTCGTCGTCATGATCGTCATCGTCACCTTACACCCACACCCGTAGGTCGCCCATGAGCTTTAGATAGAATGATCTGCACCAGACGAACCGAACATATCCTCGGGCACCCTCAGAAATAAAAGCTAAATAAATAAATAAATAAATAAATAAATAAATAAATAAATAAATAAATAAATAAATAAATAAATAAATAAATAAATAAATAAATAAATAAATAAATAAACGATGCACTGAAAAGTATGGAAGTCTGTAATGAAAATGCAGACTTGTTACACATAATGAAACACATAATTTGTAAAGGATTTAAAGACAGGGAATATTAGAATCTTTCCAAAAGATATAATGTGACTAATCACTCTGTGTGCAAGCAAATGTCATCGCGGAGCGCTGACAAGGGCTGTCTATAAAGGCAGTAAAGACTTGTAGAGTCGCATACCGTTATATGGTCTTGCAGAGAAGTGACATGTGAGTTCTGATAGCGAAAGAACTGCATGTTCATTCTTCTTCCTCTTCTTATTCTTCTTCCTCTTCTTATTCTTCTTCCTCTTCTTATTCTTCCTGACGTTCCCATTAAGATAAGACATTTTCGTCACCATAAGACCTATCTGTGTCGGAGCGACGTAAAGCAACTGGTAAAAAAAAAAAAAAGGTAAGACATCTATCCTGCATCTTTCCTTCCACATTTCTCGGTCTGCTTAATCGGCAGTACAGATACATAGGCCTACGGCACGCATTTCTTTTCTGTAGGTTCTTCATACGATCTTGAGATCTTCTTTCGTATGGGAAAGAAATCACACGAAGAGCAAAATTAATATTGTTCTGTTCTTCAAAAATGTGACACCTTCTGCTGCGTGCAAACCCATCATGTTGAGATCTGATGATCGACATTCTACAACTTATCCACAGAGGTGTCGAATATATGCATGATCAAGGGATATGGTATAAGCTTTTACAATCAAAGATGGGAGGTAATAAAGAATCTCCTCCTGCCATGAAATGAACAGAGTTTTGCACTAGTATAGGTAGCGAGTACATTAATTCAAGGAGCTTTTGGAATAACGTGGAGCTACTATTGATTTACAGTGGATTCCTTTGACCTACAATATGTTTGTTATTTACTTCCTTTGAAATTCTCGAGGGAAGCTGCTCTCGGAGTTCAGCTCAATTAATTTAGAAACCCATACGCTGTATGACGGTTGTTATCCTCTAAAGCCTACCTCTGAGAGAGCCTGGAGTATGTTCGAGATTAGCCCATTCACCGCAGTAATCGCGAGGGCGTTAGATGTTGTTGAACATTTCACGCTGCTACGTGTTCTGCTCATTCATCACAGGATGAAGTTTACTCCACAGAATTCGTATGGTCGCTTGTTCATCACTAGACTTTGGGTTATTAGGCTGAAATAGGTTGTAATGCTACCTCATAGTAAAGCTGGTAGAGGAAAAAGTAAAGGGGAATATTGACTTCCTTAACTGAGAATACGTTAACCAGAGAGCAGAATGTCAAAAGAAGAACAAGAAAGATAATTTTACGTCACGTTTTTCGTCATTCAGACAATAAAATGAGTAATTGTGAGGAGACATTTAAAAAAAGGAAATAACGCTACAGGCTTGGTGGACCTTGGCCTATCAAGCGACCGCTACTCACCCCGAAGACCTTCAGATTATATGGTGACGCGTGGTCAGCGTAACCAATCTTCTCGGCCAGTATTCCGGGCTGTCAAGACCGGGATCACTACATAATCGTCAGATATCTCCCCAATGGTTCTCACGTAGGCTGAGTGGACCTCAAACCACCCTTCACATCCAGGTAAAAGTCCCTGACGTGATCTGTTATCGAACAAAGGGCATCGGGGCAAGGTGGTGGTGGCGTTTATCGTCTTTAAGAGGAAGGATTTCATCAGGACTAAAAAAAAACGCTGTTAAGATCCCAAATGATGCCAAATACAACAATATGGCATGTTCTGTGGAGAATGATACTTTTAGACTACACTGAAAACTTTCAAATTTCTGTTATCACAGGCCAGTGAATTTATTTTCTTCCTTTCAGGTACCGTATTAATGGAGAAGATTTTCCTTTGGTAAATAATGCATGTGGTCTTGAAGAAATGTCAGATAATAATGAGAATAATGGGAAAAGGTTTTCCTTAATTTTGAACTTCAGTTTCGTGAGTTTGATGAAAAAGGAAGACAAACCTCTTCTGTTGAAAACACGCTCCTCTGAAAAACATGTCTGGCTGAAGAAAATCCCACAGAGATTGATAATATGTTATCATTAATCTCACAGTCAATTATCAGCCAAATAAGAAGGAATAGCATATATCCCACCTCATTTATAACACCGTACGTCACGCCGGCTACATGAGAGCTACCTTGCTCGCAATGTCTAGGTGACGTTCTGCCCGACAACACAGGAACGTTTATACCCTGTGTGATGAAGCACACAAAACAATGGAAGTGTGCTTCATATTCCGCTTTGAGATAGCCTGGGCGTTTGAGGCATTAACCACCGGCTCGTTTTGCACTATGTGTGACACGAAAATAGCCTGTTCGCATCAAGACGCTCCTCCATACCATCACCTAAGTTGTCACATTTAATTTTCTGCAGTCGATTGCTTATGTTAGGTAGTCGATGTTCTTTGTCCTTTAGGATATTTGCACTGGCTCCTGGCACAGCTATAATGTTGGCCACATGAACTTCGTTCTGCACTTTACTTCCAACAAGTTCCCAAGGCCTCCATCATCAGTCACCTCTGATCTGCATTTAGGGCAGTCGCCCAGGTGGAAGATTCCCTATCTGTTGTTTACCTAGTCTTTTCTTAAAAAACTGCAAAAAAATTGGAAATTTATTGAACATCTCCCTAGGTAAATTATTCGAATCCCTAACTCCTCTTCCTATAAATAAATATTTGCGCTAATTTATCCTTTAGAATTCCAACTTTATGTTCATATTGTCATCTTCCCTACTTTTAACAACAACGCTCAAACTTATTTGTCTACTAATGTCATTCTACGCCAAGTTTTCCCTGGCAGCTCGAAACATATCACTTAGTCGAGTAACTCATCTTATCCCAAGTCTTCCCTCCCCAAACTTTGCAACATTTTCGTGACGCTACTCTCAGAACAAATCGAGCTGCTTTTCTTTCATTTTTTTCCCCATTTCTCGAATCAGTCCTGGTGTGGTTCTCATACACTGGAACCATTCTCTAGTTGGGGTCTTACCAGGGACTTATATGCTCTCTCCGTTACGTCCTTACTACAGTACGCGCACCTTTTCTTGAGCCCGGATCTCCATAGTAACGAATGGGAACCAGGGCTCAAGAAAAGGTGCGCGTACTATACATCCCCTAAATATCCTCATAACTATGTGAAGAGATTTTTAACCTTTAATTACAATCCCGTTTATGTGATTACCCTAATGAAGATCTTTCCACATTTTGGTTTCGAAATCCACACGTAAAGGCCACACAATTAAATGTTACAACAGCGCTTTTGAATAGACATGTGCAGAAGTAGCGTGGCATGTACAAGATATCTTATTGGTCGAATACCTGTTTACGTTCACCCAAGGTCGTTCTTATCGCTAGAGTGGTGCTAATGTCGGTGTCTTTCATGTTAGAGGTTAAGCTATAAACGACCCGAGTTTAATAAACACCATTAACATGAGGTTCAACCAATGTATTTACCCAAAGTTTATAATCACGTGGAATGAACGCAGTTAGAGACTAATACTGAAGACACAATGGGCGTACACCAAAGAGACTTGTCAGGTGCATTAAATAACAATCGCAATAAAAAAGAGAACAAGAAACGTTTTTTAACATTATACTTGTGACAAATAAAGATGGTTTAGAAAAGCACGGAATTCCACACAAGTAGAAGAAACAAGGAAATGTTTGATCTTGGAAAGATTACGTAAGGTGTCTCGATTAAGGACGATGTAAATTTAGAACTTTCGAATATCCGTCATTATCCACCGATCCATTAGCTAATTCTGGAGCCATTGTTACAAATGATATTGGAAGAGAAAGATCGTAAAATAACATGGTGGTTAGACACTGGTCCCTTGTTTAGTAGAAAGAAGAGCGATAAAGGGCATGCCGTTAGCTAAATAGAAGTCAAATAACAACCGGCGGTTATATCGAGCCGTATTGACAGGTGCAGTTCAATGCTTCACTGACACAGAGCACACATGTAGCGACCCGCTTAATTACCAACCCCTGGTACTGGCTTAATGAAGCATCTGCCACTCTCAGGACGAAGTTAACTAGAGCATTATACAGATCTTAAATAGTTGTACAGAATTTGTTATGATAAGTGATAATTAAGAAATTTGTCATCGTACACTTCCTGACAGAAACAAGTTATAGTCTGAAAAGTGCCCGAAGGGAAATAGAAGATTATCTGTAGTAATGAAATGAGAGCTCCAGTATTTATCTTGAGATCGAGTTGTACTTAGTTTGACTATTTAGCTAGCAACTACGAAATTAAATAAGTAAAGATACTTAAAGTTCATAAATATACAACAAATAAAATGCATGGATATTCATAACCTATACATTTTCAACACGGTAATATAGTATTATGTTTGCATTAAACCGAGCTCGATAGCTACAGTCGCTTACATGCGGCCAGTATCCAGTAATCGGGAGATAGTGGGTTCGAGCCCCACTGTCGGCAGCCCTGAAGATGGTTTTCCGTGGTTTACCATTTTCACACCAGCCAAATGCCGGGGCTGTACCTTAATTAAGGCCACGGTCGCTTCCTTCCACTTCGTAGGCTTCTCCTATCCCATCGTCGCCATAAGATCTATCTGTGTCGGTGCGACGTAAATCAAACAGCAAAAAAAAAAAAAAAAAAAAAAAAATATGTTTGCATTAAAGTTATTGGGTTCCAAACTCCCGCTATACCGGCTGTCAGCTTGGTCAGAATATCACAGTTACGTTATATAATTGTGCGGTCTGTGGTCAAATGTAGATAGAGAGATAGATAGGTATATAGATATATAGTTAGATAGATAAATAGATAGGTAAGTATCGTCTTTATTGATGGTGCCATTCTGGTGAATTTATATAAAAAACAAGTGGAGTTAGGTACAATAATATGAAAGAGATAACACGAAAACAATAATACTGTGGTGATAGACAGCTATTGATTGGTTCATGTTCGTGGCAGTTCTTATACCAGGTTGGTCACTGGAGCCATCAGTTAAGTAGTCTTGGCCAGTTATGCTCGGAGGTTTTTCTACACTTCATAAATAAAAGGGTGAACTTCTGTGCTTTTGGCGTTCGTTTAAATGAAAGTATTCGCTACTAATTACCCTAAATGCTGCTCACCACTTTCCTGACATAATAGGACTACGCAAGTTAATTGGCGAAGTGTTTACTGGACTAATGTATATTAAAGGGTAAAACAAGAAATATTTTTTTTAAGAAACGGTATGGTACGGAACGCTGTGTACGAAGTTGGATGCTTACTTCTCCATACAAGAATCCACTATTTTATTTTATTTTTGTATCCGGAAGTGTACAGAGCGACGCGCTTTGAATAGTATGTTTGTTAATTAATTAGGTAGTTGGACTAGCGCAGTGGTGTAATCACTCAGCTTCCAATACGTGATTCTAAGCCCGGCGACTTAGAATGGGAATTTTGCTAAGACTAGCGCTTGGCCTAAATTGAGTCTGGGTGAATCGAGCCTACTCCCGCATAAACGTGGGAAGATGACACTGAAAACATATGAATTAAATAAAAGGTAGATAAATGAATAAAAGTTAATAAAAGAAATAAATTTATAGACAGCTTAAACATACGAATTTTTTGTTAGCGGTTTATAGTGGCACTGTGACATGGAAGACTTTCAGCGATGCAAGTGGGGAAAAAAGCTGTAATTGAGAATATAGCAGCTGTGGCCTTAAATGAGGTGCAGCTCCAGCATTTACCTGATGTGAAAATCAGAAACCATGGAAAATAATCTTCACGGCTGCCAACGGTTGGACTCGAACCCACCATCTCCCGAAAACAAGGTCATAGCTACGCGATCCGAACCACGTGTCCAACTCAGTCGGCTTAAGTATACGTACTCACATTTTGATTCAGTAATACATCGGCATTGTTCTCGCATTCATAAACAGTAATACTCACTGTTTATATCTGCATGACGTACCAATGACTGGTTTTCGGACTTAGATCCTCACATGGTTTATTACTCATATCCGGATATTATTATCTAATCTGAATGAGATAATATGTTTCCGTAGGACAGGAAGTACGGACACTTTATGTAAATTGTATTACCGTATTTTATAAATGTGAATATAAAAATAAATATTTTAATCTTTATACAATTATCACTTTTAATAATCAGTTATTCGTACTTACTAGCTCACTATAGCCTCTTATTAAACATCAAATTTATGAAGTTAGGTGGTTATGAGATATCCAGTCATTCTCCCATTTTGAAGTAAAATCCTTTTGATCCAGACTTATTTTTTTATTATTATTACTATTTGCCTTACGTCTTATGGCGACGATGGGATAGGACAGGTCTAGGGGTGGGAAGAAAATGGCCGGGGCTTTAATTAAGGTACAGTCCCGGACTTTGACTGGTGTAAAAATGGGAACCACGGAAAACCATTTTCAGGGCTGCCGACAGTGGAGGGTCGAACCCACTATCTCCCGAATGTAAACTTACAGATGCGCGATCCTAATCGCACGGTCAATTCACTCGGTCTGATCCATTCTCAAAATTGTAAGAGCTACGCTTATTACCAGCCTCAAGACCCGAACCCAAATACCTCGCTCTCCTGATAGATGCGTTAAATTGATTCGTTAGTACACAACTACAGAACCACAACAGACTCTTCCATGATGTGATGAATAGACACGTCAGCCGGTCTAGTCTTGAATATTTCTGGATGTACTTGACTAGGCGAAAGATTTGTCACAGTGTGTGGTCATTTTAAAAACTTTGAATAGTCGTGGATCATTATCATTTCTCTTGAATCAGATAACATATTTCTGAAGAAAAGAGTGTAGAGAAAAAGGTTGTGTATTGGACAACCACTGCTAGTTTTAAGAGAACTGATCGCAACAATGCTATTATAACGTGGTAACATGTATCTTTGAGTGGTTATTAAAGCCATAAGAAATGTTCATATTATGAAGTGGCAACGCTAAGAACACAAACCTCGAACATTGTTTTGCCCTAAAATGTGCCTTATCTTATTTCATTAGAGGCTTATTATTTGGAATCGTTTTCAAAGAGACGAGGATAAATTTGTTTTGAACATACGTTTTGGAAAATATCTAAGAAAGAATAAGAGAGAGAAACTTTCCTTCCAAGTTAGTAGGATGTTCTAGGAGATTCTTAAAAGTCTCATATCGTCGATCTTACAATATTTAAGTTTATTGATTTAATTGAGAATGCTTTTGCTGTAAAAATCAGAAACCATGGAAAATAATCTTCAGGGCTGCATAATATCGTCAAAATTGTAGTAAAGTACATGTTCTATACGCAGTTCCATTAGAACGGATTTTGGGTGTGATATCTTCAGTAGTTTTAATGTGATGTTTTTTCTTGAAACGCTTTGATTTCACAGATATTCTAAGGATGCTGATAGTGGTTTATAGTCAGAAGATTTCAACACGTTTAAGTTCAACACGTTGAAGAATAATCCAGTCCATAGTCTTGACACCTTTTACTCCGATACTTGATCGATTTGTCACCCGAAGGAATGAATGAATTGTCTTTGGTGAGAACGCAGGTTATGGGGTTTTGCATTCTTTCTGTTTACAAGTTGCTTAACGTCGCACCGACACAGATAAGTCTTATGACGACGATGAGATAGGAAAGAGCTGGGAGTGGGAAGGAAGCAGTCGTGGCCTTAATTCAGGTACAGCCCTAGCATTTGCTTGCTGTGAAAATGGAAAACTACGGAAAACCATCTTCAGGGCTGCCGACAGTAGGGTTCGAACCCACTATCTCCCGAACGCAAACACACAGCTGCGCGCCCCTAACCGCACGGCCAACTTGCTCGGTTTTTTGCATTCTCATAATATCATCAAAATTGTAGTAAAGTACATATTTTATACACAGTTCCATTAGAATGGATTTTAGGTGTGATATCTTCAGTAGTTTTAATGTGATGTTTTTTTTCTTAAATAGATGAAACGCATTGATTTCACAGATATTCTATGGATGCCGATAGTGGTTTATAGTCAGAAAATTTCAACACGTTTAAGTTCAACACGTTGAAGAATAATCCAGAATGTTTATTGAAAGACCTTATGACATCTTTTACTCCGATACTTGATCGATTTGTCACCCGAAGGAATCCAGGAGGACCGTATAAAATATTTCAGTAAATCATGGTAGATGACTTTTTAACTGTAGAATAAATCGTACAAATATGAATCGAGAAAATCGTCGCGAATGGTGGAGTTCAAACCAAACGTTCAGCTACTCTGTAATTGAGGTTTGTATGCAATTGAATACGTAGACGATTCCTTAGTACACGAAGTATATCACATGCCGGCAGTAATGAGACTGATGATATCCTCACAGTAAATTAACAGTTAATTTGCGTTTACGATAAAATACATTAGCACATGTGTTTACGAACGTATGATGACAATTTACGAGCTCAATGCAGTGACGTTCGCGACCTTGTATTCAGTAAGTTAGAATGTTCCAGCACTGAGCCTAAACTGAAATCGAAAGAATTCTTGTCTTTATAATGTACTGTTTATATGTAGCCTATAATTTAAAGCCATTTTTGTACAATATTGTTTAACGAGCAAACAAGCTTGTTAATGTACCTACTGTACTCGATTGATAATACCAAGACCATAACCATAAACTGGCAGGTTCACGTGGAATCTGAATCAGAACAAAGTGGTTTTTTCATAAAATAATTTCTTCTCCTTGTGGGGGCGATGATTTGAAACGTCTGTGGTATACTCTGCCTATCGTACGAGACGACTAGAAAAAAGTAACTGCCCATGGCTGTTAATTGAGGAGTGCGTCTTGACGACCACGGGGCCCTTAGCTGAGTGCCACATTGTTTACACTTATTTCAGGCTCCTCACTTTCATCCTTTCTATTTGATCTCCCTTGGTCAACCCTATTTTTCCTTCTTACCCCGACAGCATTAGTCTTACAGGACCTAGGGGAATCACGCATTTCCGAGCCCTTCCCTTCCTTTTGCCGATACCCACATACTTCTCGAAGGGTCGGACCTTTTACTTTTCTTGTCTGATTTGTGTTTCGAGAAGATGGTTGCCTATTTGTATTTCTTCTTAAAGGAATGATGAACGCCACTAATTTTTTGTTTGTTTTGGAATTGGCTTTACCACGCACCTACACAGACAGGTCTTATGGTAACGATAGGACAGGAAATCCCTAGGAGTGGAAAGAAAGCGGACGTGGCCTTAATTAAGCTGCAACCCCAGCATTTGCTTGGTGTGAAAATGGGAAACCACGGAAAGCCATCTTCAGGGCTGCCAATAGTTGGGGCTCGAACCCACTATCTTCTCCCGGATGCAAGCTCACAGCTGCGCGTCCCTAACCGCACGGCCAACTCGCCCGGTTACACCACTACCTAAATCATCTCAAAATTATTCTCACATTTAATGACTTTTGGCCCATTACCTCACAATATGTCACGTTGTAGGAATTTTATTGTACGGGAATCATCAAACTCGATCCAATATGAGAAAAAGTTTAAACATTTTCAAAAAGGACGTTCAGAGGCTGAAAAATGCATTGTTCGCCTCGACATTTCCATTTTAAATATTCACTATCGAGTACCGATCGTGTAAAATGATTGGTCAAGTTTTACTGCTTCTTTAGGTGTATCGGTATCCCATTTCCGTCGCTGTTATTTTTTTGGGTTGATGTTCTGCGTCTTTGTGAATTCATTCACATGAGAGAAACTGTTGAACTATCGGGTGCTGTAGGTATTTATTTATTTATTTATTTATTTATTTATTTATTTATTTATTTATTTATTTATTTATTTATTTATTTATTTATTTCTGGCAGTGTCCGACATCTGGTGCCCGTCTTTCTATTTGACTCCCATGGGTGACCTGACCATCTGGATGTGGAATAATGATGAGTTATGGAGATGGTAAAATCTGGTGTTGGCACATAGCCTACTCCTATCGAATAACACAAAAGGGTACGCTCAAGGAGTAACGTCTCCATCCGACGGACGAATCACCAACAGCGTAATATGCACTCACTCCATAAGAACATTGCGGATATGTTTGGAACTGAATTTAGGCTTTTGAGACGCAATCTAGTGATTGCCGGCCAACATTCTGATGGTTAACAATTTTCCACTAACGGGACTTGAACCGGCCATCCACGGTGTCATACCGTGTAGACTTGACGCCCCCAGACGGGCTTACAGAAGGTAGAAAACTGGTTGCGAAAACTAACACTAAAGGTAGATAAGTTCAACTCTGTGACACATCATTTGTACAACCATTCATGAAATGCAGGTTTTGGTTATTCCATTCTCAAGATTTAACAGCTTGTAGGTGAGTCCGGTAAATATAAAATTTCGGTTGAGTCCGTTGCTTCCCAGTACCTGTGACAGAATATTCCTGTCAATACTGCGTGAACTCCCTAGATAAATCCGTAATCTCCCATGGCATTGGGTTTGTGAAGTCCTCTAGTACTCGGAACTGATCGTTTCCTTCCTTTGATTGTCGTTGAGAATGGCTTATAAATCATTTCCCTCCTTTAAAGCAACAATCAAAGTGTTTTTAGTGTGGGTTGAAGTTCGGGAATACTTTTAAGTAAAAGTTTGCATGTAGAAGTCGTTAATTTTTTTTTATTCTAAGTATTTTTCTGCTTGTCAGTTCTGTTTCAGTGGTGTGATGGACTGGAAGCGAACATTCGGAAATGGGGACTTCGATTACCAATGTACGACACGGACAAACTGCAGTGCGCTGTTTTCCCACAAAAGAAATAGAGAGGGGAAACGAATTGCTTGTTTGCTTGGCGCTTTCTTTTGTAGTTGTATCGCGCGATATATCTCTAACAGTAAGTCTTGGAACAGACGGCTGGTTAAATGTATTGAGCGCCTGTATCGAAGTCGACACTCACAACCTTGTTCTCTTCTTCTCTCAAGCACTTTTGGTTTAATTCACCAATGGTTGGTGTTTTTTTTTCGAAGCAAGGGCATTGCTGAATCGTTAAGGCCGCTTGTTGCCAGGTCGTATGTTTGGTACATGACTTCCGAATGCATGTATTCAAACAGTCCTTTTGTTTTCTGAAATCATTGGAGTTGATTTACTAATCAAAAGAAATAAGTCGTTTCTTTCTTCAGTGCCCGACTCTTCATTCCTAATCCGTGAGTTTGATCTAGGCTATTCAAGCATCGATCATTGCGCTGAATCATTGTGCCGCTGCAATGGAATATGCAGAATGGAATATGACGTCATAATTCCTATCAAGTCCATCTATATACATTGTGAGTGAGTTCTGTCTAATATCTGCTCTTTTGTATATCGTCGCTGATACTTGTAGTTGTAATGAGAATAACGACAGAGAAGTATGCGACTGGACAAATGTAGAAAAGGAAATTTGCTGATGTTTATAAACACATACCTCTTGATTATGAATCAGTGGACAGACTTTAACTGAACTGTACTCTGAACTACATTCGTCGGTAAAGGGGTGTTACGAAGACCCCGTACAAGAACCAAACTTTAAAGGAGATGCAAAGCATCATTACATTTCGAAAAGTAAGGTTTCTACATGCAGTAGATAGAAACAGTTGAACGTATGCCGGGCTGAGTGACTCAGACATTTGAGGTGCTGGCCTTCTGACCCCCGACTTGGCAGGTTCGATCCTGGCTCAGTCCGGTGGTATTTGAAGGTGCTCAAATACGTCAGCCTCGTGGCACGTAAATGAACTCGTGTGGGACTAAATTCCGGCACCTCGGCGTCTCCGAAAACAGTAAAAACTATTTAGTGGTACTTACAGCAAACAACATTAATTACTAGTTGTAACATATATATTTAAGTGGAGATAATATAATTTATTTTAATTCCTCCATATAGGGTTGGCATCAGGAAGGGCATCCAGCCATTAAACAGGGTCAAATCCACATGTGCGATGCAGTTCGCACCCGCGACCCCACAGGTGTGGGAAAAAGCGGTAGGAAAGTAATATAGGGGTTTTTCTTGCTTTACGTCGCACCGACACAGATATGTCTTGCGGCGCCGATGGGATAGGAAAGGCCTAGGAATTGGAAGGAAGCGGCCGTGGCCTTAATTAAGGTACAGCCTCGGCATTTGCCTGGTGTGAAAATGGGAAACCACGGAAAACCATCTTCAGCGCTGCCGACAGTGGGGCTCGAACCCACTATCTCCCGATTACTGGATACTGGCCGCACTTAAGCGACTGCAGCTATCGAGCTCGGTAGAAAATAGTTTATTTTAATTGAAACCTTTCATTATGCATTTTTTTGCTAGGGGCTTTACGTCGCACCGACACAGATAGGTCTTATAGCGACGATGGGATAGGAAAGGCCTAGGAGTTGGAAGGAAGCGGCCGTGGCCTTAATTAAGGTACAGCCCCAGCATTTGCCTGGTGTGAAAATGGAAAACCACGGAAAACCATTTTCAGGGCTGCCGATAGTGAGATTCGAACCTACCATTATGCATTTCAGTTTATGCATCCACAGTCTGGAATTGTCTTCTTTCCGGGGTAAAATAGGGAAAATATATTTACTACAGGATGATTTTACTATTTACCACAGTTATCTACGTAACAGCTTTCACTGCGTAGCAGGCTTGCTGTGGGAATTAATAATGTTATTTCGCACAAAATTGTGTTTGTGACCGGGCAATAATTTATACGTACGTATGACCTTTGTATTGCTGTGGGGATTGAAGTACCTAGCGAGCAGCTGCGTGGTTTTGGTTCACGCAGCTGTTAACTTACATTCGGGAGATAGTGGGTTCGAACCCCACTGTCGGCAGCACTGAATATGGTTTTCCGTGTTTCCCCATGTTAACACTAGGCCACGGTCACTTCCTTCCCACTCCTAGCCCTTTCCTATCACATCGTCGCCATAAGACCTATCTGTGTCAGTTTTTCCTAAAGCAAACCATAATAATAATAATAATAATAATAATAATAATAATAATAATAATAATAATAATAATAATAATAATAATAATAATAATAATAATATCAAATATTATTACAAAGTACAGTCTTCAACATATACCAAAAGCTTTAACTGCCCGCTTGGTGGCCATGATCGTTAAGGCGTGAAGTCTATTTGGTCTGACACCGTGGTTGGACTGTTCTAGTCCCGATGATCCAAAAAAATGCTCTCCATCAGAATGTTGGCCGCCAGGGTAGGAGAGGTGGTGTATACAATTTTTAATCACTAGATTGGCTGCCAAAAGCGTGGATTCAATTCCAAACTTCTCCGCGGTGTTCATATGTAGTGCGGTCATATGGCGCTGTTGATAGTGATTCGTCCGTCGAATGGAGACGTTAAGCCTTGAGCAGACCCCTTGATGGTATTCGAGAGGAGTAGGCTACGTGTCAGCACCGGGTTTCACTATCCCCTCCCTACTATTATATATCACGGCATTCATTTAATTTCATTAACTTCGTTGATGAGGTTGAAGTCAGGAAGGGCATCCGGTCTTAAAAACTCGCTCACTTCAAACCCAACTCCGTAGAGAAGCAGGAGCATACGTTTTATACTGACAGCTTTAACTCTAAGTAGTTATACTGTAGTTTAAACGGTATTGTATGGCTTATTTACGCATATATTCATTGAAAAGATAAATCCTAGTGCTTTACGAGACACAGAATGGACAGGAAGAAATTAGCAGATGGATATCAGAATATTACGTATGCATGTGGCAGCGGGAAGTCTGGCATGACTGGATTTAACCCCCTGTTAAATTATTCAGTTCCTCCTTTTAAATTATTATGCAAAAATAAATGAATGATCAGGTCAAAATTTAAATAAAGAAATAAGCAGAGCCCAGTCTGTATCAAAATTTGATGAGTTAACAATCAGATTTCGGGGAAGTGAACATGCTCAACAACAATAACAAAAACAACAACAATTACTACTAATACTAAGGCCAAACACCGTTTTAAAGGAAGAGACAGAATTAAACAGAAACATTCCTTTATTAGCTCATACAAACCCACAGATTAGGAGGTCCCCTTTAGTGTATGTTTTATTCTTTCTGTTATTTGTAATTTCATCGTATTTGTTGTGTTGTTTGATTGTTATCAGTGCGGAAGTTGGATGGATCCTCAAGTAGCACCACCACACGTTGTAGGGAAATCGCAATAATGGCGTGACAGCTGAATGATATAGACACTAGCTTCTCACCAAGGTGGTCACTGTTCGTATACTAGCCATTGCACATTGGATTTTTAAAGCATATTCTCATGGTTCAGATTCCACGTAAAACAAGGAGTCCCGTGGTGTGATCGCGTTGTTAACAATAACGTGAAACGATAAGCATACTTGTTTGTTGTAAACGGTGTTGATTTGGTGAGGCGTATTCGGTAACACGCGGAGTTGGGTAGCTTGCCATAGTTTTTCACACTGAGGCAGGAAGTGTCACTATAGCGCTGTTTTCCTTCGTCACCTTGTGGAGTGAAATGGAACGACTAAATTGATACGGAGACAGCCTAAATGAAATCAAATAACTTGTGCTTGCATACGATTGTTTAGATATTATTATTATACGTCCCACTAACTAGTATTAGATTTCAGAGACGCTAGGTACTGGAATTTTGTCCCGTTGGAGCATCTTCAAATACCACCCAACTTAGCCGATCGAACCCACCAACTTGCACTCCATGTGGATATTAGCTGAGCCACTCACCCCGACCGAAATAACATATTTTATATATATGCCAGTCTGACCCATTTTGTGAAGTACGTGCTCTTTGAGCAGCATTACTGATGATTGATTATCTGTCATTTCGGGTGTTTCAAACTAAAATAATATGACTGTAGAGCAGGAGTGGGCGCTGTAATTCAGCTCAAATAATTTGCGCGTCCTCTTGAATGTGTCAAGGCTAATTATGTGCGACTTCAGGCACGGTGAATTCTTTAATTATTTCTAGTGTGTTCCAACGCACTTCAATTATAGCTAGTGAACTCGTGAACCTCTCGACCCTGGCAAATCAAACACACACAGAAGTAGAACATACATGCCATTTCAGAGTGACAGCCGGTGTAATCACTTGCCAGATTGTTGTGTTTCAAATGTTGATAGTTTTGCTTAAAGTAAGTGGCTTAGGACATCACGGTTAGCAACACCGTGGCCTTTATATATCCGAAGTCGGTCTAATAAACTGTGCCTTTAGAAATGGTTGCTTCTTTTAAGGCAGTCGTACATTTTAAAACGAAGGGGCTCAAAATTTTACCATCCTCGTGACTCGAATCCGAATCCTTCTCTCTTCGAACAGGTTGTTAATAATAATAATAATAATAATAATAATAATAATAATAATAATAATAATAATAATAATAATATCGAGCTTTTATCATATATAGTATGGAGCTAACAGTAATTGCGCGTACGAAATTACATAATTTTCCGAAAAATACATAGACCCAATGTGCTTAGAGAGAACAAAGATTTAGATTCGTATGTACAGGTCTTCCAGCCACTGTGCCAACAGTGATGGAGGTTTCAATAGGGTCCCTCTGACTATGCGAAGAGAGCAATCATCCGCAGTGTGCCAAATGGTATTGAACTCTGCTCACTATCACACCCTACAGAGTTTTTTAAGCTTCATTGATCTTGTGTTAAGGCACTAACTTCACAGTTATTTTTGGAAACCCAAAACCAGTTGGAACGTGGTTTGGATCTAATAGACTAGGCCACTCTGGAACTACCGCATTCATTGCTGTCTCAATTTCGCTGTTAGAATGAAGCTAGCACCTATAAGCATTTCGGTTTTTTTTTGGGGTGGATGGCGATATTTCAACCTGTATCCAAAGGTCCAAGATTTCTGTGTATGAGAAGTACTGAGTTTGATGTAACCTTACCGAATTCTCGGATAAGAGTATTTGAAAGACGCAAGCTTGCACAAACTGGCACACTGTAAGTTTGTGTAGGTTGATAGTCCCAGAGATGACTCGCATGGAGTTGTTGAGTTGGACGTTGACTCTCTTGATATGAGAGCTGTTAAGCAGTACTGGAGGACAGGTCCATGAACAGCTTCCATCAGGATAGCCATTACAAGCTCATTTGATATTGAAATGGCTATCTGGGAGGCATATAATGCGCAAGGAATGCATTAAATGGATTACATTCAAACCATTGAACGACAACCAGAGTGTTTTCGATCGGGAACTAACGAAATACAGTACCGCCGGGAATGGACTATAGTTGAAATCACGTACAGTTGATCCACAGGAAGCAAGTATGGGATACCTATTTAATACCCACCCTTGCTGGCAACGTGAGAAATAACTATAGCAATCACCCAATAATGTCTAAACAAAATGCAACTCGATGTAAGATCAATAATGGATATTCACTTTGTTGAGTACATTAATTATGAACGATGTAATCCTGCACCAGCCAGGGTATTAAGTGCATTATTTGTACATGCCACCGTTCTACTTTTCTTATATTATCCTAATAAAATATTAATTACATCTCGAAATGTACAAGAAGTGACTTTGACGTCACAACATGAACGTTTGAAATATTGTAATTAAATTCCTCGTAAATCATGAAAAACAAGGTAGAACTGGCTAAGTCCAATGCGTCTGGATGTCTTAGGAGTTGATTACATTCGGATAAGGGGAGGTAACGAGGGAGAGATAGGAGATTATAAAATGTTTTTAAACAAGTGTTAAAAGGGAAGTACAAATTGTAGGATAGTACTGTTCATCAGGAATCTACTGCGCGCATTCTGCTCGGCAAGTGAGTGAGCGAATGATGTGGATAGATTTAGCAGTCTGAGAAATTAGGATGATAATTGTCTCAGGTTATTCACTCTGTGAGTATGCAGATGAGGCTAAAGTTGATGAGTTTTATGAATCATTGAGATACATTGCAGTCACGGTCAACAGTGCAAACTGGCAATTTTCATGCGAGAACTGGAAATAGAACTGAAGGATATGAGAAGGTGAAGGGTAAGTGTGGGGAAGACATGGAAACTAATAGGAATGGGAAACGTTTAGTAGATTTCTGTACCTGTATGGGATTAGCAATTATGAATACATTCTCCAAGCATAAACCTACTCACCGTTAAACATGGAAGGGTAGAGGCACTAGATCCATAACGGGATATTTATCATAAGCAACGTTAAATCTAGGAAATCATTTAGGAACGTACGGATATTCTGGGGTTGTTTCGATTATACAGACCACTATCTGATCTGTAGGAAATTAAGTATATCTTGACCTAGGATAGAGAAAGTGAAATCTGTTTGCAGGCGAATAAGAGAAGAGAATCTTCAGGATACGAAAATTAGACAGTGAAAATTTTCAAACAATACAGTGTGAGGAGTTTCAAGATATAGAAAAAGAATCGGTATTATTCAGGGGTGCTATTGTGGAAACCTGAAGGAAAGGTCTAGGAACAACTGTGTGTAAAGATTGGGAAAAAACGCACATTGTGGTGGATTGATAAAGTGAGGCCAGTTTATAAACGTAAAAAGAAGGCCTATCAGAAGTTGCTCCAGACAAGAAATCATCCGGACAGGCCATGTACGAAGAGAAACAGAGCGAAACAAATAATTGTTTAATCCAAAAATAAGTCATGGGAAAATCTGAGTAATCACCTGGGAAGGCTTGGTTAAATAGCAGGGAAGCCTTGCTGGACAGTTATAAAGAAAGAAAGAGAATAAAAAATGAAATGAAGTGTTTAGGGCAAATCCGCTGAAATGCAGGGCAGGGAGGGATTCAGTTAGGTGAAAATGTAGTAAGCAGCGTATGTCGACGGCTTGGTCTTAATTGCAAACTTTGTTGAAAGCATGCAATCTAGTATATTGGGACATGAAAATAGGTGCTGTGAGTATGGTGTGAAAATAAGCACTTCCAGTACTAAAGTGATATCAGTAGGAAAGAAACCTAAGAGAATATAATGTCAGGTTGGGAATACAAAACTGGAACAGGTAGATCATACTTAATATTTAGGATGTTTATTCGCGGAGGATGGTAGTATAGTAAGTGAGACTGAATCAAGGTGTAGCAAAACTATCGCAGTGAGTCCGTAGTTGCGATCAATAGTATTCTGCATTCGCTCTCAGACGGAACTATCTCTACACCGATCTATTTTAAGACCATCTTTGCTGTACCGGACCCAGGTTATCTTATTCATAAGTTAGAAGTAACAGACACGAAATTAGCAACAATAATCGCTGGTTCAAACAGGTGGAAACAATGGCTGAAGAATACTCCGAATGAGGAGACAAAGGGTAATTTAGGAATCGATTGATTAAGCTGTACGCGAAAGCCGGCTTCGGTGGTGGGATCATATTAGGCAAATCGAGGAGGATGGGTTTCCTAGAAGAATAATGGACACAGTCATGGAGGGTAAGAGGAGTAGAGGGAGACCAAGACGAAAATGTGTGTAATGATTTAAAGATAAGAGGTGTGGAACTAAACAAGGCAACAGAACTAGTTACTATAGGGGATTGCTGGGGCGTTCAGTAAATTCACAGAGGTTTGCAGACTGAACGCTGAGGGGCATAACAGTTTATAGTGAAGATGTATGTATGGATGGATGGAAAAATGCTGAAAACATTCGAGTTCCGAGATAACTGCAAGAGAATATATCGATAACCAGGGTCTCTTCACTTTGTGGATGGTAACACAGAATGCCACCTAACAATTATGTGTATTATTACTATTATTTACGTCACACTTTGTACTTTTACAGTTTTAGGGGCGATAAGGTGCCGGCATTTTTGTCACGCAACAAATTTTTACATAGCAGTAAAACTACCGACACGTTGCTGAAATATTTGATCTCCTTCAAATGCCACCAGACTGAGCCGGGATCGAATCCGCAAATGTGAGTTCAGAAGGCCTTTATTTTCCTTCGCCTACTGCTCCATAGAACATACACACAATGTAACAGTAAGGTATGGTAGGACACATTTCTCACATGTAGGAGAATATGTGTTGTATGGGCATGGGTCTGGAAACGCTTCCCTGCCCTCCGCGTTCTCCTGACCTAAATCCGCTAGACTTTTAATTGTGGGGTCATTTAAAAGCTCTTGTATATTGAACTTCGGTACAAGATACAAAGAGTCTTCGTGCCCGTATTTTGGAATACTGCGAAACCATACGCAATACTCCAGGGATACATCTGGCTGGTTGATGTATCAATGCTAAATGAGGGCACTTTGAACATCTCAGTTAAGAGTTTTCTGTGGTAAGCTGGTGCGTTCTGTTCCTGTTTGTTTCCCATGATTAATGCACTATGTAGAGTTGTAGAAAATTATTTCTAACATGGAAATAAAGCGTTTCCGGACCCATGTCCATAAAACTTACTGTGTCCTGAAAGTTTGGCCGTACCTTATTATTACACCGTGTGCATTAAAATGAGGAGATAGAGCCTGCAATCCTGACCCATTCCTTTTTCGTAGTCCATTCTTTTCTTTATTTCTTGATTCTTATTACAGTGGTTTGATTTTCGACAGGCGTGGATAACGTTCCCTTCCCTGTAACTGATTCCTAACACCTTAAATTTCCAAAGAACTTGGTTCGCCTAACGTTATTTCTTATCTTTCCAACATCTACAAATGCTTGGCTTACTACATCTCGTGACGTAAGTACATTGTCCGCTTTCTGGCTCGAAAGTACCAATGTGGTAAAGAATTATATGTTTAATTTGTTGGTTGTATGGACAGACAACCGTCAGACTGGGGAAAATATTATGCGTTGATTACTAGTGGAGGTTAACACTGTCCTCGGCTGCTGCCTCTGCCAAGGCTAGATAGCCAGGGGACGGTGATTAAGGAAATTCAGCTGCATATTTCACCGTCGGCTCCCTCCAGTGACGAATGGCTCTGTCTCGCCTCAGACCATGTCTACCCTTTCAGTGAGGCTCTCCTGTCATCAGGACTAGACATTTTGGCTGGGAATTAATAATGACCTATGAGCAGAATAGTTTTCCCTTAACGCTCACATTTGAAAAGTGTAGGGGGAGGAGGTAGCCTACACGTTTCGCCAAATTATATGCATTAAAATTCAAATATGTCTAGTTCAACAACTGGAAATAATATCTGAACAAAAGTTTGCATGTCTGGCGGACATTCATTACCATTCTTAAAATTATGTTAAGTTTTTAAAAACTTCCAGCAATTATCTGTACTTTTTTAATCAGTCTTGATTATTATTATCTTGTTTGGTATAACGAAATAGAGAGAAATTGATTTTATTTTCATCTGCTAGGAACTACAACTGACTACAAGGATCCAGAGGACTAAAATAAGACAGTCTTGAAGTTTCAATTATTTTTACTGACTCCAAACGTAGTTGATAAACTGATAGGCGAGTGAAGGCTAGAGGTAGAAGTACAGATGCTATGAAGAATACGTAAGGAGTTTATAATTGCATCTAATATCATTCTGATAAGGACGTTGAAAATGATTATTGAATATTTATATGATACTTTTACTGAAATAGTGTAAATACTTCAATCAGTATCCTACTCTAGAATTCCTATTAAAGTCTTCCAGAAATTATTGTATTTGATACTTTCTAAATCATTTTTTCATTTTTGCACAACTAAAAATGTCTTACGAATTAAATTGTGAGTATACTGCACCATGCAAAATTACATATAGCTAAATACTTTCATTAGTTTTTGAATTATAATACATGTAACCAGTGACACACAATGGCATTTACGGACGTACATAATTTTTTCACCAGATTAAAGGATATTCTTAAAAGAAAAATTGAAAATGCATTACTTTTATTTATCTAATTACCGTACGCCGTGAAGGAAACACGGAACGTCCGGTCGTATACAGTAGTATATATACAATGCTTAAGTAGGGAGGAACCACACATGACAGAACTCCTTAAAGTGACAGTCAGGCGCCACATGCAGTAGTAAATGAAGGTGCGTAAAGAAGTATTCATATTATTAACTGTAAATTAATCGTAGATTAATTTTGGAAAGAAGCTGAAGATGAATTCCTAATTTCTATCTTTAGAATGCTTGTTTCACGTAGCAGCGATCGAAAACCATTCATTTTTCATCCTTAGAGTTTTCGTATCTCGGCTGGTACATTCACTCACCACGTATACATACCCTCTATTAATACATACAATTATGGTATTGATGATCGCGATATCTTATCTCCAGAATGCCTATTTCCGTAGTAAAACGGTTGGTTCTATTAACTTCCGTCCTCGGAGACTCGAGTTTGATTTCCGTTACAAGCATAAATTTAAGATAGGCAGGACGGCTGGAATATGATTAAGTTGGTACATGCATCTCACCTCCACGGGGGTGTGGTTGAAGAGAATTTCACCAATTCCGGAAGAGGACACGAATTCACATCTCTGGAAAGGAAAATGGTTATTATTATTATTATTATTATTATTATTATTATTATTATTATTATTATACAATTTTTAAGTTGGTATTATAGTTTGTATTTCTATACTTATAAGAAATATAACTTAAATGTAATTTACATAAATTTACAATATACGTCTTCATTATTCCCTTCACTATAGAGGTTGCAGCCTTTTCTATTTGTGGATCGTATTGAGCATTCAGGAATGTTCTGATGATGTTGCTGGTCTTCAAAATTGCACCCTATTTTTTTTTTCCACAGAGTGAATATAGATGGTGAGCTGTAGTATCTTGTAAGTTTCTGGAAATTGTTTTGGTGTAAGACCAATGGGAGAAAGGAGAAAATGAAGAAATCTCTCTCTCTCTCTCTCTCTCTCTCTCTCTCTCTCTCTCTCTCTTGTTTTCAGATCATTGCTACTTCCATAGCCAGAGAACTATTTTTCTCGATCTTCTCCCTGTATTTCTGTTTCGTATTGTTGCAATTCAGGATAGCGATGTCAATGACATACGTGTGTTGGTTCTTTTTATTTGTTAGTGTTATGTCTATTCTATTTTGCGGCGATGTGTTATCTGTTTGTATCGTGGGATCCAAGTAGAGTTTAAAATTTTCATTTTCCAGTTCACTTTGTGGGAAGTATTTGTAGTAAGGCACCCTGTTGTGGATCAAGGATTGGGTCAGGGCAATTACTTGGTGTGGTCTATAACTTTGGCTACAACATTATGTCTGTCAGTGTAGGATGTTTGCGCTAGGAATCTTCAGTTGCTGGTGATGTGCTTAATAGTTTCTGGGTTGCTGTTGCATTTCCTGCACTCGTCATTCTTAGCAGTGCGATCATTAAGGACGTGTTTCCTATAACTCTCTGTTGAGATCACCTTATCTTGGCTCGCCTGGTTGAATCCCTCAGTTTCTGGAAACAACTTCCCATAGACACGCATGAGTTTGAAAGTTGTTTGTCAATATTCTCCTCATTCCTCTGGTTTTAGTGCCTTCCATGAAGATTTTTACTAGCCCATCTCTTTATCTCTTCCCTAAGCAGGATGTTCGTGTCTTTTATATTTATGAGTATTCCTTCAAAGGAGTGTAGTTTAGATCTGCTTCAACTACAGCTCTAGGTAGAACGCTGACATCTGTTCGACAATGAAAGTATTTCCTCAGGTTTATTTCCTGTCGGTTGTGAAGAACTATTACGTCAAGAATTCCTCTACCCCCTTCTCTTCTCGGCATTGTAACGCTCTCCATGCATGAATATGATGCATCATTCTGTGCTTGGTAAGCATTGTCCTTATTATGCGAGTGATGTTTTTTAGATCTGTTTGAGATCAGTTTAGAATGTAAAATGAATGTGTCAGTGCAGTTACAGCGGATGTATTGACTGCCTTTGATAGGTTGGAAGCGTTAAGAGTTTTTAAGACGAGGCGGACTCTATGCTGGGATTTATGCATGAGCATTCCTTCTGAAGTTCATTTTCAATTATTTTTTTCATTTTTGTGTATAATCTCAATTTGCTGTTCAGCTGAAATGGTTATTCCTTCTGTCCTATATCATCGTCCCTATTTAAACCTGATTATTTTGCATTTTTCCCGTACCAAATTCCACGCAGATAGAAATGTTTTCATAATATTGATGAGAGATATCATTTGGGAACTATTTGTTTCATATTATTATTATTATTATTATTATTATTATTATTATTAATATTATTATTATTATTATTATTATTATTATTATTATGTTATAGGCGAGAGAGATGACGCAGACCTGTCGAGGGGATAGGTCATTTGGTGGTTGTTGAGTGGAAGCGGTTATGAACGAGAGCTGCTCTTGTTGTTTCTTTGTGTTTCAGTGGATATAGCCGTTCTCAGAAGGAAGTTACATATTAGCTGGTAACATCGGAAGTTTTTTTACGTTCGGAGACTACCTCTTTAATGACCACAATATTTAGTATTTTCCAATATATAGGCGTTTGAGTATGTAGTAGGTTAAGTTATCTGTACATCAGCACATTTTTGAATGTCGTTAGCCATGTTGCCATTTACTGGGTAGGTGCGCCACCTCTCCCACGGGTTCAGGTGAGTTAACACAGGGAGGTTGAGGGAGAGACGGCGGAGCTTCGTAAGTGAGGGCGAGATGGCGTAGCCAATGCTTTACTAAATTGTCTTCCCTAATGCTGCTTATCTTTGCAGCCAAAATGCGTAGAAAATATATACGGAAAACAGATAGAGCAAAATGGACTCAGGATGACCTCCGTAAAGCAGTCTATGCCATTGTTACCGAGAATATGCCAGTTAGAAAAGCGGGACGGCAGTTTAACGTTCCGGTTATCGTGGTCTAGCTACAAAGAACTACGAAATCACAGTCATTGTTAGGAACTAAAAGTGAACTGAAGCTAGTCATGCACATTCAGAAATAGAAGGCATCCGGCTTTGCACCAAGCAGACAAACTGTTCAAAACATAGCTTTCAGTTTAGCTAAACGTTTGGGACTGCAATCAAAGTTTAACGAAGCAAAAATAAAAAAGATCGGGATTGGTTCTAGGACCTTCTGCATCGACCCAAAGTAGGGCTACTGAGGTACAAATCACGCTAAAATCTGACGAGAACGACTCCAGTGCGAGCCTGACACCATGTAAGATGTTGCAGAAAATTTCGCCAATAACTCTCACTAGAAAACGCGTTGGTAGGCCTAAGCGTAGGAAACAATTGGCTGCCCATCCAACCGATGCAAAGTTTATAACTGAGAGAAGAAATACGATATCTCAAAGTTGCAAAAAGGCTCAGAAGAATGTATATTTAAAAAAAGATCGTATGTAAAATGACTGCACGAGACAAGGCTTGTAAGCGACTGGTGTACGACAAAACATCTTCAGAAGAGAGCGGCATTGCAAATTTACTTTCCTCGGAGGAATAATCGAGAGATGACAATCAGTGAATCGAGTGTTTCGAGGTGTATGAAGAAACGAAATCCATATCTGCCTGGATTTTGTGCAAGGTGGCTTCAGGAAACATGTACAGTTCACGCAGATCTGTGTTCATCCCGCCGCCGAATACAAAAGAAGCAAGAAAGAACATCCTTGAAGCAAAGAGAGTAGTTTTCGACGAGTGTTAAAGCATTAACCATCTCTCCCTCACCACTGCGTCAACTGACCCCACCGGGTGGGAGAGAGGAAGAAAACCACGTGTGGCAGTGAACTCTAAACTGTGCTGGAAGTTTTTCATAAATGTAAATAATTTTATGTTTCTTATAAATACACAGTATGTCTACGGAGTTTCACAATATATCTTCCTTCTTTCAGGTAAGGTTTTTGTTTGTTTTGATAGTTCTTAAAATGTTGCGCCATCTTTCCCGACTTTACCATATTATTATTATTATTATTATTATTATTATTATGATTATTATTATTATTATTATTATTATTATTATTATTATTATTATTATTATTATTATTATTATTATTATTATTATTATTGTACCGGGCGGTACACCTCCACAACGCAAATTCAAATATTGCGCCAGTTGAAACTCCTCTACAGGAGAACGCCTGTACTTTAACAACTATATTAATCCAAGAGTTTCTCGGAAGATGTCACTACCGTAAATTTTGAAGTGTTCTGAACTGTGTCTATTTCGATTTGTTTGCTCCATATCAGAAGTTTGGACGTTCCCTAACAGATGTCTCTACAAAAACTATACTAACGCACTCTGGTGTAAAGGAATGAACTGTCCTGAAGAAATTTAACATTCATAAGTTTTGTTTTTGCAAAATTTTGTTCTGTGGTTTGAGAGTTGGCAATGTTACTCCTTTCTTTCCGCCAGTTTTGAAATTAGCCAATCCCGAATTTCTTAAATTAATTTTCGGCCAATCGGGGCTTTCTTCCCCAACCTGCTCTGTAACTGTGTTCTGTAACCAAGAAACTGCTGTGGGTGTGTCTTATCATTCATGAAAGGTCTCGAATGTTCCACGAGGGTATATAAACTGCTGATTTTCTGGTCTCCTGGCCACTTCAGTAACATCTCTCCTAGTGTGATTATGTAGCAGGGGGCGGGAAGTGCCTCTTTCTTCGGGCAGCAGTTCATCCATAAGGTAATGGCCATTTAATAACTTCATTTATCGCTAGCTCAGCAGTTTAACCCTCGGGGCAGGTTCGAATCTTCTCGCATGGAACCTATCTTTAAAATGTAATAGAAAAAACTTCGTCTCTTTAACTATAAATTGGGATAGAGAGTGCTAAACCCTCTCGAGCTCCCACTCCTATTGTTTTGAGGTGACTTTGTTTTAACAACCGTTTCTTCCTTTCTTAATGTAATAAAGTCTTCTTATACAAGTCACCTCTTTAGTATGGGATTAGCCCTTGTGTATGCGGCGTAGTGCCAACTAGGTTTTAAAAGTGTATTAGGAGTGCAAGTTACGCCTCCAGTCAAGTTGGTATTTTGGGCCATGTAATTAACCTGCTTCTTTACTGAATAGGCCCAGTAGGTTGGGTATTTATTACCCCTGTTCTTGGTATGCCTTGAGGGCAGTTTGAAGTACAGTTTGTTGTGGCCTTTGATGGGCTTGAACCTTGAGAGGGGGGTTTGCTCTTTCTTAAATTTGATTTCTGTGTGCCTCGGGGAGGCTTAATATGGTAATCAGGAGCCAGTGCTCCTTGGCATGATTGGGGTTTTCTGCCCCTTTGTTTGAACTTGGGATATAGGTAAAGTTGGGCTTATAGCTCAAGGTTCGTGAGTGTCGGGCTCGAGGCCCAAATTTTGTAATGAACTAAAATTGTACTTTCTTAATTTGTTGATCTGCTACTTGGTACCTGTTATATTCTGTTATTTATTTATCTTGAAAAGAAAATATAACCTTTGTTGAAGTTTTTAAATTAACTTTAATTTTGTAAGTTCAGACCTATTCCACCCAACACCTTCTTTTACCTCTGCTGTTCCACAGATACCTCGGAACAATTATTATTATTACAAAACGAAAGAAGAACCTCGATGTCACTTTTCCTCATCGTGCTGGTGTTGTATTTTGGATTCAGACACTCGTAAATGTTGATCATCAACTGTCTGAACGAGTATGTATTGGTATTACTTATCACCATTCTAAATTGAAGTACGGAACACCATATAAAAAGGATAGCCCCATGTATATATGAAATGATTCGTAGACCTTGTGAAATGTTCCCTAGACCTATAAAATGTTTCCTAAACTAAATAGTTCCTAGAATGTGAGAAATCCGTATGATCACTTTAATATTTCTCTTGTTTATAGTAGATGTAAATACGAATTTGTATATCTACGTTTGGTAAAGGAGCATTGTAACTAGGAGTCGGGTACCATTTCAGAATATTTCTTAAACAAATTTTCAGAAAAGCGTTTGTAAAATTCATATTCAGGACAGCTACTTTATCACCGAATTTCCCTTTCATATTTCTGTATGGTACAGCCAAAGGGATTAAATGTGACAGACAGGATTCCATATATTCTTTACCTCCATCACCGTTTGGTTCCTTATACTAGCGGTTTGACATCACATTAACGATTGGAAGGTTTTCGGCGACGCAAGTATGGGAAAAGGATAGAAATGGAAAGGAAGTAGCCATAGCTTCAATAAAGGTACGGTCCAAACATTTGCCTGGTGTGAAAACTGTGAACCACGGAAAACCATTCTGCAGGGTTGCCGACAATGGGGTTCGAATCCACCATCTTCCGAATGCAAGTTCTCACCTACGTGACTCGAAGCGCGCAGCCAACCCACTCGATTTCGACAAAGTAGATGAAGGCACTGTGGTTAGCACTGTATATTAACCACTCAGTACCAATGGACTAGCCCACCGATGAAATCCAACTAGCACTCACTGAATCAGTCAAAAGGGGAATTTATGTAGACACTTATTTCATTGACAGGCTTATAGACTGAATGCTCAGATTAATAATAATACTAATAATAATAATAATTAATAATGAAGATCTACAGCCGGTTTTCAGTCATTCGACCGGGTCAGGAATGGAATGAATGAAGCCCCCATCTATCGGCGAGAATGGTAATTGTGCCGGCTGCCGAAGCCTGTCGCACTCTTCTGAGGTAATGGTTAATAAATGACAGATGGAGTGAAATGATATTGGAGAATGTTGCTGGAATGAAAGATGACGGGAAAAACCGGAGTACCCGGTGAAAAACCTGTCCCGTGTCCGCTTTGTCCAGCACAAATCTCACATGGAGTGACCGGGATTTGAAGCACGGAACCCAGCGGTGAGAGGCTGGTGCGCTGCAACTTGATCCATGGAGACTACAATAATTAATAATAATAATAATAATAACAATAATACATATGTGTATATTTCTAGTACAATTTCTAAAATAGATGTACACATTAATATTTCTATTCTCGTGATTCATCCATACTAACGGTAAGCCATTGAGCTGGTGGTAGGTTCTAAAGTACTGTAGCACAGGATAAATCAGTGTGAAAGCACGTTACAAGCTAAGTGAACACCTCATGTTTTCCTGCTCCGATTTCTGACACCCTCCGTTCTTCTGTGTCAGCGCCTGCTTAGCTCTGCTCTTGATATATGAACAACCTTCGCTCTCCCCATTCAGAAAGCCTCTCGATAACACAAGAAGGAAATTCTTAGCTCGTTACAAATGTCAGAAGAGGGAATTCTAAGCCATTGGGGCTTTTATATGTGGATTATCGGAAGAGTACGGTACGTGGAACGTTTTATGATCTATAAAATAAATAAAAATGAGTCATGCCTTCAGTACTAGTAGTTGGTCATCATATTCATTATTGGATACAATTAGTCATCATTTTGTTCATTTAATACTGTTTTTTGTCAGGGGTGGGATCAGGAAAGATACCAGGCCGTAAAGGTATAAATATAATATGAACCCAAATAACTGGGGAAAGACAAGGAAAAAATAACACAATGATTTAGTGATTATTAACATTCTTCAATACAGCGAGATAGTTTACAGTACTATAAGTGGATATTCGGTCAAGTTTACAGATATTGTGTTATTAGTACCTGCTATGCATAGTATGGACAGTGGTCGTTCATAGATGATGTGTCAGGTATTAGGTATAATTACGATTACGACTACATTTCCATCACTTGGATAACGTAATAACAACATCGTGATATATTATAAACTTTTTACCTTTCTGTATTCAGTCTAAATTTCTGTATTTGTTTACTATCCACCTCCATAATCATCTACGAGTGTTTACAAGTAGCACTGTAATGTCGTACAGTTCTATACTTGTAACCTTTTAAGAAATGTTCATCATCGAAGCGTAGATCTCCTTCCGCTTCTCTTACCCTCCATGGCCCAGTCAATTAATCTCCTAGATAATCTATCCTCCTTCATTTGCGATCCCACCACTGAATTCGGTCCATATACACAGCTTCAATCATCCTTACATCCTTCATGTCCTCATTTAGAGTACCCTTATGTCATTGTTCCTACCTGTTTTAGTATCATCAATCATTCTCGCTCCTTTCATATCTGTTACTATGCTATGCATAAGATGCCCTGACTCCAGCCAGCTTTCACTCCCGTACAGCAAGGCCGATCTGAAAACTGATAAACTTTCTTCGTTGCTATTAAATAGCTTGTTGAAAGATTATAATTTTGGACTGAGAGATGGAACGAACTTCACTATCGTCATACAGGTCCTTAATGGGCTGTATGTGCCACTGGGCTTGGTTTTGCTCATCTTAGATAAAAATAAGTTTGTTAACTATAAATGATAACATCAGGTACTATTTAGAGAGGGTATCAGGGTATTGGGATTATTATATAAAGGTGAAATTCTACAGCTATTTGTAGTTGAAGAATCTTGTTCGGGACGACTTCCTGTTTCATTGTAGGGGGATCGCCACTTGCTTCCTGTGCTCGAATTTGCAGGATCAAATACCAGGGCAAGTGGCTAGAATTTAATAGGCCTAAATGTGAAAGACCCGTTTCGATATATGGACACCCTTGTTCACAAAAATTGGCCGGCAGCGAAGTATTTAATGTTATATTTTATCAGAACGCTGGCCGAATAGATGATACCAGCAGAATACGTTCATCAAATTTCAAAGACGGCCAACTTTTCTACATTCGAGTGTACAACAGGTGACTTAAAGAATCCCTATAAAATAACGGCATTCGAATTTTCTTAAAAGCTATAGCGATGTGTAATAATAATAATAATAATAATAATAATAATAATAATAATAATAATAATAATAATAATAATGCATTATTATTGCTCCTCTATTTAACTTGGATGATAGTTGCAACTTAGGGAGTTGGGACTGGCTCATCTAGAGAAGGTTTCCTAGCCGAGGTGTTAAGAGCAAGTGTAATTCATTTAGATGTAAGTGGGTTTAATTTAGAAGTAAGACCTGTGAGCTTGCATCCGGGAGATAGTAGGTTCGAATTCCACTATCGGCAGCCCTGAAGATGGTTTTCCGTGGTTTCCCATTTTCACACCAGGCAAATGCTGGGGCTGTACCTTAATTAAGGCCACGGCCGCTTCCTTCCAACTCCTAGGCCTTTCCTATCCCATCGTCGCCATAAGACCTATCTGTGTCGGAGCAATGTAAAGCCCCTAGCAAAAAAAAGAAGTAAGACCTCCAGTCCCTGAGAGACGGGTGGTTCTGAGTTCTTTCAGCGTACATTTGAAAGGCGTAGCAGTTGAATTCTTTTCTCTCACCCTCTACCAATCCTTACAAAATGTTGTGAAGTACCTCTCTAAAATTCTATTTTTAATTTATCATGTTATTTCCCTTATTTAATTTTTATTACAGAATTTATCAATGTGCTATTTCACTAAGAACAGTGTTTCTTTTACTTGCATATTCCATTTAGTACCATTCTCATCAAATATTTTGTTAGTCTCTTCCTTGTATTTTAACTTACAATAAAACATACCTTCCACCTTAGTCATAGTTACCTTCTTTTCCCTACCTTCATTCCTTAATTTATTTACTTCAACGTACTTTCTAGGTTATTTCTACTGTCAAATAAAAGGGATTCTGTGTTAGAAAAGGAGATAGTATCGATTTTCACATGGAATAATATGTTCCTTATATTTTACTGTTTCTTCTACTTGCTGTTATCATCATCACTAACAATACTCGTTGAAAAGCCAACGGCCTTTTTTATGACCGTTTAATGTATTAATTTGCATTTGTTGGACGATGGTATAAAAGGAAATTATTTTCATGGCTCTTGATGTCAAGAAGGCGGTATTCATTTGAATAGTCTTTACAGACTCGATTGTAAGAGGGAAACTGTTCTTCAGTGAAGTACAGTATGTAGGTTGGTCAGTAAGTAAGGTCATGAGCACTCGTACCTGTACATTGTTTTCTATTTCATTCAGATTTAAAACAGAAATTAAGAGACATATCACCGTTTCTCCTCACGACCGCAAAGCTGGTCAGTTACATCGTCGAAATATCAATAACTGCTAGATGGTGAGACTGGCGGAAATGCGGTCAAACGTGGAGATTCGTAAGATCATATCTTTTCATCGAGAGGTCACATCAGCACACCAAAACGTTGTAGAAAACGACCTCTGTTCTTCTGAATAAACTTTTGCTGCATCTGGGAGGTAATGAATGAACCATCTTTCCCAGACATGGCATCGACTGATATTTACACTTATCGACAATTATATATAGAAGGATCTGGGTGGAAGATGATTAACCCGACAGTGATGTTCCGTGGACCGTCATATCCTGACGTCAGATATTTAAATGTGATGTCTTCCATGCTGAGACAGAGGTCTGGTAATTCCATTCAAATAAATACAGAAATATAAGCACGATATGCAAGGAACCAAGCGAGTTGGTCTTGCGGTTAGGGGCGCGCAGCTGTGAGCTTGCATTCGGGAGATTGTAGATTCGAACCCCACTGTCGGCAGCCCTGAAGATGGTTTTCCGTGGTTTACTATTTTCATACCAGGCATACTCTACCTTGATCAGGGCCACGGTCGCTTTCTACCCACTCCTAGCCCCTTCCTATCCCATTGTCGCCATAAGACCTGTCTGTGTCGGCGCGATGTAAAGCCAATTTTTTAAAAATGTTCCATGTCCATACCATGTTTTACTATGTGTGTGTATATATATAGGAACAGTGTTTACTTACGCAGTGTTCCTTATATTTTTATTGTAAATGCAGGGCAGGTATTGAGGGATCCTGTTACCGTATTTATTGAACCGCTGTCGTATTTACTTATGAAATAATACTTTAATTTTATTTCCTGGTATGTAGCTTATGTTTTCTCCATCTTGACGAAAACTTTTAGTTTTTGTACTTTATCTTGGTGAGTACAACATGTAACATTCCATAGAGAAATACCAGCTCTCGGATGAAAAATTCCACTTTGTTGATCATAATAACAAAAACTTGAATGAGGGGGAAATGCATAATAGATGTGAAAGGTACGTTCGTGTGACAACGGGAAGGATTTATTTTTCCATTACCATTATATTTCAGATCCCCCACCCCATTTCTTGGAACGCGAATGGAAATTTTCGGTCAAAACATATTCCTGCACCCTCTCGAGTTAGTCGAATTTTCCGTAAATACTTGCAGTTTCCTGGAGTCTCTTTTCTTTGAGATATTTTTGTCTGGGCGGAAGACAGAGGAACTAGTTGTTATATATTATTCCGGATATTTTTCTTTAATTTTATGTCTGACTCGAATGAGATAAATATTGCCTTCTACATATTGCATGTTCCGAGTAGCACAATCAGTTGAGCTTGGTTTTCTTCAACTTTAACGCCTGCAAACCCTATCACCTGCATAACACTCCGTGCTGTGACTGCTTTGATGTAAAGTAGGTATTAAATAGTGATGGCATAAGATGCACGTAGATTATAAAAACGTAGCTCTGTACTCGGCTTCATACTCAAGAGATTCAAGCATCGACTTAGGAGAAGAATGCAAAACTGGAGTTCATGATGAAGGCCAAAAGTGTGTAATCAAAGTATGACGCAACTTTTATTGTAAATGCAGGGCAGGGAATATTTTAGCTCGTTTAAGAAATCATGAAACGTGTACCTGAAAGAAGAAACATTCCTCAATAAAAATATACATATGTACAGAATGCAGGAACTCAGAAATGCATTCATCACGTCCTCGATTCATAATTTGTAAAGATAAAAATTAAAATTATGTTGAAATTTGTAGTCTTCATCTATTTTATGTAAAATGCTCTATTTTATAAGATAGGCAATAATGTACAGTAGATTGCCTATACATTTGAGAACCTATGTCTGAAGTCGATGATTTCGATCTTTAAATCATCCATCCTTGAAATTTTTTAAACTTCCTAGCACATGAGTGGTTTTTCATTAAATTACTAACTAGTTAATATAAATTTAATAATAATAATAATAATAATAATAATAATAATAATAATAATAATAATAATAATAATAATAATAATAAATGGTTTTACGCTCCACTCACAACTTTTCGGTTCTTGGGGATAATAAAGTGCCGAAATTTTGTCCCTCAAGAGAAAATCTGTAAATCAACCGGTACCAGGCTGGCGTATATGAGCACCTTTGCATACCGCTATATTGAAATAGTATCGAACCCAACAACATGGGTCAACTGTCTGAGTGACGCTACCTCACACTTTTTAACTTTCTATTCATTTTATTCACATTTTCTTTCCTGCAGTACACTGCTCAAAATCTAAGGTGAATATATTTACAAAAAATAAGTCTTTCCTGAATAGTCATTAAGAATTATACTGCTTATTTACATTCATTCTGGTTTTAATGTTTAAATTTGATTAAGAACTCTCACATACTGTTGTGATACCATTAAGTTTCAGACTTTCCAGTCAAAAAATCAAATGCAGTTCATACGTGAGGAACATTGTTCGTCACTCTGGACGGTTTTCGCGGAAGAGAAACAGGAGAGGTTTTCAGACAGTAATATGTAGAATATTAAGTGGTATATAGTATTTTTTTTGTCGTATGCAAGATATAAAGGACTGTGGTTTCAACAGTCTGAAATAAAGTTTTAATATGAAGGCAAATGACAACGAGGTATACCAAATACTATTTTATTAACTACGTTGTGTTTGGAAACTGAGACATAAACTGATATCTGTGTTCTTCTGTAAAGCAAATACCGCAGCATTTCATCAAAGTTGATGAATATCCTTTCAGTTTGGAATTAAGCTTCTTTCAAGTAGCATGTATTTGCTGCTGCATTTCCTCTGATGTTCATTTATTTGTTTTATCTTCCCTGAGGGAGGCGGAACAAGTGGGGCAGGCCCCACCCACTCCATGCTCCAAGCACCATCAATCCTTCTCGGTTTAGATTATTCCCTCTTTGCGCCAAATCTCACGTTCTACCTATCTACCTACGGAGAGAAAATTATTCACGGAAAAAGAGGAAAGGAGCGATAAGGAATAACCAACTTTTGCAGACGCGAAATGGCTTCCAGCCAGTAATTTGTTCTGGCGAGCGGTTTTTCTTTCCTCCTGGAACTTCAAAACCATTTATTAATATGTTTTCTCTACTCACTTTTTCACTATCAATGGTGAAAGCTGCGGAAATGAATGTTTCCCTCGGCATTTCTTCTCCTGTTCCTATTCCGACACGTCGCTGTTTCGTTCACCGCAACAGAAAAATATCACGTTATCGTGGACTGTGAACAGTTCTCTCGCTATGGATCGTAGCGAAGGTTAATACATTCTCGAAGTAATGAATATCAATCAAATTTTAAATAAAAGCGTTTTTTTAAAGGATGGAGATGAGACTTTGGTATTCGATAAGAAAACTGTATTTGCGCCTATTAAGCTTAATTTGAAATGAAATCAGATTTGCTTCCTACAGGTTTAGCTGATAATAGTTACTATCATAGTTCAAGTGGTACATGCAGTTTTCGAAAGACCTTGGACAAGACGAGATGAGTGATGCCTAGCTAGATTGCCTTTCTTCACGTGGTTCGTTGCTTTTCATATCAGAGCTCTTTACTTGACCTCACGAGACTGATTGATTCCCGAACAAACCCTTTAATGAGATTAACATTCTTTCCGTAGTCACGAATATAATTCAAGTCAAGAGGCAGAGTGACCGAACAAGTTGGCCGTGTGGGAGATGGTAGGTTCTAATCCCACCGCCGGCAGCCTTGAAGATGGTCTTGCGTGGTTTCCCGTTTTCATACTAGTCAGATGCTGAGACTGTACCTTAATTAAGTACACAGTCGCTTCCTTTCTAATCCTAGTCCTTTCTCATCCTTGTGTCGCCGAAAATCTTCTGTATCGTCGTTGCGCCTCGAAATACCGCTATGTGACAATGTTGAGGGTAGAAATACTGACCCGCAGAACACGTATCCCTTATCCATCCGGTCTTTACTGTGATTGGACAATGACCGGGCTACTTCTGAGCACATGGCCAGAGCCATGTGTGGTTGTCTATAAATAGGAACTGTCATTACCTTGCCTGATTGCCGCGATTACATCAGACTGTTGCTGGATACCACTGATGTCAACATGTAGGTGATGATGATTTGGATTACGATTCGAGGAGTAAACAACAAGCGAATGACATATCACATCTGGATATTTAACATTTCAGAAAAGAAATAAATTACTGAAAGTTGATGGATTTGAGGTTATGCCCAGAATGTAAATACGCAATAAATCATTCACAGCAGTACACAGAAAGACAAATTCACACTTTTAGGATTTCAAATTTGAATAAAATCATATTCTAGGAGGAAAATATTATTTTGAAAAGGCAATATTAAAGATTTTGTTAATGTACTGTACCTAATTAGAATATGTTGTCCGACTCACTGGCTGAATGGTCAGCGTTGAGGCCTTCGGATCAGAGGGTCCCGGATTCGATTCCCGACTGGGTCGGGGATTTTAATCGCCTCTGATTAATTTTTCTGGCCCGAGGACTGGGTGTTTATGTTCGTTCCAACACTTTTCTCTTCATATTCAGACAACACACGACACTACCAACCACCAAAGAAACACGCAATAGTGATTACATCCCTCCGTATAGGGTTGGCGTCAGGAAGGGCATTCGACCGCAAAACAGGGCCAATTCCACATGTGCGACACAGTTCGCACGCGCGACCCCACAGGTGTGGGAAAAGCGTTAGAAAAAACCTAATTAGAATCTGATAAAGACGAAATTCTCTCATTTCTCACTGCTGCTCGTATCATTCGAATTAATGACAAGACGGTCGACAGTAATATCGCACAGACCGTCCTATTCCCAGAATCTCAGCTCCTTTACCACGTGATACACTTTACAGCTGTTACACTCACCAGAGCCTCGTTAATGTCCTGACTTCTACGAGTTTTATTATTACGCGCAACATATCGGTTTACCACGTTCCATACCAACTCTATGGAGGTAAAGTTTCCCTCGAGCCTTAGCGAACGAACGATGTCATTGCGGTTGTGATTAAAGATACAATACAGCGCGAACGGACGATGTCACAGAGGCCAGAGATTCAACATGGCGGGTCAACCATGAGGGCATGGGTCTCTGGCGTTCTTTACATTGAATTGCTTGCTTATATTAATCACAATGAATCGGTTCTTGCATATTATTCTGACTGAAATTATTTGAGAAATTTTTGGACATTGTACATGTAGGATCGCATTATTCTATGACTAGGCTAACGAACTATTTTGATGTCTCTGTGCTCATGTTTACAGCATGAGTGGCTTTCTCGCTGACTGCGGTATAGAACGAACATTCGCTGATATAGTTCATTCAGTACTGCACCTTAGATAACCGAATCTTTCTTGCCAGTGTTCTAAGAAGGAATATTATCACATAGTAGTTTTTCGAAGTGTCGGTTCTCTTCCTCTTTTTTCCTCGAATTAGTGTTATATAAAGGATTGTTGCGAAATTTTATTTCCTCTAATAACAATAACCACCATCACCACCCTCTAATAAACGTTCCCCACCCCCTTTCTCTATTTATCATTTCTTTATCAATTACTACGGCAAGTTGTTTCGAGTTGAACCTCGTATTTCTTTCATTATTTCTTCCCATTTTTTAATATATTTTTATTTGGCTTTATTCTTTTTTAACGTTTTAAATTATTTTAAAACCTATATATCCACTTTGATTTTGACGAAATTAAATCCTACACTGTTTTCCTAAGACTTCATTCATGTCACCTTTTACTCTTCGGCCAGAGAAACAAATGCCTACAAGACCTGCCTAGCAACGACTTTACATAAGTGCATACTTGATCTGCTTATGAACTTCAAATATATTTGTTTTCGGCGCAAGATAGTGATGTTCTGTTTACTCTCTTGACAGTGATTATTGTGTTTTGAACATTAACTGAATTGCTACAATATGATACAATGTTAATATTTTTGCCTGTGTTCAATATATTAGTTGTTTTAAGATCTTCGCTAATTGGCTGGTGATGACACTTGAAATGTGTTGAAACCGGTCCCAATAAACAGGTTGTAACTACTTTTTACTACGGAGTATTGAAAGGTGGATCCTTCCCTATAATATTGTACATCTTCTTATTTCTCTATTCAATACGGAACAATCATGAAGTTTCTAACTTTAAAAGTAACGACGACATGTTAATGCGACCCTAAACCACTAGCAAAATAAAAAGAAGCCGAGAAACTACCACTGTCCTTACTGCCCCCTTCTTATGGCAAATTATTCAGCGGACTGATTGACTCAGACGGTAGAGCCCCTGGCTTTGCTAACCCTAGTTAACGAGTTCGATGCCGGTTCAGTCCAGTGGTAACTGAAGGTGCTCGAGTACGCCAGCCTCGTATCAGTGGAACGGCACGTTAAAGAACTCCCGTGAGACTAAATTCGGGTACCTCGATGTCTCCAAAAACAGTTTAAGGTGCAAGGGTGACGTACAACCAATGAGCATTGTTATTCTAATTTAGTTGACTTAGTGATTCAGGTGAATACCAGCTACGGAGCTCAGTTGGTTATGTACCCTCCTATGGTTTGGGTTGGAGGATTGAATTCAACTACAGTTGTCTCTTACTTAAGTACATAATGGGAATTTCCTTCGTGTGTAAAGTCCTCTTGAAAGACGATTCTATCCTTAACTCCAGTTCCGAGATCAGGTATACTCGTATGTGGAACCGGACCCTATACATACCTTATTAGCCACTTAGCCAGAAGTCACTCCTGTTTATGAAAGAATCAGTATTTCAATTAAATAATGGAAACTCTGCAAGGGATTAACAATAAAAGAAGGGAAATCAATGAAAGAAAGAGCGATGGAGATAAGCAAGAGAGAAAATAAGCGAAACGAGACTGGGGGAGGGACTATGGCCCAGTGAAATATTTTAGTTCCAATAACCAGTCTGTGTGAGGGGCATACCGAACCAGAGTGGTCGGTGGGTCTCTTCTGAATCGATAAACGACCGTTGTGGAAGGAAGATTTCGTTCTCTGGACCTGGTCTATAGCCAAGGTGAAGGTAGAGCCCACAGGCTTTTACTGCACGTCTTCTTGAGCTTATTATTCTTTGATATAGGGATATTATGGAAGCTGGGCACGCAAGGATGGGAATGGCGGGTTTTGTCCTAGAGTCATCGTTTTTCCCAGTAACAGTACAAGAATACGACTGAACGTAAAATGCTGAGGATAAATAGTGTAGCAGTCTTAAGGGACCTGGCAGATCGCTCGTAAAACGAATATACAAAGTGAAAAAGTAAGCAAGGGGGATATAAAGCAAGTAAGACGACAGAAAGAGTTAAGGAAATGAAATCGTATTCGGAGTGATGTAACTGTGATGTAATGTATCGGTGACATCTGTTTGTCTTTCTGTTTTTATACTGTAGACAATATTGATATAATTTTTTTTTTGTTAGTTGCTTTACGTCGCACCGACACAGATAGGTCTTTTGGAGACGATGGGACAGGGAAGGGCTAGGAACGGGAAGGAAGCGGCCGTGGCCTCAATTAAGGTACAGCCCCAGCATTTGCCTGGTGTGAAAATGGGAAACCACGGAAAACCATTTTCAGGGCTGCCGACAGTGGGGTTCAAACCTACTATCTCCCGAATACTGGATACTGGCCGCACTTAAGCGACTGCAGCTATTGAGCTCGGTATTGATATATTTACTCTACAAGACAATCTCGTCATCTGTTTGAGAGTATCTTTCTCTTCCTGTATAATATAACCGTTTTTCTTTAGTAGTTTTCAGACTTAGTAATATTTATGTAGTACACTACTACAAATTTAATTCTAGTTTTCAGGAAAATCAGAGCATATAGACCACAGCTTTCACTCACCATAGCGTCCCAGCTCGTATCAGTTATACCGTCTCAAAATCAGATGTCAAATGGTGAGGTTGAGAAGAATTGAGCTACGCATTGTCATCCCATTTCAACGCCTAAAGAACACATTGACACTTGGAAAAGTGTTATAATTTACTTCAATTCCTCTACATAAATGCCAATTCGTGCACGATAACATCAAGCTGTGTTCATCCAACTACCGTTGTGAGTTGCTACAACATTACCATTGGGACGTGCTGGACTGTCTTGTCATGACCTGGTACGAACTGACATCCATTCTTTTGCGCCATTCATAAGTATACACTCGCAAGGAAACAAACATGAAGCTAAGATATACGTGTAGACTATGCATACCTGGGTATTGTTACTTCCTTTATTGAAACATCTCCAAACTTTGAAATAAATATTTCCGATGAATGGAAGTTTCTTTCTTTCTTTCTTTCTTGTCTCAGTCATTTTTGGGGTCATGTCAACCACATCGGATCATTTCGATTCACGGCCGAATGTCCTTCCTAAGGGCCATGGAATGTTTCAGGTTAAAATCAAATTCTCACCAGGGGCCAGCGGGATACGAACATCATATGTTTTAGTCGAAAGCCGACAGCTAAGACATTATACTAATTACAACCCCACAGATCCAGTGGAAGTAAAAAAGTTAATTAACGAAAAAAAAATAATTCTGTTGAGAGGATTTTGGAATTATCAGTCCAACTCCTTGGCTGAAGTTTTAGTGTTGAGGCCTTCGGTTTAGACGGTTAAAGGTTCGATTCCCGGCTTGTTCGGGGTTTTAATTGCATCTGATTAAATCTCTTGGCTCGGGTATTGGTTGTTTTTTCCAACCCTATTCTCTTTATATTCAGGCAACGCACCACACGAACAACCACAGAAATACGCAATAATGATTACATACCCACATATGGAGTTGGCGTCAGGAAGGGCATCCAGCTATCAAATAGAGCTAAATCTACATGTGCGCCCAAGTTCACGCCCGTTACCCCACAATTGTAGGAAAGGCAGAATAAGAAAATTTTGAAATTTTCTCGTACGACCGAACATAATCCGCCATATTCAGTTATCGCACCATGGCGTTGATTTCGAACCCGAATGTTTTGGGCTTATATTTCGGTGATTTTGTATGGGATTTTCTAATAGGAATATAACACGTTAACTGTAAGGAAATCAAGCCTAGAATTCCCGGCCAAGGATGATAGCGAACCTAATATGGCTTTTCGAACGACAAACTTAGTCATTCGGATGTTCTTGTATAACATCGAGATGTAATGAAAAATTAATTTACACAGCTTAGTATTCTCTCAAATGAAAACAGACGCAAATCGAGCCATCGTTTTTTCTATTTAAAAAACGAATTGAGTTCTGTGAACATCCCTTCAACAAATTAGTTTTTTAAATTGAACACAACGAATGTTTGCAATGTTCCTTAATTTGGAAACTGAAATTATTGTGTTAAAATTCTTTAAAATATTTTAAATAGCCACATAAATAATGGAATTAATTTGAGCATTATGTTTGATGACTCTGATGGCACTGGCAAACTGTGAAAAATATGTGATGGATTGATTAGTTCCCATGTAAAACTAAGCATTAATCCAGGAACAAAATATGCACCTGACATTAGTAGTTCCTATAATTTATCTCGAACAGAAATTAAAGGATAATCCCTGGGCATATAGGCGGACATTAGTTATGCAGTCCTGCCGTAACATGAGTATGTCGTCCCTGATAAGGTAATCCATCATACCAGGGCGGGAGCTAGGAGGAGGGGTTGATACAGGAGAGAGGTCACATTCTCTCCGGAATGACCTGGTATGTATGATTATTTGCAACTGATAAAATAATATAGAACTAGGACCCACAGCACGGAGAAGTTATTACAGAGTGTCCATAAGTCTCTTGACTAATGAGCAAGTATTTGGAACAAAAAAACTGAATAAACATTTTCTGGCATATATAGAGCAAAGTTTTATTTTTTATGTTCAGCGCCTTCAAATCCTATTTATACAAGCTTTTGCATGAATGTTCGCATGATTCTTTTGTTAAAATAAATTGAATACATATCAATAACTGCGCTATCGTGGCTCACTTCCTTTACATTATTATTATTATTATTATTATTATTATTATTATTATTATTATTATTATTATTATTAATCTGATAGATTCGCCCTGATAGGAGATCCCATTAGCCTTTAGAATCTCTAATGCATATCCCTTCAAAAAATATTATTTTTAATCGCTACTTCTCATCTTAAATTTTCTAATTCTAGCACAAGTAATTATATTTAAATGTTAAACTACTTGTGTAAAAGACTAGAACCTAGAGTGGTGGTGCATGGAGAGTAATGCAACGGGGCGCGGCTGTGATAGGAAACTCATATATTGCTGCTCTTCTCATTACAGTGAACTGCAGGAAATTTCCTTCTTCAGCCTGTCAGTCAATACAAATACAGTAAATACAGTGGAAGTGTAATTTTTTTTTTTTGTAGTGAGCGAAGCGTGTATCGTCATATCGTGGATAAGTGGCTGATTCACAACGTTAAGAAGCGATCCTATGAAAGTGAATCGTTGAGTGCCTATTGTACCATGAAAATCCCAGGTAAACAAAGGACAACATGTGCATGTAGTAGAAGTACGATCAACTTTCACATCTACTTCTACCAACATTCTTGTGAATAACCACAGTGATTGAATATTTTAGCTAACTCAACTTAAATCGCGTAAAATTTACGGGCAGTGTACTCTACGTGCAACCATTAATGCTTCCGAGTTAATTGTTACATTGCAATTGCGCTTCGTCGAGCATCGTTTAGTATAATGGCCATGCATAAATTTGAATTCGTTAAATTATTATTTGATAGATTCGCCTTGATAGAAGATCCCATGAGCCGGTTTCTTGCGCGTAGTACCAGTATAAAGCAGAAAAGAAGGAAGTAAGCGGACGTAAGAAGCATGTTAGTGATACCTGAGACGCGGGATTGTGGACCGCTGGGTTAGGATATATTATTCTTATGTGCAGAATACACTACAAAATACATTACCATGCAAGTTTCAGACAAACAGCTTCAGTATATCTTAAATTATCATGAAAACCATGTTTAAAATGCAAATTATTATTGAAAATGAGTAACAAATATATGACAGTGAAGGACGTAGCAAGAAACATACACGGACATTTAAAAACACATCTAGTGAATCAGTAGAGATTAATTTATTTTCTAACAGATTAAAAAGGGATGTAGACTATATTGTTGAAAGAAAATAATAATCTCACAAAAGCAATTTTGACCCATAAACATATACCTCCACTCGCAAAAGCGCAAAGTAATCCACTTTGAGGAGGTGAAATACCTCAAGAGCACAAAGGAAGACTGATAGGCCATTTGGAAACAGTTGTTCTCATTTTATGGTTTCGTTGCTTGAAGGATTTCATTCTAGATCTTATGACATTGTGATGATCAGCCTTGTGTGGAATCTGCCAGGTAACCAGTGGTGTCTGTACTGGTATGAATATTTTTGACATTAATCAGTGCTCATGGTAGCAGGAAGGGTAATGTATCCGTATGTCCCTAAGTTAAACAGAACGTTAAAATATGGCCAGAAATCGAGCCAACCTGCTGAACAGATGCAACGTTAACACCTAAAACATGGCGGAAGTGAAATATTATTCTAAGAAATAACCTTCATAGGTATAAATTTACTCTTGGAATCTACTACCGGCCATAAGTTTGATCCCCTATATTCTATATTTCTATATTTTCTTCTATATTAAAGAAGGGGAATTGAAGACTGGTTTGAAGGTCAGAATCATCGTTCACTCCAATTAATCTACCCAATTTAAGACGAAGTTAAACAGAAAACTCTTAAGGGATTTGTGTAAGAATATCTCTAGTTTACAATCAGACACCCAAAGCTATCACTTTTGTGACTCTCTAACTCCAGAATCCCATAGACATTGGTCAAGACTAATGGACGATCTAGTTTTGTAAAAAAATTTGGTAAGATTTAATTCAGATATACATCTCTTAAAACGATCATGAATTTCCTGATTTTACGTCCCACTAACAACTTTCACGGCTTTCAGAGACGCTGCGGTGCCGGAATGTTGTCCTGTAGGAATATATTAACGTGCTGGTAAATCTTCAGATACCACTGGACTGAACCGAGATTGAATCCCACCCTGCTATTTTATACTTTGACGTTCTATGTAAACCACAAGTATGAACAGTAAAGTTGAAATATTACAACCTAGTTTAAAAATTTAAACATGAATTTTCATTCGTATAATTCTTACCCTTGTGTTCAGATAGTCACGTATCAGTTTCATTCCTCTACAGAAGAGTGACATTCTAATAAAAACCCATGAACTTATTGTTCTTGTGACATTTGGAATTGATTTATATTGCATTTTCTAAAAGAAGTTGCCATGTTATATTTGCGGTGTTCAGTGAGAAGACATTGGATAGAAGGGATATATATGTTGCGATGCGATTTGTTGAAGGAGAAAAGAAGTGGGTAGAACATCCCTCCTCACCCCTTTCCGCCTCCGACGTTCCGATTGATCTTAGTGTAGTCAGCTCTGCATGAAAAGGAAATTCGAACTGACACAGCCGTACGAAAAGATAACATAAAAATGTAGAAATGCTGTTGGCTGAAGCAAGAGAAATATTGGCAGACGAGGAGAGCTAAGAAGACTAACACAGAAATGTTAGGATAAAAGTCACTGAGATGATTGACAGGGGAATCTTGTGAAAATTGAATTCAGATATGTACGAACGACCTAGATTCTCTTTCGTAATCAGAACTACACTAGAGAGACAAATCTTTGTTATGAACTAATACGAATATGTGCTGGATTGCTACTTTATCTCTGAAGGTAGATTAGATGCAGTTGATCATGTTATAAGCCAAAGTATTATCGCGTAGAACAGTTCGACGATATTCGGAACAACTAGATATATGGGAGTGAGCCAACACTGAACTTTATGTTGTATATTCTCTATAAGCAAACTGATTTAATTTTATTGCTACGTTTTTATAGAACTGATAAGAACTGGTGTTTCTAAATTGGAATATATCCTTCTTCAGCTAAGACTTAGTTCATTTATAACCGTGAGGTTCATCAGTCTGTAGAAGCTAATTCAGTATAACATATAGACGGCGTGTTCTTGCATGTATCAATGCTGACGAAGGGCATTTTAAACATGGGTATGCTGGTACGTTCTGTTGCTGTTTCCCATTATTAATGTACTAGGTATAGTTGTAGAAAATTAGTTCTAACATGGAAATATAGCGTTTCCGAACACATGTTTATGAGGAACAACCAGTCAAAAGTGTAATGTTCATTAATGCAAATTTTTCATGAGAAGCGAAAAACTAGTTGCTAGTTGTTTTACGTCGCACCGACACAGATAGGTCTTATGGCGACGATGGGACAGGGAAGGGCTAGGAGTGGGAAGGAAGCGGCCGTGGCCTTAATTAAGGTACAGCCCCAGCATTTGCCTGGTGTGAAAATGGGAAACCACGGAAAACCATTTTCAGGGCTGCCGACAGTGGGGTTCGAACCTACTATCTCCCGAATACTGGACACTGGCCGCACTTAAGCGACTGCAGCTAGAAGCGAAAAAACTGATAGCTCCTAAAGTACTTGTTAAAATATAATGCAGATTTCACAGTTAGTTTCTTATTGAGATACTGAATGTTATGTTGCAAGATATCAATAATAATTTGGGGATGTTAGAAAAACTGTTTACATTTTGGACAATGTATATTTTGATCTATTTTATAGGATATTATATATTTTGATGAGTTCACTAATAACTGAAAAATATATCTTACAAATTTAGACTTCCCATCATTTCAAATTGACAGTACCCACTTAGAACAGTATATCTACATAAAGGAATTCAACAAAGACTGAAATTACTTCGAGTAAATTGGTTCAGTACAATAATTTGCCATAAGCAGAATATTATAGTCTAGAATAACTTAGGCTACATTTATTACATTTTATCCAATCCAGGTTCTTCATTTAAACAATCACATTCAGTATGTTCCGGAGTGATTCTTCTGCCTGGAACCTTTAAAGCCCATGAATAATTAAGTTCTTGCTCTACTTTCGAAATTTCACCAAATCTTAAAGTGAGCTCTTTCTTTATCTTGCTTGATGATGGCAGTCTGTCAGTTGCCGAAAATATTCTACATCCCTGGTTTGGCATACACTTAAATAATTTAGAAGGGTGACCAACGTAATAATGAATTTCTGTTTTAAATTTTACATCCTAATCACTGAGGCCACACAATTTTGACTTTTTAAGATTTATTCTTTTTTACTTCACGGATACCATCCAAAAACGAAAATATATCACTGGTGAACATGATTTATTCTGATTCAGTCACCTGCGTGGAAAATATATGATTTGTTTTAATTCCTCACTATCACGATATTATTTCAATGTTACAGAATACAGATAGATAACATCTGAATGCGGTAAAATGTAGAGTACAGAAGATACTCCCTGAAACTGCTCAAATTCAATTTTGACTGCAGGTGGACATTATACGTTTTGATTGGTTGCTCCTCATATAATATATTTTCTTCTTGTGCGGGTGAGGGATGTGACCTGAATGTTTGGCCCTACCTTATTGTCACATGCTGCATGTGTTTCAATACGAGAATAATGATCCCAGAGAGGAACTGCGTTAGATTGTCTAAACAAGATATAAGAATGTGGAATTAAAAACGGCTTAGTACGAAAGAACAATTCTTAACATTGGAATATCTTGAAGGGAGATTAATTTCAGTATCCCTAGTACAAGAAAGGAAACGGAAGTGGGACAGTTATTGTGTATATTTTCTACTCTTAATAAGCATAGAAGTATACCTTAACATCATTCTTGAAGAATTTATCTATATTGTACTTGCAGTTGTTTCATTCAGACAATCAGGGAATGTCGAGCGTTCTTGGCAACGTACATTATATACTGCTGGCTATTAGAACTTAACATTCGCAAGGCTGCATCCAATCGCCCCAATCGCTACAGAAAACATAGATCAAAGGAAGAAGGAGCAAGATTTTCGATATTATAGCTTCATGTTATGTCCAACAGGAACGCAGTTTATGAGGGGATGGGTTAGTGTCACTCTAATATAATGGAAGTTTGGCGTGACCGTTGATCTTGTGATTGTTTCATATTACGTGACATTAATGCAATTCCAAAATGTTGCGAGTCTTTCCCAAGATCTCTTACTAGAAACGTTCGTGAAGTTCTTGGAAACGGTCTGTCTGTTAAAACTGAAGGCTGGCTGTATCCTCAAATAGCTGCATCAAGGGAAGACTGCATAAACCACAACGGCGCTGTAATGAAGTGTACTAGACAAGATAAGAAGTGAGGTAGTTTACCATCGCTTTCCTCAGTGAGTCAGAAATTCATATTTTTATACAACACCGTATAACAGCCCATTTCACAACATCCAGGCGTATCAGTTCTCTTAATGGCATTATCCAGTATCACCTATAGATACTGCCATACGGTCACAGCTGTAATGAAGTAGTAGCTGCATTGCCGAGCAAGTTGGCTACACGATCGGATGACGTAGTTGTGAGCTGGCACTCTGGAAATTGTGGGTTCGAACCACATTGTCGGCAGTCCTGAAGATGATTTTCTGTGGTTCCCCATTTCACACCAGGCAGTTGCTGAGATTGTACTTTATTAAGTGCGCGGGCGCTTCCTTCCCAGTCCTAGCCCTGTTCTGTCCCACCGTCGCCATAAGAACTGTTTAAGTCGGTGCGACTTAAGCCAGCAGCAGAAAATAGACAGTCACATTTTGCCCTGATCTATCCCATTCACAAACGAGACTTCAGTGGAAGCTACAGTTTGTTCTTGACTTTGCCAAGAAGTAGAAACAAAAATATACCACCCATTACCAAAGCGCAATAGGCAATTCTTGACAATTATTGGAATAAAAATAAATAAGATAGAAAGTTCAACTATAAATGTTCATTTTACGAAGTTTAGCTTCCATATCGTTAACTATACAATGAGTCCTAATAAGAAAAGTGTAATTTCTTTTACGTCACATCGACTCAGATAGATCTTATGGCGACGATTGGATGAGGCATTGAAGCAATCAACCATGGCGTTAATTAAGGTACAGCTCGAAAAATTTGCCAGGTGAAAAAATGGGGAACTACAGAAAACCATCTTCAGGGCTACCAACGGTGAGTTTGGACACAAACCGCGTTGACAATTCTCTCGGCGGTCTTGATAGATAAATGAATAAATACCGTGCAAACATAATGTAAACAACAATTTAATCTGGAATGACTTTGATATTTCAACATTTTCATGTGTACTATTTCCGAAACGCGCACGTGGCTGCGGGGATTGGGCCATGTAGCCGTCAGCTTGCATTCGGGAGATAGTGAGTTCAGCCCTGAAGATGGTTTTCCGGGGCTTCCCATTTTCTCACCAGGCATTTACTTACTGTTTTTGTACTGCAATTGTATGCTGCTAAAATAGGAAGTGCTCATCCAGGTCTGATGGCGCTACAGCAACTGTCAGTCCTTAATAGCACTCATACAAAGTTTAAGCGCAAATGTGAACAGTGGGAGTGTGCGAGATCTTTTCGTACTGCAATCTGCGGGATGCTGTTGATGAGTGCGCCTCACATAACAGTCTGCGCTGGGCCGCACGAGGAACAACGCCACAGACGTTGCTCGAAATGGCTTCCTTAGGCACGGTAGAGGCAACGTAACGCGATCGTGGTTCTCCTACATCTTTGAATTTAACTCAGCACTAGGCCATACTTCTCGGCTTATTATCCCCCTTATCATCATCGTCCCAGTCACCACCCTGTGTTTTGCTGTAGAGGAGTTATTCACTCTGTATTGTGAGTTGAAAACTTGTAAAGTGAGAAAGGGTATTGTTTGTCAATAGTGGGATAACTGTCTCTCTCCCTATATTTAAACGACAAAATTCCTTCTGATTTTCGATTTATTTTCACCCTATCAACAAAATCAGTTTGCATTTCCAAATGGAAAAAACAACCTCGCCAGCTGGTGGGATTTCGCAGCTTCAATCTCTTGAAGACTTTCGGCACTGAATAATGTTTACAAAACGCCTTTGTGGGCAAAATACTATGTTTCTATTGTTGTTGCTTGTTATTTAAATCAACCTAACATCTAGGTCATCGGACCCAAAGTGCTATAATCAAACTTCAAGTTGTGTTTCTCAGTAATTAGTTTAGGACTCCAATATTCACCTTTCAACGGTTCAGAACTATACTATTCTAACCTGGCATATTTCAAATGTTATGTTAAAGCAAAATAAAAGTTCCCGTGTATGCCAGAAATCACCATGGATACTTGTGGCTGTCAGTATTGCCTAGAATGCTGACAGCTGAGACTTACGGCTGTCAGTATTGCCTAGAATGCTGACAGCTATAGGTCCCATGGTGATTTCTGGCATACACGGGAACTTTTAATTTGCTTTAATGTAACATTTTAAATATACCAGGTTAGGATAGTATTGTTCTGAAGTGCCGCTTTCTACAAAAAATGCTGATTTTACAGTTCAGTTAAATGTGGTGTCTTTGTGCTTTTGACGGTTCTGCAATTATTAGATAGGCCTGAAACACTTTCTACTAATTTATAATTCAACATAAAATTTGCTGATATCTCCTATCAGAGATTTCTCGTTACAATTTTAAATTGTTTTTGAAATTGATTGTTCTATTGTTCATATTTTGCAATAAACCGCTTTCACCAATCACTACAGAAGTTAGAACAAAGGAATTATTCAAGTGATTATTATTTATTATTTGTAAAAGTGGAAAATGTAGGCTACCATTGAATTCAAGTAATGTGATTTGATTTGTCTAGACAAAATGTTTCAGCTTATAACGAACAATAGCTCCGGTACCATCTATGTCGTTTATCATTTGTGCAGTATTTATTTAGTCAGATTTTAAAAACATCAAAATACAGATGGCACATTTTTGTGGTTTTATATTTGTGAAGATTGTATCATTATTATGATAACGAAGAAAAGGATAAAAATCCATTAAAAATGTGTCTTTCTCAGCGTTCTCTTTCTCCCTTTCTCCTCCCATTTGTTCCATTCTTGGATCGCTCACAGGTTTAACTTGGTATTTCTGTAGGTGAGTAAATATATTGTATGTTTGAGAAACTATTATAATTCCAATGTCACATCCACATTGTACTCGAAATGAACTTTCAACGTATTAGGTTATCATTAGTACATATATTTCATATCGAAGAGATGTTACTTACAGAACAACCTTTGTATTTCGCGTCGGATGTTCTGAACAACTGAGCTGTTGTGGCCTAGGTCGTATTTGTTCTACTACAGGTGTGGGACTAGAAATAGTACAACTGTAGAGTGCGCTCAAGTCGCCCATTATGGGCCAGTTCAGATAATATTTAAATTTCACGATTCCATTGTACTCAAAATAAACTTTCAATTTATTATATCGCGTTTCGTTTATGATAGTGCATATCGAAGATATAAGTACTGAAAAATAATGGCCAACCGGATACCGGTGGGATCCGAACTCACAACCTTCCAATTTCCCTTGGATGCTTTTACCATATATCTCTAAGCATCGTCTCTCAGTGACAGAAAGTGGTATCTATGGTGGCATCTAAGTGGTACCTTGATATCTATGGGTAAGAGAAAATGCGATTGTCTTCGTTCAAGATAATGCTCAGTAATATAATGCAAGATTCTTAATTAAAATATATTTAGTACATACAGCTCTTTGGCTGAATGGTCAGCTTAGTTGTCTTCGGTTTATAGGATCTCGGGCTCATTACCTGAGCGGTCCGCGGGTTTAGGTTGCGCTTGGTTAATTCCTCTGGCTCAGAGGCTTCATTTGCATACAACACATCACACTAACCAACTACCACGTAATGGTGGATATACTCCGAACCTGATTAGTGGCAGGAAGTGCATCCGGCCGTAAAACTGGCTTTATAAAAAAATTAAAAAAGTAAGTACAATACATATATAATCCTGACCCAAAGTAGATTGCAAAAGACGAGGAAGAGAACTAGAACAGAAGATAGTGAAAGAGTTGGAGAGAAGACAGTATTAAATATTTTGATACTCTGGATTCTCTGCTTACTTTATCTTTAGATGCAAGTTGTTTTTAATTCTGTGGACTCATAAACTCTATTGCTGTGATTTGGTGGCGCTAATGACTAACGGAACAAGAGGGCGTATCACGGTAGTATAAATGACAGATTAATCCTCGTCAAGAAAGTGGTTCCTTTTCCAGCCATTCCGTGTTAATTCAACATACTTATAACACGTACGTAATATACAGTTCACGGTGCAATCACTGTAAAGATGTGCATAAATCCTTTAGAGTGATCAGAAACTTTTGTTTGTTGTTAGATATAGTAGAAATAAGATTGACTGAAAGTGCTGGGCTATTAATATAGGCTGAGCCACTTACCGAAACTTACCTTCAAATACTTACAATTACAAGCTCTAATCCATTCACAAAAATTATCTGATTATTAAACAGTGCTTACCCACATCCTTGAGGCTAATGACAAGAGATACCCCAAGCCTCTAATAGTGAGGCAAAATTAGCAACAATCTAAACAGCAAGTACTCATTATTTACATCATAAGTCTGAGGATATCTTCAATAATCCTCGTGTACCATTGTGCTCCCTTTCATCACTTCAATCTCCTAAACAACTCTTTAAATAGTAATCACAATAATAATATTTTTTACGTCCCTCTAACTACTTCTACGGTTTATAGAGACGCCGAATGCCGAAATTTTGCCCCGTAGGAGTTTTTACTTGCTAGTAAACCTACCGATACGAGGCTGACATATTTGAGCACCTTCAAATACCACCGGCCTGAGCCACGATCGAACCTGCCAAGTTGGAGTCAGAAGGCCAGCGCTCTACCGTCTGAACCACTCAGCCCGGTTGTCTGTCAATCCTAATCAAATTGGAAGTTCTACGTACCGAGCGAGTTGGCCGTACGGTTAGGGACGTGCAGTTGTGAGCTTGCATTCGGAAGATAGTGGGTTCGAGTCCCACTGTCAGCAGCGGTGAAGTGTGCTTTTCGTGATTTCCCAATTTCACACCAGGCAAATGCTGGGGCTCTACCTTAATTAAGGCTACGACCGCTTCCTTCCCACTCTTAGGTCTTCCCTATCCCATCCTCGCCATAAGACCTATCTGTGTCGGTGCGACGTAAATCAACTTATAAAAATAAAATATAAATTATACTTGGTATTAATCTTGTGATCAAAGGCTACACGACTACAGATGTATGTGGAGTCTGAACCTCAGACATCTGATTTTTAATTTCAAGAATGCTCCGTGCACGTGGCAGGATTGTAACCACGAGAAGCGAACGATTAAGACATTATGCTAATTTTTTCTCGGTCTTCTATCCACGGCAGTATCAGTGATTGATCCTGGGCTACATCTTAGCTGGGCCTTAGATTACGTAGAGCCCTCCGGTAGAAATCTTCTATGAAATGGTTACCTTTCCAATCTTCTATCCGTGTTATATTACGCTGTGGGTTCATGAGGGGACTAGAGTGATTGTCGATACCAGCTACATATATTAAAAAATATGATCGAAAATGTGTGCTCTCCTTATTCTTCTTGGCCTTTATCCAATTACTTGCGGTTGACGTTAGATTAAGTCCTGTTTTACAGCCGGATGCCGGATGTATTCACTGTTGCATGTGTACTGTTGGTAGTGTGACATCTTGTATGTAAATGCAGATGTATATTAAGAGAACATGAACACACAGCCTCCGAGCTATTGAAATTGACCATACGCGATTAAAATCCCTTACCCAGCCGGGAATGGAAGCCGGGGCCCTCTGAACCGAAGGCCAATGCGCTGACCATTTAACCATGCAGCGGGATGAAATCTTGTAATCTTATGGTATCTATGTATTGATTTATGTAACGGTAAACTGCACAAGAAATCGAGAATTAAGAAACCATGACCTGTTAAGAAAGATATTATTCTAGCGTTATCTTGCTAGTGAGATATGTATTAAAGGATGTACTCGAACAACGGCCATCGTTGCTACTGCTTAATACCCAGACGAATACTTTCATCTTTCTTATCTCACCTCCCTCGTTCTGTGCCGACCCGTATGGTAGAGAGCTCTAGAGAGCCTTTCATTCTCAACGCCCGTCACGGCCGTTCCTCCTCCATACCTTCGGATCTCTTTTTTTCTCTTTTGGTTAGTGTTAAGAGGGGATGGTTGCTCAGCTGTACATACTGCTAAAACAGTAATTACCGGGCGAGTTGGCCGTGCGGTTATGACCACGCGGCTGTGAGCTTGCATCCGGGAGATAGTGAGTTCGAATCTCACTGTCGGCAGCCTTGAATATGGTTTCCCGTGGTTTCCCATTTTCACACCAGGCAAATGCTGGGGCTGTACCTTAATTAAGTCCGCGGCCGCTTCCTTCCAACCCCTAGGCCTTTCCTATCCCATCATCGCCATAAGACCTCTCTGTGTCGGTGCGACGTGAAGCCAGTAGTAAGAAAAACAGTAATCACCACCACCAATTCCCCGGCAATAACTATTTGTAATTATCTTACTGCAGAACGACGGAGACCAAAACAAAACCCCATGACGCAGCAGTCCCGAAGGACCATAGCCTACGAAGCGACCGCTGCTCAGCCCGAAGGCCAGCAGATTACAAGGTGTTGTGTAGTCGACACCATGAAACTTCTCGGCCATTATTCTTGGCTTTCTAGACCGGGGCCGCTATGTCACCGTCAGATAGTTCCTAAGATGTAATCATGTAGGCTGAGTGGACCTCGAACGACGAGGTGAATTTTGTTCTGCAGACCAGGACAACGTATTTGAGCATCTTAAAGTACCACAAGACAGGGCCAGGATCGAATGCACTAACCTCGGCTGCCTTAGCCATTCAGCTCGATTATCAGTTTGACCTCACTCATAGTAAACACACTGGGCTGTTGACCGAGAAGGTGAAGGAAGCTATTTGCATGAAGCAACAATATTATACTTACAGTAGTGACATCTTGGTAGTGTGACATCTTGTATGTAAATGCAGATGTATATTAAGAGAACACAAACACACAGACTCCGAGCTATTGAAATTAACCATACGCGATTGAAATCCCTTACCCAGCCGGGAATGGAAGCCGGGGCCCTCTGAACCGAAGGCCACTGTTCTGACCATTTAACCATGCAGCGGAACGAAATCTTATAATCATATGGTGTCTAGATATTGATTTATGAAACGGTAAATTGCACACGAAATCGAGAATTAAGAAACCGAAAATAGTTATGGGTCTAAGGTGTCCTTTGAATTCGTCGCAGATCAAACGCGAATTCTTCTGCTCTGCTCCTTCTCAACGCTCCTTGCTGTCTAAAATTGCCTGACTCATACGACCGCTTTACGGACAGTTCGGGTTAACACATTGAAATCTGAGCTTGCTTGATGTATGTATTCAAGGATATATACAATATATATTTGAATGTGAGAGAGCGACTAATGAAATCTCGTGGTTGGACAACACAAAACCCAGATGCTCGTACATGTTCACGGTTTGCTTGTTGAAGTGTGGGTGTGTGAGTGCGTACGGTTGTGTGTATGACCAATTATCTTGTTACACGTGGCGACAAGTCCGGATGTTGTTGCTCGTGCCTTACCGTGTTTAGGTAAGGGAATTGCAAACACAGAGACGTTATGTATATAACTTGCCCGTGGCTGTTATTGCTTGACATATCCTCTCCTCCCCCACCCTTCTCAACACAAAGCCCTTTCGCGTGTGTATCCACCTACAGCGAGGGGTAAGAAACTCAATATTATTGCTTGAAAGGTTTCATATTAATTCCGTTGTTCCCAAATATATAGCGAAATGCAGGCAATGTTACAATCTACATAAGTACGAAATTCCACTCATTCACTCACTCACTCACGGTATCACAGGAACCAGCAATTCGAAGAGAGCGAAAATTGGCATATCACAAATTCAAATGTCCTCAGAATATGAAACTATACATATTGTTTTGGATAAAACACTGACTCTTATTGAGCTAACGAGAATGAACCAGTTATTAGACAAACACAAATACACACATATGCAAAACTATACTCGACAATGAACGACAAAACGTTACTAATTACTGGCTATTTAAAAAAGCCACTTGCCATCACATAATGGCTGCCCTACCGCACGTAAACTCCGGTTCAGGCACACCTCAGCAGAGGTTCGGACCTGCCTTCGGCCAGAATACACCCTTACCTTACCTTTACTTGTCCTCACAGTTGGTTTTCGGTTGGCAGTCTTTACTTGGATCGCGTGTTCCTTTCATAACCTTGACTGACAGGTTTCAACTTTCTCTTCGCTCCGCGTGCACCACAATCACTTTACACGTCAGCTCCATGTAGTCAGATACGAAGTCACGTTCACCGCATGACGACTGTATATTTGGCTTTACTATAGAGAAGACCGATAAATCGCACAATTAACTCACCGGACTGCTCCACACACTGAACTACTCAACACGTATCACTCAACATCATCAACAACAAAACTCAGCGCCTTTGAGGTGAGCCTGCTCATATTTATCTGATGACGAATTTCTAGTATCTTCAAGTGCGACCAGAATACAAATGCTCTGGTTTCGTTCACGAGAAAAGTCACAGGTACACCGGAGGGAGTAGATAAAAGAGCCGAGGTCGCCACGTGCCCGCAGGCCGGCCGGTAGCTCCCCAAGCTGAATCCAGGAAATATCAAAGCGGCTTCAAGAGGGCTGACACCCGCATTACAACACAACAGTATTATTTAAAAATGTCCCTGGTAGTGTCTGTGTTAGTGAGAGCTAATCAGGAGAACCAGCGAATGGATTTGATGCAGCTTTCACCATTGTTTGGGGCATTTATTTATTTATTTATTTATTTATTTATTTATTTATTTATTTATTTATTTATTTATTTATTGCGAAGTTAGGGCTCTTGGCCCTCTCTTACACTTAACCACATTATGTGGCTTGATACTGAATGCATTATATATGTTCAAACTTAATATATTCTATATAATATAATAATATAACTTAATACAGGTTAAAACTCAAAGATCTGCATCGTAAGTGTAAAAATTCCATTGCTCATGAGAGTAGATAAATGCGAAGTACTACTAGTTCACTCATGACGATATCACAGACCAAAGAGAGTTTAATATTTGGTATAGAGATTTCTCTTAGATCAGTAAGAGGTAACAACCCTTTCTGAAATGTAAACCCCTAAAGGTTAAAAGTAAGGAGGTAAAAACAGGAAAAGTGAGCAATGATTAGGAGCTATGGGCAGCAGTCTGATACGATACAAGTATTTAGACTGATGAATTCAGGGCCCCGTAATTTCTTCTCGTCTTCAGAAGAAAATTTCGACGACGAAGGTTCTCTGCGAAATGTAAAGAATTTCACCTTATTTTCTGTCACGGAAAAATCCCAAAAGCTTATTATCATGTTTATGATACAAGTAGTTAATTTTGTATACTGCTATAACACTTGCTCCCTACGCAACTTAGTAGCGTTTAATTTAATGTATTGCTTACTACAGGATTTTCATCCCAATTCATTCTTTGTGATACAAAATGACATTACAAATAATTATTACTTGATATTACCTAGCCTGACACAATTAAATCTAATTTAAACTGAAAATGAAAAACCTACAACCCGTTTTCCAGTCAGTGACCAGGTCAGGGATGTAATAATGAATGAAGCATATATAGGCTATTAGTACGTTGGTGTCGCCACTCCCAAAGTGATTTATTAATGACTGATAGATGCTATGAAATGAGAATAGAGAGTGTTGGTGGAATGAAATACGACAGGGAAAGCCGGTGTACCCAGATAAAAACCTGTCTAATTGAACTAATCTTTTATAATTAATCTAATCCTATTTATCCTGTTTTTCTTTTTGCTAGTGGCTTTACGTCGCACAGACACAGATCGGTCTTATGGCGACGATGGATTAGGAAAGGACTAGTAGTTGGAAGGAAGCGGCCGTGGGCTTAATTAAGACACAGCCCCAGCATTTGCCTGGTATGAAAATGGGAAACCACAGAAAACCATCTTCATATCCTGTTATTATGAGTTTGAGCTTACAAGCCATTGTTACAATATACTGTAGTTTAATCTATATATATAAAATAAGAGTTTTGTCTGTACATTACTCAGAATTTAAAAAGAATGGTATTTCTGTATCGGACGAGTCCATACTAAAAAAGAAATGCACTTTTTAATTTTCTGTCATTTCTGTCTGTCTGTCTGTCTGTCTGTCTGTCTGTCTGTCTGTCTGTCTGTCTGTCTGTCTGTCTGTCTGTCTGTCTGTCTGTCTGTCTGTCTGTCTGTCTGTCTGTCTGTCTGTCTGTCTGTCTCTATGTATGTATGTATGTATGTATGTATGTATGTATGTATGTATGTATGTATGTATGTATGTATGTATGTATGTATGTATGTATGTAGGCGCATCACGAGAAAACGGCTGAAGAGAATTTAACGAAAATCCGTATGTAAAGTCAGAAAATGAGAATTAAATTTCCGAATATTTATGTCATACATTTCTACTGTACCGGCTGTTGCTAAGTTTATATCAACGAGGAGTCACGAGCAAACAGGTAAACAGAATTTAATGAAAATCGGTATGTAGAGTCGGGGAATAAGAAATTACAGTCTAGGCTATACACAATTTTATTCACCCTGGAGAAATGGTAGGTTAATTTTAAGTAATTTAATTTTTGTATATCTATGCCATTGGTCCTATCGAAAAGTACTACATAACAAAAGTTATAGAGAATACAATTTCTGATCATTTATTTTTTATTCAGTTTTGCCGTACTGACTATGGTAAAAGTGGTATTTCAGAGTCGGAAGAAAACTAAAAGTGAAGGCTTACAATGTCGAAAGCTCATAAAATTGATCAACATTAACATTACAATGACCACTGTATGTTGTGATATTCCTTGTCTCATATGCTGCTACTCTTCTCCGATAAATGGGCTTAATGCTGCTTATCGAACATAAAAACCTGCCTGAATATTGGCAGGAAATAGCCAGGAGTTAGACAGCTTTCTTCTTTAGTATGCATTTCCTCTGGTTCATAAACTTTCTGATATTACTGGTGCGTAGCACATTGGTTCTTCATCGTATTCCAGCTATTCGATTTCTACTCTGACGCGTTGATTTGAATGTAAAGTCACGGCTGTTTGCGGCCTGGTCATTTCAGCTCTGGAGCTTTGTACTGTTAGATCGGCAGCATAATAATGTTCGTTCAAACTGAGGAAATATGTGGTTTTTCATTTGATCGAGTATTTCATGTGATAGCATTGTTTATAATCGCGACATTCCTACTGACGTCATTGTAATGACCTATGTTGATTTCAGTTGGGTAACTAAGATAGTCTTTCTGAGGATGTAAAGAGGCAGGTGGAGAGTGAGTGTCTGCCATTATAATGAAAATCCCCCTACTTGATTGTGACTGATTGTAGGCAAGAGGGCCTGCTATTACAGTGACAATTTCTTAACCCAGTCTTTACATGAGAAAAGACTTTTGGTGACTTCCCCATCGCGTTTCTGGGGCAATGGTAAGAGCTATGCAATTTAATACAGTCTTACCTACAAGGTTTACACTAGGATTCTGTATGTAATGTAGAATCCCGTAGCGAAGCACGGGTATATCAGCTAGTATACTACACATACAGTATTATATCATAAGTGTTATCTGTTAATGCTAGCCGTGAATTCTTTTAAGAATATTGCTTTTTTGTGTTGAAATCAAGAACATTATTTTTCCAAGATGCACTCATATAGATACTCTATAGTCTGTAAAGTGTTGAATTTTGATAGGCAGATGTCCCAACCTTTTTATTTGAATATCATATATCTTGTCACGGTTTTCTTTGTGTTGTGGCACGCAGATCTCATTTTGAAATGGAGCACTTGGCTGCTCTGATTCTTGTCTTGTACTATCGTTTACAACCTGAGGGTTCTACCCGTTTGATGTCGAACAATCATATAAAAGCCGGAAATATAGATGTTAGGCCTCGTAAAATACTAATTATCATCATCAACGTCGATAATGTCCGGCTCCGGATTCTACTCACGGCCGGGTATTTTAACCGAGTCTCATTAATTTCTCTAGCTCAGGACTGGGTATTAATGTTTGTGTCAACACACACCATCACTTACATTACGCATCAACCGTAATAGAAACACACAATTCTGAATACATCCCTCTACCTGAGGAATTTCCGAATCTATGTTTTTCCGCACTTTGTAGAATTTTTTCTCCCACTACTAATTATTAAATAAATCGTCCGTCCTCCAGAGAGGGTGGCCGCATAGATTGTGAATAAAATCATAAATAATTTTAATATGCAAAAAGAATCACTTAATGGTCAAGGTACAAATTGCAATGCTCAGTTTCTAAGGATCTTTATCATGTTCTCAACTTCGTAGAATGGAAGTTTTAAACTCCTGTGTATTTTGTCAATAAACCTTTGGTTCCAAGCAGATAGCCTGTAGACACCCACTGGTCAATTCCAATTTCGTACTTTGCGGAAAGGTATGGCAGGCATGGTCTTAAATTGCTTGTTTCTCACGATTAACTTCAGCAGCCCGATTCAATATAGAAGTTCTAAATTCAATATCGTTCAAACTCATTCAGCTATCTTAATATGTTACATAAAAATATCACCCAACTCTCCAGAATTGAGCAATTTCTCCCCCTTTTTTTGCTCTGTTACCATGGGTTTACAACTTCTGATTGTGGATTGGTGACCACGGGATCTCAGCTGAGTCTATCATGCCTTCCGCCTACTTTTACTGGGCTCGTCTATTATTTCCTATCGACCTCAACTAGTCAACTATTTAGTCTCCACAATGTAAGTTTTCAAAGCCTAGGGCGTCTTTAATTTTCACGCACTTGATGGCTCCTCGCATTCTCTTTAGTCGATATCTTAAATATTCAAAGGTTCTGACCTCTTCCCTTTATTCATATTAGTTGTGTTACATGGCCATTTTTTCAGCTTCTGAAAACGATCACCGCCACCACTCTCCGATAATTCTCACCCTATAATCTACTATCGTAAATTGACTCATGTGGTTTCTCTTAATTTCAAAAGAAACTACTCGGACGTTGTGCACGTTTACTGTCATTCAACTTACGAGTTATGACAGTGTTATACTTTAAGTTATGGGTCTGATTAAGGATCATATGTTAGGTTTCTTGACCTAACTGCTAAGAAAGTTTCAGAATTCAATATGTGAAGAAAATTATAAAGTTGAGGTAGAATTTATACGCGCAAACAAATCTTGCTTCCCTTTAATAACATAGACATTGCAAATTATGAGCCATGATGATATAAAGATCTTATTCTTCATTCTAATATCCGAAATTAGATATCACCTATGGTGTTGAAAAATATATCTTAGTTATTAATTTCTTGCTTCTAACCTTTAACTGAATGGTAAAAGATCAGCGAGAAATTCGCCGTGTCTGCTCGGTTGAAGCATGTAGAAAGTCGATAAGATTGTACATGCGGGCTCTCTAGCAAGCTAGCCGAAATACTTGGGCCCTCTATCTTACTTGAACTTCAAGTTACAGGAAGGTCTTTCCGTGTGGAAAGGAAACGCATATTATTGATTGGACTACAAAACTCGGCCACCGTTTGTGAAATCTGTTTACAATGACACTGATCTCTCATATCTATATGACTGGTATCTTCCTCTAAGGGTAGAAATGGTTTCACAATAGTAATAAGTGCAGCATAAATAAAAAGTTATCGTTGCTTTTTATTCTATGTTCAGTAGGTGCTGGGCGTAATAAAACTGGTTTAATCTTTTTGAGGCCCACTAGATTTCTACATCACGTTAGAATACACGAGCTAGGGTGACGAGCAAATTTTTTTTGTGACTTCTCGTTTTAATTCCATACAATTGCTAGAATAGTTGGATACTTTTCACAGTTCTACGACCTGGTATTTCCTCATCGTTTGCAGGTTTTTATTAATATGAATAGAATATGAAAGACACCGCAGTAACACAAGTTATCAGACAGCTTATAAAACGCACACAAAGATGTGTACTTAAATAGCGGATATATTTGATGATTTACTCTTGTAGTTAAGAGTTACTGTATGAAAACACTCTTCTGCTTTGATCCCACAGAAGCCGCTTGGGAGCACTGCAAATGAAGTAGTTAATAATGAAATTATTCTCTCAAAAACCACCTACGATCTGTGCAAAGCTTACGCCCACACTCACCCGCATTCTAGTAGAGGATATTATCTTGCAGTGAACCACACACTAAGTCTCACTGGAAACACTGGATTAGATTACGAAGACTGTAGGTTTAGTATGTAAAGGTTGAAGGTGAATGTACCACTATTCGGAGATTAATTGATGATATTAATTTTATTCAGTGGGCAGATACGAAGCCAACTGAATTAATAGATGGAAGTTATACTTTTCAGTACCGAGTTAGTTAAATTAACCGTTAACGTAGAGTACAATAAATATAAATCCACGAACGTTAGAGCAGAAAGAGCCACAGTATCACCAAGGACTGGCTTACTAATGCCAGAGCGCTACTGTATTACACCTGGCGATAGAGGCGGATGACACAGCACTGAAGTAAACCAGCAGTAGTTCCTGACATGGCCGAGAGCAATCGTATTTTAAACAGGCAATGCATACATGAAATAAAGTAGTTTATCTATAAAAATAAAAGTAAGTTTGTGTGTGTGTGTGTGTGTGTGTGTGATGCTCAGCGAAATCTGAAATTTTGAACATATGTAAATGGGAGGGGGTCCGAATGTGCCTCGAAGCCGGAGTTTTCATTTTCGCTTGCGTTGGTGAATTATGAAAAAAAAAATAACCATCGGAAGACGTGTGTTTGGATATGACAATGCTGTCAACAAGATTAAATGTATAGATCCACTGTCGCTATACAACGTACATAAGATAGGTGATACAAGTCAAGAAGCCATTTAAATTCTGTGGTTCAGGAAGCCATTTTCGGTCCCCGACAAGAAGAGCCACATTCAGTCCGTAATATCCGGAAGTGTTTGTCTGTGTTCATGTGTTCGACGATCAGCCAAATCTACAGCACGCACAGATCTGAAATTTTCAACACAGGCGTATTGTTGGATGATACAAGTAAAGACCTGTTTTCATGAATGATTTATGTAACTTTTAATCGTTTTAATTATGCATTTACCGTATGTATTTATTTATTTCTTATTTACCCTATATTCATTTCATTCATTAAAAATGTAGGGAATACGAGGATTTCACTACACCATCAATAAACCATGAACCATATTTTCTTTCAACTAACTCAGTCTTGAAATGTATTATTTTATTCAGAGAAAACATATAATACATAAGATAAATAAACAAAGAATAGTATAGCGAGAGTGTTGATCGTGTGGTTATAGGTGCGCAGCTGTGACCTTTCATTCGGGAGATAGCGTGTTCGAACCCCACTGTTGGCATCCCGAAAGATGGTTTTCCGTGGTTTACCATTTTACACCAGGAAAAGGCTGGGGCTGTACCTTAATTGGGACCACGGCCGTTTCCTTCGAACTCCTAGTCTTTTCCTCTCACATCATCGCCACAAGGCTTATCTGTGTCGGTGGGACGTAAAGCCAAAATTGTAAAAAAAAAAACAAAAAAAACACAGCAACATTTATAGCAGTACTCACGTATATCAGCCAAGATGCCATTTTAAGTCCACGGCATAGGGAGCTATTTTCGTTTAGTCTGTGATATCCGGAATTGTTTGTTTGTGTGTATGTATACGATGCCCAGCCAAATCTTCGGGACGCAGAGATCTGAAATAACATACGTGGGCACAGTACAAAGGGCACTAGAAAAGTTTTGCAATACGCAAAAACGGTTGGCTGTTATGGTGAGGGATGAAAAGAGGGGTGAAAATCGGTCTAGAAGACAGCAAGGCGCGACCTTCACACCAGTTGTTACCAAGCAGTGGGATTGAAAGAAAGTTAAGATGTCAGTGTGGTCTAAAGGTGAATATTGCGCAATTATCCACTACAATTTTGCTCGTTGATTAACTGTTGACTAGTGCCGGGAGGAAATGACTCCTGTGCTGGAGAAAGACTGTCCACATCGGACAAAAATTTTCCACTGGTACAAAGAGTTCCAGAGGGGAAATTTTGGGATTGAAGACGATCCTCGTTCTGGGCGATCGTCTGAATCAGTGACTGAGGAAAACATTGAAGCTGTGAGGAAAATGTTGCAGCAAGAGAGGCGGTTGACATATCGGCAGGTAGAAGAGACCCTCCACATCCCTCCATCAGCCATTCATTCAATTCTATACGACCATCTCCATGTTAGAAAGGTTTATTCCTCTTGGGTGCCCCATACACTTTCAGAGGAACAAAGGGCACATCGAGTGAAATGGTGCCGAAAAATGCTAAAACAGTTTGTAAATGGGACTTAGCGTAACGTCAATAGCATCGATACAAGAGACAAAACTTGGCTTTATTATTACGATGTCCCAACAAAATCCCATAACAAGGTGTGGCTGTTTGAATATGAGGGTACTCCTGTGACTGTGCGAAAGTCAAGGTCAGTGAAGGAAAGAATGATTGCAGTATTCTTCACTAAACGGTGCATCCTGACTCGGTTTGTGTTAGATACACAAAGGACAGTTACTGCGAAGTGGTACAGTGAGACTTGTCTGCCTCAGATCATTGAGGCTCTCAAGCAGCTCCGTCCAAGATCACGGCTCAACACTTGGCTCTTACATCACGACATTGCTCCAGCACATCGTGCTAATGCAACAATGGATTTTCTTGCCAGATCAGGGTTGACTGTGCTTGATCACCCTCCATACAGTCCTGATCTTGCCCTATGTGCCTTCGCACTCTTCCCAGAAGTGACTTAAAGGGCTAACCCCCAGGAGCTCTCAACTTGCCAGCGTACGATGGCATATATGGGCCCCTAGCTGAGAATTGCATTGCTTCCACTTTTTATCTTTCACCTTTCCTATCCGACATCCAATAGTCAACTCTTCCCCACCTACAATCCTAGTTTTGCTTTGTAGGAATAAGGGAATCTTTAATTTTCACACCCTTCGTGGCCCTTCACTTTCTTTTGTCGATTCATTCATGGTTAGAAAGATCGGACCTCTTCATTTTCCTTATTTAATTAGTGTTAAAAGTGGATGGTTGCTTAGTTACACATCACCTTAAATATTAACATCATCTTCAGCACTAAACGGAGCCATCTCTGAAATCAGTCTTCAGGAAAGCCGATGGTGAGGTTCGAACTTACTATTTCCCATATTTAAGCTCTACAAGTTGCACACTCTCAACCCATACGGTGATATAAATTTGTTGTGTATGAGAAACCGTAAAATTGTTATGGGCTGTGATTGTACTACAAGTTCAATAAATAACCTAAGGTCCTGGTTCGAAGTTATGAAGTTATGTGCGAATGGAAGGACAGCTCACTGTAAGTGAACGTGACGCAAGCTTCCGCCTCCCAGTAGTGACACGGGTAGAAACAGGAAACAAGGGGCCTGTTCCCCAACCCTTGGGAAGTCTCTGTTTAACAAGCTTGCTCAGCAATACAGGCGGGGTATGGTAATTTCGCGATAGCGTACTTATCCTCCTGCCCAAGGCAAACGATAATACGGTGGCTAATTGACCTGGAAGCTTGATTAGCAGGTGTCGGTTAGGTGGCCACGAAGCACCTCAGCTACTGCCTCAAATGGTATGACACCCTTCTTATTTGTTAAATAGGCCCAAGCTAATAGTACTATGATGATACATAGTATGGGTATTGGGAATCACAACGACAGATATTAAACATCTCTAGCATTTGCCTCCGTTGCCACAACTCTATTTTATGCTCCTTATTTCCTTGTTTTCTTGTTTTCTTGTTCAATGGTCAGCTGTGAGTTGATTTTCCGAGGTATATACTAAGGACCGTTTAGCAGTGCTGCAAAGAAAGATAATAAACTTGTATTGTACGGTGATATAATCATTGAAACATCTCAATAAACCTATTATGGTTAAATCTGTAGGAGATCATTTCGGAATGGAGTAGTTGATATAGAGTTTCGTTATGCTGTGACTTTTCAATTTTTGTACATTCACACAGTTTGAAAAAAAAACACATGTTTGGCTGTTGTAATCGAAATTGCTTTATCAAAGCGGAGATATTTCAGTTTTCTCAGTACTATTTTATCCCCATTGTCTTCGTCATGAGGTTATGGCGGTCGTAAAAAACCTACTTATGACCTAGAGCGAGTTAACTGCGATGTTACTGGCCGTGTAGCTGTAAGATTGGACTCGGAAAATGGTATATTCGAACCCCTCCGTAGGTATCCCTGGAGATGATTTTCAAACCAGAGGGATGCCCAGCTTCCCTTCAAACCTGTCTGTCTCACCCTCATGCCACTGTCAGTTAGCCATCAACCACATACACCCAGGCAGATTCGATACTGACTGAAGTCGGTGGCATTTGAGATTATTTAAATACAACAGATTTCTAGCTCCCAGTAGATTAAGTAATTCCTAAATAATAATTATCTCTCTTTATTCTTAAGTGTAACGATGGCCCGTCAGCTTTGCTTCGCATGCACTGGAATCTATATATTTATTGCATTATCCTTCGTGGATTAACACCAGTCCACTATTTCTGTATTTGTAACTGAAGTATAGAGTCCCAGTAGTGAGTGAGTGTCTGTGTTTAATTCCATTGGTTCGATCATTATATTCTCAGTTACAGGACTCTCATGTTAAAACGCTACCGGACTCTTAGTAAGCGAGCTTCTCTTGGTCAACATAGTGAATGACTGCTCTGGAAGTGATGGTACTACTACACATTCAGTACTACAGTTACAGATAAGCGACACGCTTACCTTACATAAGTTGCTGGAAGTCATGGCCTTGTTCACCTACAAAACAAATCTCACAATGTTTAAAATTATTCTGAAAAACGCATTGGAGCTCTGCTGGAGATATACTTCCAATCTCGCGTCGATGGTTAAGTTTCAGTTCTTCTAATATGTGGGAGTTTTGATTTGAAGTGCTTTATCTTTTAGATTTCTTTACAGGTAAAGCTCACATGGTGTCGAGGGGGGCACGAGCCTTCACTTAACACCCTTTCTTCAAACACTTCACTTATTGCCGTTATAGAGATGGCTTTTGTGTAAGGTCTTAGGCCTACCTAATCTTACTGAAACAAAGCGTAACTTGCTTCTCACCAGATAGCTCTGCAAGAGAATAAAAATTAATAATAAACACTCAAAATGTGTGTGATGTATCTCTATAAATTCACATTCTCCGTGAAATGTAGAGATGATAATTCTCCTAGCACTCCTAGCACTAATGACGCACCAAACACCAACCCTTTAATACTAAAACCGAATTTTCACCAGGTAACAAAAGCTACTACTGAATTTAGCTGCACTTTAGTAGTTAATAATAATTTCGTATAGCTATTTCTAGCCGGATGCAGTCCTCGTAAGGCAGACCCTCCGATGAGGGTGGATGGCATATGCCATGTGTAGGTAACTGCGTGTTATTGTGGTGGAGGATAGTGTTATGTGTCGTGTGTGATTTGCAGGGATGTCGGGGACAGCACAAACACCCAGCCCCGAGCCACTAGAATTAACCAATGAAGGTTAAAATCCCTGACCTGGCCGGAAATCGAACCCAGGACCCTCTGAACAGAAGGCAAGTACGCTGATCATTCAGACAACGAGTCGGTCACTTAAGTAGTTGATGGTCATGCAATGAATAGTTTCCTGTACTTAGTATCGGTGGTTGCTTTCCACCTTTGAAGGTGTTCGTCCTGAAACAGCTCTTGATCACTTACGTGATGGAGCACTTACGCATACCAACTGGTTCTGCTCTTGCTAAACATGATTCTGATCCTTGTCAGGCAAGTCCGTGAGCTTTTGTATTTCCCTCGCTCTGCATATGATTATGAAGGTGTTTAGGTGTTGTAGTAAGGATGTAAAGGAGACGGTATATAAGTGTCGTAAAACCCCAAATAGAGTATGGTTCCAGTGTATGGGACCCTCACCAGGATTACTTGATTCAAGAACTTGACAAAAACCATAGAAAAGCAGCTCGATTTGTTCTGAGTGTTTTCCGACAAAAGAGAAGCGTTACAAAAATGTTGCAAAGTTTAGGTTGGGAAGGCCTGGGAGAAAGGAGACGAGCTGCTCGAATAAGAGGTAAGTTCTGAACTGTCAGTGGAGAGATGGCGTGGAATGACATTAGTAGACGAATACGTTTGAGTGGTGTCTTTAAAAGTAGGAAAGATCACAATATGAAGATAAAGTTGGAATTCAAGAGGACAAACTGGGACAAAAATTCGCTTATGGGAAGGGGAGTTAGGGATTGGAATAAATTACCAAGGGGGATGTTCAATAAATTTCCAATTTCTTTGAAATCATTTATGAAAAGGCTAGGAAAACAACAGGTAGGGAATCTGCCATCTGAGCGACTGCCGTAAATGCAGATCAGTAGTGATTGGTGTCTCTATGACCCGGGACCGACAACAGATGTACACCGTCCTCTCCAAGGTTCGATAGTGGACCGAGGCATTTCACTACCAGTTTAGAAGCCACTTTGGCACCCAGTAAATCTCTAAATGCTGCATGGCTGTTTGTTTATAGAAGATTCTCTTATGTTTTCATTTGTACATTGTTAGGTTACTGACGTATCTTAGATTATATTTATATAGGAACGATGTGTGTGTAAAGCCTCCGTGGCTCAGGCGGCAGCGCGCCGGACTCCCACCGCTGGGTTCCATGGTTCGAATCCCGGTCACTTCATGTGAGATTTATGCTGGACAAAGCGGAGGCGGGACAGGTTTTCCTCCAGGTATTCCGGTTTTCGCTGTCATATTTCATTGCACCAACACACTCCAATATCATTTCATTTCATCTGTCATTCATTAATCATTGCCCCAGAGGAGTGCGACAGGCTTCTGCAGCCGGCACGATTCCTATCCTCGCCGCTAGATGAGGGATTCATTCAATTTTTTTCTGACCCGGTCGAATGACTGAAAACAAGCTGTGGATTTTCATTTTCATGTGTGTATCGGTGCGGCGTTAAACACCAAACCAAACAAAACCCCATGGTTCAACAACCTCTGAAGGGCCATGGCCTACAAGGTGACGGCTGCTCAACCCAAAGGTCTTCAGATTACGAGGTGTCGTGTGGTCAGCACGACGAATCCTCTCGGCCGTTATTCTTGGCTTTCTAGACTGGGGTCGCCATCTCACCGTCAGATAGCTCCTCAATTGTAATCACATAGGCTGAGTGGACCGCGAACCAGCCCTCAGGTACAGGTAAAAGTCCCTGATCTGGCCGGGAATAGAACCCGCGGCCTCCGGGTAAGAGGCAGGCACGCTACCCCTACAGCTCGGGGCCGGCTCTGGGTTAAACACACACCAAGATAAAAAGAATCATTGATAGTTGTATTCGTCTGGATATCGTGTATTTTGTAACACGTAACGTTACGAACATCGCTGAGGTTGGTGAATGTCTGTCTCATTCGGATCTATTGTGAATGTTTGGATGTTGACTTATTGTGAGTGTTGTACATGACAATGGTTTAGAAGGAGAGAGAATTCTGTACCGCCATCAGCAGAGCTCTTCCTAATGCAATTGAATTACTTGTACAATTGGTGTAGTCACGCCGCTGTAATATCATCAAGTTTTCTCTTCATCTCGGGAACTTTTGCCATCTGGTTTCTATTCATTGAGATAAAATCTATAGCGTGGCCTATAGTCGGCATGAATTGTTATTGTTTCCGCGCGGTCACGTTCGGATCTATCTGCTTGAAGAAGCAAAGGCAACTTGCTCCTACATCAGAATGGAATGGAACATCCCGATCACAACAACCATAAATCTATTGAGGTCATGAATGAATTCCGAAAGGGAGAAGATTGCATGTACTACAGACGCGACATCTAGATATTTATTCTTACATTGTCGGTGATGCTTACCAGTTCTGTACTTTTAACAACATGAAAACAAACGGATGGACCTGTCAGGCTTCTGTATTCTCGTATTTGATTTCAGTATACTGTACTTCAGACAAAAGTTTCTCAATATTTTCACTTAGAATATGCCCATAGATGCTGAAACATACTTCGGACGGTGAGCGTTACAAGTTTCAGGGCTGGTTTACACGGGTAGAGTAGCGAGGCGGGTAGAGTGGATAGCAGAGTAGCCACGTTACTCTACTCTACCACTGTCTGGTAGAGTTGACACTCGTATCGTTCATACGGGAGTAAAGTCATACAGTAGAGTAGAGATACGTCAAGACGCAAGCACATGGTAACGAGGAGTTTAAAGACATTTTCAAACATATTAATGCAAGAGGTTAGTGAGGCGTTAGAAGAAGCAAATGAGGAAAGAAGGGAATGTGTAAAAGGCTGGCTTAGGAGAGATACACTCGAGGCATCAACATTAATTCTGAGAGAACTTGCGACAGAGTACAAAGAAGAATACAGAAAGTGTATGAGATTGACGCCTGATAAATTTCAGACACTGTTAGATGCTATAACACCGCAAATTCAAAGGCACGACACAGTGATGAGAGATGCAATAACACCGAGATTTAAGCTTGAGGTGACTCTGAAGTTCTTGGCCACTGATAATAGCCATCAATACACAGTAAATCATGCTGGCGTGGACCTAATTTGTAGTAGCTTCTTTGCCGTAAATACCCCGATTACTGATCTATTTATATAATTTGTTTGTTCGTTGCTTGCACGGCCTAAGTGTAGAGCTTAAGGTTCAAGACCTGACATTGTACTGTAAACAATAATTATTTTGGATATTCCAAACAAAATATGAAAATTATTCTATTTTTTGTGGACATTACTGTTATTGCTTAAAATTAATGGCATTGGCAAGTGATAATCCTATCAGCTTGAACTTTTATGCAGTTGACGATACATTCTTTGTCAACAGAATGATATTTTTGTTTTAATTCTGAGTTAAAATGTTATTTTCTATATTTTTTATTGTACGGTATACTATATTTTTCCATAAAAATGTTTAACTTCCATGATTACATTAGAAACAAAAAATAAAAAATTCAGTAACACCATAACTAAATATGGAATAACTGTAAACAATTTTTCACATCTAAGTAAAAAAAAAAAAATCCCGAAGCAATGCAACAAAATGTTACCATGCCAACATTTTGAGAATGATATTAGCTTGAACCAAACCAAACCAAACCCCATGGCACTACAGCCCTTGAAGGGCCTTGGCCTACCAAGCGACCGCTGCTCAGCCCGAAGGCCTGCAGATTACGAGGTGTCGTGTGGTCAGCACGACGAATCCTCTCGGCCGTTATTCTTGGCTTTCTAGACCGGGGCCGCTATCTCACCGTCAGATAGCTCCTCAATTCTAATCACGTAGGCTGAGTGGACCTCGAACCAGCCCTCAGGTGCAGGTAAAAATCCCTGACCTGGCCGGGAATCGAACCCGGGGCCTCTGGGTGAGAGGCAAGCACGCTACCCCTACACCACGGGCTTGAACGGTACTTTAGAATGCGTGCCACTCCTATATTCTGGATTTTCATTGTTGTCCTCGTTATCTTTGGCTTCCTTCCTGTACATCTGCAGCTTTCTGGCACTCTTCGAAAGATTTTCTGCATATAAATCAGCTTTAGCAACCCCCATCCTTTCAGGATCTTTGAAAATCTTCAGTGCATTCCTTCCAGATTGAATAATCGAACACGATCCATATATCCCTCATTGAATGCCAATACCGCATCATTAACACCTAGAATTAGTGTCTGATACCAAACAAATATCTTTTTTGGAACTTTCCTTTTCTTGAAAATTCTTTTCGGTGTGGTCGCGATAATGCGTTGCATACAGATCACACAACCACGAGTATAAAAACAAATTTTAACCAGCACATTTAACCGCCAAACACATAATGGAGAATAGCGTCTGTTTATCAGGCTGGCCAGCACACAAAACTCCCATTCAACACACAAACCTCCCAAAGAAAAAGGAACTGACCCAGGAAACAGAAAATACTCCTGAAGGAATAGATCGAGAAAGGAGGCGTGGCTGTATTATGTCGTGTGGTATTTAAATGGTCTTTAAGTGGCGTTTGGGGTACTTTCTCAGCAAAAAGGCTTATGCACATTACAAAATGGACTTCCAGCCATTAAAATCATAAATAACCTAAAAGTGGATATTTTCAAACCCTCCCCGCATGGCGCAACAGCCCCGAAGGACCATGGCCTACCAAGGGACCGCTGCTCAGCCCGACGGCCAACCGATTACGAGGTGTCGTGTGGTCAGCACGACGGATTCTCTCGGCCGTTATTTTTGGCTTTCCAGACCGGGTCCGTTATCTCACCGTCACATAGCTCCTCAATTGTAATCACCTCGAACCTCGAACCAGCCCTCAGTTGTAGGTAAAAATCCGTGACCTGGCAGGGAATCGAACCCGGGGCCTCCAGGTAAGAGGGAGGCACGCTATCCTTCCACCACATAGCGCCGAATCCAATCACCGCAGACCTATGGTTCCTATGTTCACAAAAATGTTTTAAAATTTCCGAACGAAAGATTTTCTGCACTTGTACGAGTATACTGCGTCATTGGTGAAAAATGATTTCGAACACTTGGGTGTGGATACCACTCACTCTAGTGATGATGATGATAATAATAATAATAATAATAATAATATTGTTATTGGCCTTACGTCCCACTAACTACATTTTTACGGTGTTCGGACTGGGTGTTTGTGCTTTCCCCAACATACCTGCAACTTATACACCACACACAACACTATCCACCACAACAATATGCAGTTTTCCCATACTTCGCCCACCCTCGTCTGAGGCCTGGCTAATAAGGGCTGCACCAGGTTATAAATAACCACACGAAATTATTATCAAACAATAAACGTTCGTACAGTGACCATTCTCTCAATCATACCTTCCTTATTACTATTTCCATCATCTGTCCATTCGGAAGATATTTGTGTGCAAGTGTGAATATTTATTATGAGGAGATACTACGTAAAGTCAGGACGAGCAGAATAATACAAAGGAGAAAATGTGTGCCATTGACGCTGAATGGAGGAACGACTGCCGTTATTAGAAGAAAGAGCCGAGATTTCTGACAGGGAAAAGACAATTCCGCATAACATCCTTGCTTGCTAGGTAATACGAGACGTGCGCTCTTCCGCGCAGCAGTGATTGCCTTCCAGGTCTTACAATGAGACAATAGCTCATCCTCCTACTCTGACTTGAAATGCAATTTTCTCTTCCAATTCCTTCTTAGCTCAATGTACTGTGAGAACAATATCCGTTTAGGATGTACCGGCTGAAGAGTTTTGAGCGATTTGAACTTACGATGTATTAGTGATTGTGTTGTTCCAAGTTAGAATAAAATTATTACTTGCATGACTTATTTGGAATCGATATTTCAATATATATCTGTTCACTGTGTGAAGTCTCACTGATAACACACGAATAATAATTGCGATTTGAGCGTAAATACGAGGGCTCTTTCTTTATTAGTGGCAAGTATTAATTACAACCGATAAAAGAGGGATGCCTCAATGAAACGTCTACAGTCCCTCATGGCAGTTCTCAGCATTGTTTAGAACCCGTTAGGAGCAGTGTGGAAGTCGTAGTATCCCTGTAGCAATGCCTATTCTCTGTATTATTCAAATGGAGCGATCCATCACCTGCGGAACTTTGGAGACTGATCGGTAAGGGATGCCATAAAGCGGTCCCGTACCAGTCAAAAAATGAACATTAATACTGCCCATTCATATTATTATTATTATTATTATTATTATTATTATTATTATTATCGTTTTTTAGTATCCTGCCAATTGATAGGCATTAAGGAACGTCAGTGTGTCAAAATTTGCCCCTCTGGAGTACTATGAAAATGGTCATTGCCAAAAACCGTTAGTGCCTAAATACGTTTGTGTGCACCTTTCGTCGGGTCATTCTGTTGAACTTATCTCATGTTGTGAGTTTTCCCAGGGCGTTCTTGCCTTATACAGCAATGAACAGAGTTCTGCCGGCAACAACTTCTCTTCTCGCACGGGCAAGCTAGACGGTAGAGTGCAGCAGGTTATAGGTCATAGCAACACGTAAACGAAGGTATACATTTATATTTATGTTCATAACAATTGCAAAATCTTAATTTATAAGATAGTAAGGGAAGGGATGTAGTGTTCAAGACATAGAATCCTACAATCTTTGCTCACCTCAACTTCACTAAATCTCTTGTTTTATTTGTGTTAAGTTCAGTCGAAAACAAAGTACTCAGTTAGAAACATTTGTTTGATAAATAGTAGTGGGTTTGAATCTCCTTCTCGGTCTCCAAGAAGTCGTTTCCCGTAATTCCTCACTTCTTCTTCAGGAAAAGGCAAAGATGGTATCGTATCCGAGATATCCACGAAGTTCATTCTGCGAAGTTGTTTACCTAAAATAAGGGAATTCAAAGCGCATCACGTGACCAAGAAATGTAAACCTTAAATCGCACTTTCGATTGCCAAGTATTAGAACTTCTGTGGCTCAGGCGAGAGCGCGCTGGTCTCTAGTTTCGTGGTTCAAATTCCGGTCACTCCATGTGAAATTTGAGCCGGACAAAGCGGAGGCAGAACAGGTTTTTCTCCGGATACTCCGGTTTTTTCCTGTCGGTCTTTATTTCAGCAACAGTCTACAATATAATTTAATTTCACCTCTCAGTCATTAAGCATTGTCCCAGAGAAGTGCGACAGGCTTCGGCAGCCGGCACAATTCCTATTCTTGTCATGAGGGTCTCATTCATAACATTCCTGACCCGGTCGAATGACGTATCTTCAAATAACAGTAGACGGAGAATCATTCAGTTGTACGTTGTCATAGATCACTTAACGGAGAAAAGAAAAGTTTTATAACAGAAACTTATCTATGGCGGTAATCCATAAATTAATGTGACTTCTCCTAAGCATGCTTCATAGTTGAAGTATATTATTGTAAAATAGACGTACTTCAGTACCTTGCAAATGTAAGACATAAAAAATAGATTCCTAATTGTTGTACAGGGACTATAATATTTGTAAAATTAAATTTTACTAACATTGTTTATGTTTCCAGACTGTAACTTCAAGTCTGAACGATGGAGGGTAGCGAGTGATGTAAGCAGACATGTTAGTATGTGTTCTTCAGGGTCTCGCCTGCCGGGTAATGTTAGTACGCTTGAAAGTTCAACTTTAGTGCGCATTAAAGTTTCATTTTAATTATAAGTGCGCTTCGTGGATCCATTCACCTTCGCTCCTAACACTAACTAAAATTAATCTCACGTCCACACATTGTATATCAAATATGCTTTGTAAACAGTACGTACATGAAGCTGTTGACATTTATAACCTTAGACCCTTGCAACAATGGAAACAAAGTAACTAGATGTAACTAATCTATATATATATATATATATATTGTGACCTTACACGGATATCTAATTTAGGGTGCAAGTTATCATACTATGCCGCTGCTGGCGTATTGCGGAGATGCAAGGGACGTGCGAGTTCGACGAGTCGGGTCACATTTTCACACCATTAAACTTTGAGATGTTATTGACGTACGAGACCGCGTATCCTACAATTACTAATCTATATAGCCGGGCTGAGTGGCTCAGACGGTTAAGGCGCTGGCCTTCTAACCCCAACTTGGCAGGTTCGATCCTGGCTCAGTCCGGTGGTATTTGAAGGTGCTCAAATACGACAGCCCCGTGTCGGTAAATTTACTGGCACGTAAAAGAACTCCTGCGGCACTAAATTCCGACACCTCGGCGTCTCCGAAGACCTTAAAAAGTTGTTAATGGGACGTAAAGCAAATAGCATTATTATTATTCTAATCTATATACCATACTATTATACTAAACATACAGAAGAATTCCGAGAACTATTTTACTCTGGAAGGATATTTCGTTTTAATGAAAATCATTTTAACGAAACTTAACTACAAAATAATTGAAATAGCAACATGACTGGACAGCTACGTGAAATTGAACATGATCATTGACTGTAAATAGCCAAAATTCCCAACTTTTGTTGCTTACGATGAGTCATAATAACAAGCTTTCATAATACAATGAAAATATGTTGGGAATATTATTAACATTAAATTCAAAAATCCAACGATTGCCTTAAAAGAAAAGAAAACCAACATAAAAATTGCTGAAGGCTTAACTTTAACGTTACAGAATCCATTATTTACATCATTTACTTCCTGGTTAACAAATAAAATTTGAAATATTTCTTCTTTGGCACTTGTATTCGTTGACCCCAAAAATTCATGTCTTTCAAAATTCCGTCATTTCTTTAAATCATCGCACGATTCAGTAAACTCTAATGAAACAACTTGGGTGCTCCAATGACATGCTTACAACTTTGTCGCATATACCAACCGTACAATCAAGGAAATAGAAATAAACTGTGGTCCCTCTTTATATATTAAGATCACGTAGTGATATGAGGGATCAGCATTCTCTGGAATTCTGAAACAGCTGCATCTAGACAATAAATTTTCTAAAATGCTGTCATCAGGAATAATAAATGGTCATGGATTCCAATGACTCCGCAACCTCTAGTGTCGTCTATGAGAATTCTGAAAAATCTACGTCTAATGCTAACTACCAATTCCATGGGCTACTAGAAGAATATTATTAGCAGGAAATCAAGCTACACATTGCCTTAAATATGATTTACCCATCTCAACTGCGACATGGTTCACCTCTACATGGTGTCATTCAGTATCGAAGATTCTATTCCAACTCTTCACATCTGCGTATAACTCGATTACATTAAGTTCTGGGTTATCGTATTTGATGACTATCAAATTGTTGACCTCAGTATTCTTCAAAAACATCATCAAGAAAATCACCTATCATTGCCTAAGTGCTTGTCTATCATCACGACCATTAAATTCACATGCATAACCTCAAAAGATCGTCGGGACTTTTTCGAAGATAGCATCATATCATTCAATGCACAATTCCCAGTGAACTATTCTCCAATAATATCGCACATCAACCATTCGCTTTATTTCGACGACCTTACTTCAAATCTCTCTCATTCCACATGCGCGTCATGGCTCGAGAAAAATCGAACTCATCTTCCAAATATTCAAGCACATTATTGGCGAAGACTACCTCATTCTTACATACGCATAAAATCATAATCAATGCGATAATACTCTCACGAAAACTACGCATATGATGTGAAATTATGAACTTACATGACTCGAAAATAAACACATGTTAACTATCTTATAGTCACTTCAAATAAATATGCCTATGCAATAAATAATACGTTGAGGTTCAATTATGATGACAGTATTCTACTAAATGTAACGACCACGTTTTAGAAAATTTCCTGTGTAATATCTACTGTTAGACGCTCGAATTTAAAAATAGCGGACGAAAATTATGATTTCTTCTGGATCATTCATGATGAAATTCACAACACTCTATATCTGTTACGAAATAATGAGTGACGATCACACGGTATCACTCAATTTGCTTATCTACACATGTCACATTCTGACACCATAAAATGATTTACTCTACTTTAATCAACTACATAGCAGAATAAACGAAAGACACTTATTTTTGGTACTTATCATATTGATGGCTTCGGGAGGATGGCATCTCCGATCTCTCGGGTGTTAATTTCATCACTTGGACCTCATATCAACATTATCCAGACCCCTCAGGACCACATCCCGAGTTTAGGTCTGCATTGTTTGGTTATTAGGCATCACATAACAATCTTTCATCATGTATTGCGACATCATAGTACCTGCAAATCGTAATATGGAATTAGCACAATATCATATACATAAATAATACTTTACTATGTTTTGATTCAACCCTCGCCTTATTATTTGAGAGACCAAGATATATCTTATGTCTTTACAAATCAATTCGTACTTTCTGTACAATAGATATTCAATTTTAAAAAGTTTTTTAGATTCAATTTCTTTCTATCTGTGCGCAACGATTCTGATGGTACCTTTTAGTCTCTTTTTTTATTATCCGCATTGTTCTTACAAAAACAAAATCCTATTCTAAAACATAATAATAAAAATCGGCTTGCATTTCATAAATCCTCAGAATTCAGTAGACTGTAATCTTTCTTCCAGATGATTTTGACGTTTTAAGCATTACCTCTTTTATACTGAACGCTATTGTAATCACTGATCTTGGTAAAGGAACATATTTAACAATACGTCGCCTTCTTAGCTTTACGTACCAATCGATTATTTTATAGTTGGTCTCTCGACTCTCGAATTATGTCGACATAAATAGACAATGCATGACCATCGTATGTCACTTAAATTTGGCCCGTATGATTTAATCTGTTCCCTGGCCTCCGTTATATACTTTCGCCATTGAGGTTTCATGCCATTTATCGATATTTGTTCCTCTTCCGTCGAAATAAAATACAGCATTTATTCAATATTATATCCTCGTACAAGGACATGTCGTTACCGACCGTAACTTATTTTATACCACGGGGCTCTGAACTTATGAATCCACCTGTGCCTTCAATTCGTTAGATGGTATTTATTCAACCGAGCGAGTTATTTCATTTATTGATGTTTCTGGACGTATGACAACTGGACGTATACTTTCGTATGATTTCATTAACTTTATATTACCATAAACATCCAATGTTCTCTTTAATTCCGATTTAGCAACTATTGGAAGGTTAATATATATATCAAAAAATAAGAGTTTTGTCTGATATGTAATTCTAAAATATTTTGTTATCAGTGGTCTGTCGATAAATGCTGCATAACTAAAGTTATAGAAAATGAAATTTCCGACCATGTATGTCTTATACATTTTTACATTTACAAGAGTTGACCAAGGGAGGTAGGATTGGACAGGATAGATAAAAGGAGCTGGCATAAGGGTGTGGAAGAAATGCCATGACTCCTCTAAGGGCCCCGTGTTCGCCAACCCTCGCTGCCAAGTTCAGAACCCATGGGGCCCCTCTTAGTAGTCTCTTACGACAGACAGGGGTTACCGTGGCTGTTATTCTACCGCTACCACCCGCAGTGGGACGACTATGACAAGGGAATTCATGAATTTAGACTTTTGCTGCGTAGTCCTTATCAACGCTGACATGAAAATATTGTTCAGTCGCGTTAACTGACAATGATTTTTGTCATGATTGCGTTAAGGTGTAAACACGCATGGCCATCGGTCCATACCGATAAAGAGACTTGTGAAGATGATAATATAATGACAAAAATCGTAAAGGAATGATCGCTTGAAGAATAAGAAAAGAGGGTGGCATGAAAGAAGAGAGGACTCCCTTTACTTTAAATGCCCTAATATCACATAGTTGGAAGGAAACTAAATTTGAAGGCCTACAATATCGAAAGCTCATAAAATTGATCAACAGCAACATTACATTGACCATTGTTTGTTTTGATGTTCTTTTCTGCTGCCACTCATCTTCTATAGATAGGATTATTGCTGCGTACCCAGTATTACAGCCTGTCTGAACATTGGCGGGAAGTAGCTGGGCGAATTAGGTAACATTCTTCTTTAGCATGCCATTCCTCTCGTTGATAAATTTTCTGATACTGCTGGTATGTGACCTACTGTTTCATCATAGTATTCCAGCTATTCGATACCTACTCTGAGGAGTTGATTGGAATGAGCAGTGTGCCCACTTAACGGAATAATGGCAGAGGACTGTTAACGGCTGTCTGCGGTCTTGTCATTCCAGTTCTGGAACTTTGGACTGTTAGATCTATTGCTATTTGTTTTTACGTCGCACCGCCACGGATAGGTCTTATGGCGACGATGGGATAGGAAAGTTATTGGAATGGGAAGGAAGCGGCCGTGGCCTTATTTAAGGTACAGCCCCAGCATTTGCCTGGTGTGAAAATGGGAAACCACGGAAAACCATCTTCAGTGGGCTCGAACCCACTATCTCCCGATTACTGGATACTGGCCGCACTTAAGCGACTGCAGCTATCAAGCTCGGTGACTGTTAGATCGACAGCGTATTAATGTTCGTTAAAAGTGAGAAAATGTGCGGCTTTTCATTTGATCGAGTATTTCATATACTAGCATTGCGTTTAATCGCGATATTCCTGCTGACGTCATTGTAATTACCTAGGTTTATTTCAGTTGAAAAAAATCACAAATACAGTCTTTCTGAGAACGTAAGAAGGCAGGTGGAGAGTGATTGTCTGCCATTACAATGAAAATTCCCTAACACGGTCTTCATATGAGAAATGACGCGTGGTGACTTCCCCGTCGCGTTTCTGGGATAACGTTAAGAACTGTGCAATTTAATGCAATCCTACCCACAACATGTACATTACTTAACCTAGAATTCTGTAAACACTGTACAATTCCGTAGCGAAACAAGGGTATATCAGCTAGTATTGACATAAATATATCTTAGAGCTGCGAGTAATCCGAAAAATTTTGTAACGAAATAGTGTTATGTAACAAAACGTGTGACACGATGTTACCTAGCAACAGTACCTTGAGAGCTGCACGGGCTGAGGATATGTACGTCATAGTCATTCATCAAGACGTCACATCACAGCCTGCACGGTTGTTAGGTAGCATCGCGTCACACATTGTACTGAAAAACATTTATGATCACTTGATTTTCACAAAGGAAAATTTAGTAACATTGAAGAAAATCACCTCTGTTCTGTCCTGTGAATCATCTCGTCAAAGACATGTTATGGGTGTCAGATATAAAGGTGAGAAGTCTGAAACAAGTAAAAATAATGCTTATCACCCTGAGTCCTCATGATTCTTTCGCATTGTTTACATTGTTAGGAGCCAAGAGAGGAAGAAAAGGTTTGTCAATCCCTGCAAGGAGGCTACGTAGGATAAACTGCAGGTTACCAACTAAGTGCCGAAATCATATAACTGACTAAAGGTTGCTGGTTATGAATGATGAAGCAAAGCGGACTAACAACTCACGACGAATTCCTGCCTGCTTAAAGGAGTATTTAATAAATACCAACTTCTTTACTTGTTTAAAGTTTTAATTGTGCAGTTCGATAGATCTTGTGGTGGGAGTCTGCGTTTAATGTCTTTGGTATGTTCGTCCTCTAATCCACATGGTAATGAACGGATTCTTCTGTGAGCGTTGGAATGAACCCGAGCGTTAATGGCACAAGAGCCTCGCATACCCGGCGCAGGAATCCGCTGCATACTGCGTCCAACCAGAATGTTGCAGGCCATATTATGCGTGACCGCCTCTTCCAATTCACGTCGATTTCATGTAGCCTGCGGCAAGATATAGATTCTTTTTTTCTATTTGCTTTACGTCGCACCAACACAGATAGCTTTTAGGGCGACGATGGGACAGGAAAGGCCTAGGAATGGGGAGGAAGCGGCCTTAGCCTTAATTAAGGTACAGCCCCAGCATTTGCCTGGTGTGAAAATGCGAAACCACGGAAAACCATCTTCAGGGCTGCCAACAGTGGGGTTCGGGCCCACTATCTTCCGGATGTGAGTTTACAGCTGCACGCTCCTAACCGCACGGCCAACTCGCCCGGTACAAGATATGAGTAGTCCCATATGGGATACATGTCTTAGGATCAGTTATCAAGAAGTGCGAAACTGTCAATACCAGGACAGCTTGTCGGTGGGGGCGATAGAATAACAAACATCGTATTCCCTAGCTGTCGTAAAAGGTGAATAAAAAGGGCCTCAGCACCTCCTAACTTGGGAGCATGGGTTGGCAACCACGGGGCCCTTAGCTGAGAACTGGTTTTGCTTCCACTTGCTTGTGTCAGGATCCTCACTTTCCTCTATCCTACCCAGACGGTATTACGTATCGGGATCTAGGAAGTTTTTCCTTTTCACGCCCTTCGTGGCCCTTGTCTTTCTTTGGCCAAATAAATTGTTATTATTAAGTTTGTTCAACGTTGCGCTGAGAAATATAGGTTTTCGAAGGTGGTAGGATAGGTGTCCCGGGTTTCATTCCCGGCCGGGTCTGGTTAATTTCTCCGTAGTGTCCCATCTTCACAACAGGCAAATGTTGCTCACAGCTAGTTATTTATTCAATATAGCTTATCACAAGGTGTAGATCTTAGGCAACCAGTTATAAGCCGGCAAGTTTCATTTAAAGCAATATCTGCCTGTTTGGCATGACATGATCTATACCAAACACGGCATGCAAATTCTGCTGCAGAGTAGCTCAGTGCTAAAACAGTAGTTCTCATTGTTCGAGCTTGCGTTCCCCACTTGATACCGCATAACTTCCGAAGAATGGAATTTCGCGTAGATACCCTGTGTTTCGTGTTAACACAATGTTGTTCATACGTGAGTGCACGATACAGAGTTATCCCTATATATTTCGGTGTTGAGCAATGATCTTGCCTGCATATTCTTTAAGTGAAAAGTGCAAACTTGCGTTGTGTTAGGTTTTATGTGGTTTTCTCTGTTATGGACTCAGTTCATCTACGGCTTCCATTAGCTCCGTTCAACACTTTCAAACTGATCACCCTGGGTGACAATAGCTCGATCATCTGCATAAATGAAGCTATTTGTTCCTTTTGGCAAGGGTTGATCATTCGTGTAAATATTAAATAATATTGGAAACAAAACACTACCTTGTAGTAGGCCATTCCTGAGGTTCTTCCAACGACTATGTCGCCCTTGGAAATCTACAAAGAAGGATTTTCAAAAATACATCGAAGAAATTCAGTCAGCTTGTTTTCCTTTGTTATAAAGTTTACTCAACAGAATTTGGTGACTGTGTCATAGGCCGAAGTTAGGCCGATGAAGACTGCCCCAGTTCATATCAATATATCTTCAATATATTGGGTCAAATGAAATATTTGTGATGTGCAATTCTTCCCTCTTCTAAAACCAGCTTGCTCTGGGATCAAAAATGGTTCAACTATTTTTGTAAGCCTTACCAGTATAATTCGTTCTAAGATCTTGAATAAATGACAGAGCAAGGAAATAGGTCTGTAATTTTTTGGATCATGTGGATCTTTTTCTGGTTTGAGGAATGCTATGCCTCTAGATTTGCACCAAATTTTGGGTATTCTGCATGTTCGAATGGAATTGTTGAATAGATTTAGTACCCTTTCTCTAGTAACAGGTCCAAAATTTTTGATTTTGTTGAATACAAATTTCATCTACACCAGGAGCCTTTCCATTTTTACTGATATTTATAGCCTCATTCAGTTCTGCCATGGTAAAGGGATTAGAAAGTATGTCTTAATAACATCCACTTTTTTTTAGAGCTGGAGTTTACAAAATTGCCATTTTGGACGAGTTGGTGAGCAATTCGTTTTTCAGGTACATCATAAAGAGATGATGCTTTATTAGGATCATTACTGAGACGCCTGAGTAGCCTCCAGACCTTCTGACTACTCCTATCAATGTTAACCTCTTCCATAAATTTTAACCACTGTTCTCGTTTAGTCTGAAATAGCAGAGAGAAATTGTTGTCCGCTTAAAATCGTCTCAGCTCTAAAAGGATCCCTTTCATATAAATTGAAGTAGTTTGTCAGTAGGGCAGATGTTTCCTGGGAAAGACCTTGTATGTAATCAGTTCTGCATCCTCTTTGGCTTCTTTATAAAATCTAATGTCATCAATAAATTTGTCATATGCCCCTGGTAAGGGATCGATCTTTTTTATCTAAAGACGAAGTGAAACATTCCCAGTTTGCCTTTTTGAAGTGATATATTCTCTTAAGTAAACACTCTGTAGTCTGACGGCTGCTAATATCTGGCACATTACGGGACGGTGTTGGGTGTTGGGAATAGGAAGGCAGACAGATTTAGCACACTGATGGGCAATCCGCTCACTCATAAAAATAAGGTCTGCCACGTCCCACTGTTGAGAGATGAAGTTAGTTATCATGAATGAGGGACTGTTGATGTGATTCTGCCCAATACATAACAGCTTCTCCATTCTCATCATCATGTGGATAAGCCCATATAATGCTGTGGCTGTTGAAATCACCCTCGAAGATGGACACTTTCTGCAAATGCAGATTATCAGGTTATCTGAATGAAAAGCTTAACTTTGGGGATTTATAAATGGAAAAAATGATAGAGTTAATTCTATCGCAATAATTTATATGTCATTTTCATCTGTGATGGAGGTTGTAATGATCCTCATATCTGGTTTAGTGAAGATGGTACTTCCATATTGGCCATGAGGACGTTCGACTGCCAATCTCATTCTAGGGATTTTAGGACGTAGTTGATTAACATCCCTATGAGTTTCTTGTATACATAGAACATCACAATTCTGTTTTAAGCATATTTCACGTAAGCGATCTCCTTTACAAGAAGGCAGTCCTTCAATGTTAATAGAAATAATTTTTAAATTGAGCTCTGATAAGAGCCATCCTTTCCCTACTAGAATGAATCATTTCAGATAGAACTTTAATGGTGCTTCTGGAATGCTGACGTTCAGTTCAGAAACGGAAATTCAATTCCGACTACCTATGCAGGGGCACCACGAGCAGAAATCAGCTTCATCCCCATAATAATAATAATAATAATAATAATAATAATAATAATAATAATAATAATAATAATAATAATAATAATAATAATAAAAGTAAATTCAATTCATCAAATTCGATTCATAATTAACAATCGGAAATGTACAACATTGTAGCTGGCTAAATGGTCGTTAAGACCGAAAGCCAAAATTAAAATAAGAAACAAAAAATAGCCCTCGTAAAATGTAATACCGTAGTCAGAAAAGCTAATGAATCGAGACTGGAAACAAATTCACAAAACTTACACATACTAACAACATCTGACACAAAAAAATATTATTAAGAATAAAAGAGAATGAGGAAATAACACATCAGCCACCGCTAATGTCTGGCACAGGAAGGACGTTATGGCTTACAAAGGGAACACTCTACTGACCTCAGAATTACTTTCTTGCCACTTTTCTTTCCCGAACTACACTGTGACATGCTAAACACGCACGAACTAAGTACACAAACCAATACACGGACTTCAGCTATTTTTATACACTGAACTACTAAACCTGTAGTTTACTAACGCTATGCTAAACCGTAAACTACACTATATTCTACTATACTTGATAGATAAAGACTAACATAAAAAACACATATTACTGAAGAAAAATGCAAAACATCGCGAACCGTACCGAATACCATACACGATGAGCGAGATAGGTTAACCACGAGGTGAGTGTAATTGTTAGAATTGGAAACTAGGTTTTCGAGATCGCACTCTGCCGATATCAGTCTATATGAATGGCAGCTTGGAATTGGTTGGATGTCTATGTTTCAGCACATAACCACTAGACAGAACCAAAATAGACGAAAACGTAATTTATAAGAATAGACAGAGCATAGGCTGTCATCCCACACCCAGACGAAACTCATCAACTGTCTCTCTTTGTAGGCTATCAGGGATATTCGAGATTTCTTCTTTCCATGGCTTCCGAAATATTCTCTCTTCGAGAGCATGATGATGTTCATTCAATACATTTTTGACAGCCAGTTTGGCGGATTGGTGAGATATCATATTATGGATTACTGCCGAAACCTTGGCCCCCTTCTTAGCAAATGCGTCGACCCGGTCATTAACTTCGATTAACCTGAGGTGCAAAGTAGGTCTACCTCCACGTGGTGCACCCTAGGCAAAGTCCGGGATGGTTAAGTGATTTACAGATTTGACAAGCGATCCCTAAATCTGCGTAATAATAATAATAATAATAATAATAATAATAATAATAATAATAATAATAATAATAATAATAATAATAATAATAATAATAATAATAATAATAATGAAGATATGTTCTTGGCTCTCAGGTTGCATCCGTCCCGAATAAGCACAATTTATGCTGGCGAGACATCGTATTTACGGTGTCATATATCTTCTGGTATGGATTAGATCAAATTTTTACTTTCACTCACCCATGCCAGTCTCATCCTTGGCTTTGACAACATGAAAGTGACTGAGGTGTGAGTGATGCCAGTAAAGCCATTTCTTATGAAGTCAGTCACTGTTATGAATAGTGTGAAAATGTGATTCATAGGATCGGCTGTTGCAATATTTTCAGTGATATTGGCAGAATGATATATCATAGCAACTTATGGGTCCATGAGGAAAGCAACGAGAAACTACTTCACTCCTCATTTCCCTACCGTGGCGCCTGTGTTATCTATGACAGCTGATGCTGTAGCTGTTGAGTTTCAAACCAGCCTTTGGACTGAATACTCAACAAACAGTCGACCTGCTTACCGATTTTGACTTTACCAGCATAGTGGAACTCAACTGTACTATTGAGTTAATTTTGACGGATAGACGCAACAGTACAGCTAGAAATCTTTACCATGTTGGCAGTTATGGTATGGAGTGCCGGGACTTTCGCCCACTCTTCAGAAATAGAATTTGAGAACTGGAGATCGTGAGCGAAACTTCTATCTCTTTCCACGCAGAAACTTAAATAGTATTTCATAAATGTATATGCTATTATTAAACATATTTCACCCGGAAAAAGCACGTTTCGAAGACTATCTTGAATAAGCTGCAGCTTAACAAAAATATTTCATTCTCTTTTCTTTAAAATGTAGGCTATTTTATTTCTAGTTTCTTCTTGTTCGTTGTTACTATTTTTATCCAGTTCCCATTGTATTCCCTACCATCGTAGTTGTATACTACAGAAGAAACTTTTCCGAGGTCTGGGACTTCGAGCGGGAACCATGAATCCTGCCTAGCTGTTTTAAGCTTTGTCAGCGGAAGTAATTTGCAAAGTGTCGTTCCACTATGCATTCTAATGAGTAATTTATTTTCTTAGCGTGGCACTTGTGTCGTATGTGCGAGAATGCAATTATAAAAAGAACAAATTAAAATGTAGAGTTGTTGCTGTCGTTATAAAATACGAGCAGAGAATATTCCTGAGCCAAGAAAAAGAGACTGGTCTACACTCTTACGGAATTCCAACCATATTATGATGTTGAAATTCACTTCATATGAAATAGGCACTATCGTAGGTTATGATGTTTGGGGAACCACAGAAACTGATAACTTTACTTTAAAGGGGCATGCTAGGAGGATGAACAGTGAGGTAGTTTGTTATCGCCTTTCTCAGCGTCGGGCTGAGTGACTGTAGCAGGTTCGGATATTAGCTTTATAAACCCACGTTGAAAGACTTGATTCTGGCTAATCCTAGTGATATATGAAGGTGCTAAAATACCTCAGCCTCGCGTCGGTAGATCTTACCGGCACGTATAAGAACTCCTGCAAGACTATCTTCCGGCTCGGCGTCTCCCAAAATCGCCAGAGTTGTTAGTGGGGCGTAAATTATTATTATTATTATTATTATTATTATTATTATTATTATTATTATTATTATTATTATTATTTGCTTTGTTCACTGAGTTAGGAAATGGTACTGCAGTACAGACTGAACCTGTGATTAATACCTTTCATTCCATACACATACTCTAGTGGCGCTCTGGATATCTTTTGATCAGCACCACCTAGGCCTATATGGTATCTCGGCGCATGAATATTGTCACAGCTGTAAATGAGGCTGATATTTGTGGTAAAGCTGCAATTCGATCTGCCTTGAGTCAAGAGACGGGTGTGAAATTATCGTCTTCATCCAGAAATAGGAACTAGCGTTGAGAGAATTAACTCATATAAAATACAGGTAGACTCATCTTCAGTGTAAGACTTACCACTTCCTCGAATTCAGGTGCAAGAAATGTGGGTAATGTGAACAGCGCTATTTCTTGATCGCCTCCTCTGTGATCTAACGATTACTAATGTACTTTTTGGCAAGTTAGCCAGGTTTCGAATCCTCGTTCCACTACGATTTTAGGCCTTGAACACGAAAGCACTCTCAACCATCTTTGGAATAGTTTTCCTGAGTTCACAGTGTACCAAAGAAGAGAATCCACATCTGGGTAGATATCTGACTACCGAACGAGTTGGCCGCGCGGTTCAGGTTGGGAGCAGGCGGGTAAAATCTCACCGTAAGCAGCCCTGATGACGAATTTCTGTGGTTGCGCATATTCAGACCAGGCTGTACCTTAATTAAAGCCATGGGGACTATCTTCCTATTCTTGCGTCACGGAAGAGTATCATAACAAAACAAAACAAAACAAAACAAAACAAAACAAAACAAAACAAGACAAGACAAGACAAGACAAGACAAGACAAGACAAGACAAGACAAAACAAAACAAAACAAAACAAAACAAAACAAAACAAAACAAAACAAAACAAGTTTTGATTAGGAAGAGCTGAGGTCTGAACCTCAATCCTTGCTGGATTTCTGAAATGAAGAGTTACGTCCCGTAGAATCTTGTTTGGATGTAACGTAAAGCTCAAGATAATGTGGGAATGATCACTTGACCAGCAGGTAAAACTGCCAGTTGCTTTTTTTCCCGATTGCAAATTGGACGTCGAGTTTTGCGATGGTAAGCAGGACAATGAGTGAATACGGTACATAAAGTTGTAGAAAAAGACGGCGTACTACGCTAATGAGTCCATAAAACAGTAGAAGTAAGTTACAATATAATATTTTATCCATCGTCAGTCCCACGGCGATGAGGTTGACAAATGTTTGAAGTGCCCTTGATTTCTTTGTATATGTTACTTCTATAAAACTGAGTGTCGGTGCCAGGCCAATTTTAAGCGTGATGTCACGTGTAACGGTGAGAAGGCACAAAAGGAACAAGCCGTGCAAGTATTGAACTCGCACCCATTGACCGGAATTAGCTGGAGCTGCTGTAGAGAGAGAGAGAGACAGAGATTGCGCTGGGTCAAGGATACTACTGGAGGGTGAGCGTAGGGTCGCTATCTGTTCGTCACTTGTCATTTTATCGCGCGATAAACAGCCATAGGTGTGAAGAGAGAGATGCTATCCTCTCAACTTTCACTGCGGTTTTTTTTTAACTGGTGTATTCCCATGTTGGACCAGATAGGTGAGTTCTGTAAAAATATTTGAAGTCCTCGGTATTAGCGAATTAATCGCATATTATACTGTAGTAGTTCTTGTTAGAATTATTGCGCAGCAGTTTCATTGACTTCATATGTGTAACATGTATGCACCTAGGTTTTGATTTCTGCTCTGCCATGGACGATTTAAATTCTGGAATGAGTGCTGAGGTGCAATGCATCAATCCTTGTAAGGACGACTTAGAAGTGACTTGTCCTCCTTCCGATATACTCCACTTCAGTGTTGGGCATAAACTGGGATAATGCCTCCCTTTATAGATCAGTAGCAGAATGTCGACCCCCTCAACTCCAATTGCGAGTTCAAACCCGGCACAGGCATCCAGAGTTTTGAAGACCGGATGAAAGCCCATTCGGCATTCCATATCGTTCGATGTCTCTAGGAAAAATATTTCTAATGATACATTTGGTGTTTACACAATAACATTAATTAAAATTAATCCATACATCACCCAGAATAGTTTTGATCACCTGGTAAATTAAAGCGGAACGTATATAATAATAATAATAATAATAATAATAATAATAATAATAATAATAATAATAATAATAATATACTGCATATATTATATTACAATTATATTATAATTATATTTACAGTAATATAATGACAATGTATTATTTATTATTAAGTCGGGCAGACACTAAATCTCTCACCAGAGATCTTTTTTACCGACATCGAGAGTCGAACTGACATTCTTCAGCCCTTCAAATATTCACTCTTCTTTTTCTACCCCTTTTCCCACATCTGTGCGGTCGCGGGTGCGAACTGTGTCGCACATGTGAATTTGGCCCTGCTTTACGACTGGATGCCCTTCCTGACGCAACTCTATATCAAGGGACTTAATCACTATTGCGTGTTTCTGTTGTGGTTGGTAGTATAGTGTGGTTTATGAATATGAAGAGGAAAGTGTTGTGACAAACACAAACACCCAGTCCCCGGGCCAGAAGAATTAATCAGAGGCGATTAAAATCCCCGACCGCCTGGGAGTCGAACCCGGCACCCTCTAAACCGAAGGCCTCAACTCTGACCATTTAGGCAATGAGTCGGACCCTTCAAATATTCACTACCTTGTCGGAACTGAACCAGCGATCTTGGGATCCGGAGACTAAACTCTCTCTCCATTGGTCCACGAAGGAAGTTTGCGCTGTAGATAATTATTGAAGAACGTTTAACTCTGCTGGTATAAAATGTAGATCTTCACTTAACTATTGCGGAAGACAATCTGAGATGGTGATTCAGGGTACCCGTCCTCAGATTACAAAAATATCGTACCAAGTCTTCAAAATTGTGGATTTTAAACATCATTATTATCGTGCATTTTATGAAAAAATACTTTTAACGAATATAACTATTTTAATGTTCACGGTGTAAATAATGGAGATTCTCAGGCGGTACAAATTCGGCACTGAGCCAGCGAAACTATGCGTGATGCCACGGCCAGACAATAACTGCCAAAATATGTCTCAGAAGGGGAAATTCCGTAACACATGGCTCACGAGAGACTACAGCTAACCGGGCTAAGGGGCTCACACTGAATTTCTGAGCCCAAATTGGCAATCACGATCCTGGCTCAGTCCGGTGGTATTTAAAGGTGCTCAAATAAGTTAGCCCCGTGTCGGTAGATATATCAGCACACTAAAGATCTCCTGCGAGACAAAATTCCGGCACTTTGGCTTCTCCAAAAGCCATAAAAGTAGTTAGCAGAACGTAAAACGAATAACATTATTATTATTATTATTATTATTATTACTATTATTATTATTATTATTATTATTATTATTATTATTATTATTATTATTATTATTATTATTATATAAGACTGCAGCTAGCGTCTCCACTTGTTCGACTCAATTCTTTGGGAAGCTTCACTATACTTTGGCTGTATATCCGGGATACAGGGGCTACTACTTTTTTATTAAACATTTTTTTGATAAAATACATTTTTGCAAATATTACATTTGGTATTTTTACGTAGTACACGTCTCCTTTTGTATAATAAGTCCTTTCCACTCCCACTATCTTGTTGGTTCTTGAACATTCTTACATTGCTATGACAATAATTCATTACCAGTAACAACTTGTTCTTGGATAAAAACAATGAATAGTTGTTGTGCCTAATCCTTCGACACTGTTGGGGCCATGGTACACACATAGAATACAACACCAATAATAATATAGATGATATTACAAAATTAGCAAATGCCTTGGTAAAATTGAATATTGAAAAATTAAAAGTTTTCCTTTTGCCTTTATAACTTGGCACTCTTGCGAAATTTTTGTTTAGTAATAATTCCAATATAAAAGTTATGATGAAAATAATAAAAATTACATTGCATTAATATAAATTTCAGATAATTACAAGAGACATAATAAAATAACAAATGATTTTTTTTAATTATTCGTATTGTTTTCAGTATAGAAGTCTTCCGTTATTGAGTCCAATAACGGACTACATTCCCCAACATATTTAGGTTTTGGTGACTATAAAACTTGACCAATACCGTCTGGATATCTGGATACAAACTATGGTGTCGAGAGTTCGATGTTCTATGGTGGTGGTGGTACTTAAGAGGAAGTACAACTAGGCAACCATCCTCTATATAACACTAATCAGAGAGAAAAAATGGAAGGGGTCCGAAACTTCGAAAAATGAAGGTATCGGCCAAAGGAAGACAAGGGCCACGAAGGACGTGAAAATGAAGGACTCCCTACCCCTCGCAAACCTAATAGCGTCGGGGTCGGAAAAGAACAAGAGTTGACCAAGAGAGGTCGAATAGGATAGATGAAAGTGAGGAGCCTGACAAAAGTGGAAGCAATGCCAGGACCCAGCTGAGGGCCCCGTGGTCGCTAATACATGCTCCACAGTTCAGAGCACCTGAGGACACTTTTAGTCGCCTCTTACGACAGGCAGGGGATGCCGTGGGTGTTATTCTACCGCCCGCATCCACAGGGGGTGATGTTCCATGGGTTTTAACACTGTATTCACGTACACTACAATTACTAACACCAGCACAGATGTAAAATGTACTGAAGTTGTACTTCCAGTGGTACTTGAAAATGTCAGGATTGAGCAGTCCGTTGGATGATGTACGTTACGTATCGCCAAGCTTGCGTAACACGGGGACAATCATGCAGACTGTGGAGGAGAGTGTCTTCTCCTCTGCGACACACAGCACACAGTGAACTTTCTGCCATACGAATATTATACAGTTTACTAATTTTCGGCACAATGTCACGAACAACAATATACCACTTTGCTTGAAGTTCAAGAGGAAGAACCTTATGTGTAATATTCCTCCAGATGCGGTTCCAGTTGCATACCAGAATAGACTGTTGAATCCTGGGAGCTACATATTGGGTACACTGCAGAAACATATAGATTGTTTTCGATGTCACGTTATTGTTCACAAAAGTTTGTGCCAGATAGCTCATTTCATATTTCAAAATACCTTGCATGAGCGGCGAATTAATTCACATCATTGGCATTCGCTGAAGCCTGCAGCACTGTTGAAAAATATTTGAGAATACGGATGATCTTCACCAATAAGGAATTTTATGTGTCGATTGAGGAATAAGACTGTCACATGATTCTTGACATCCTTGAGTTCTAATCCACCATTTGGTCTTGACAGAGTTAAAGTGTTACGATTCACCCTTAGGATTTAACCTTGCCAGATGTGCCATCCTATTGCAGACATCTTAATACTCGATACCTGGGGCAGAGGTAGAATTTGACCCATGTATCCCAGTTTACTGATTATGTATGTATTGATATACTCAATTCTCTACATTAATGATAGAATCCTGTATTTTTTGCGCTGTAACAGCCTACGTATCACATTCACTGTTTTGCCCCAGTTATACTGGATCATTTTGTCGAGTAGTCTGAGCACAAGACGGTTTCCTGAATTTGATTACATTGGGCTTTGCATAAAATAACCACCGCTCAAGTGTTGCTTTATAACGTGAAGTATGTTTCCTCCATATTTGCCATTGCACAGAAAAATGTCCCTTCAGTTCTTCACTGTTGAGAATATTCGAATTAAGTTTCATTACACTCTTTCCCCGAGCTACTCCCAGCTCTGATTGTTTTATATATAGGCCTATATGCTGCATAGTCCGGGAAAATTCTATGGGGCACACGTCCGCATTCCCAACATACTTTTGCAGACTTTGACTGGCATATATTCGGTCTAATCTCGATGTTCCAGTAGAGCAATAATACGTATAGCTTGGGTCGGATGATGCTTGTAATTCCCAGGTGTCTATCAGTTTGAGCCCTTTCACTAGGATGCTAATGTTATATAGTTCTGAAAACTCCCGCTCTGATCTCTGACGTTGATAACTGCACCCTCTAGTGCCCCGCGTTACATATGTGTAACATTGGGAATTTAGTATTTTCCTGTCGCTATTAAACACCTCTGCCGCTTATGCCCATTGTGACAGATCAGTAACAATGCATACCATTATGTTTTCCATTATGCGTAGAATATTTATAGAACAATCATATAAATATCATTCTGAATGAAGATAATTGGTTTCCTATGGAGACCTATCCTGGGCACTAGACCCACCTATAACCATTTGATTTGTATGATTTTTAATTAGATGTATATCACTGGTATAGAACTTATTTCGTTCGGCTCTCGCCTGGGAACCAGAAAGTGCATAAATATTTACAATTAGCATTTATTTTATGTTGAAACATATACTACGGGAACTAGGAAGAAATACGGGATCTATATGGTGAATTGTATCTTTTATATACAGTATATAGCTGTACCTATTCTGGTCTCGTTGATATTTACTATTCTTTCACATCCAAATATATTAATTAAATCATCCGTAGCAACCTCCTGTAACAATGCTGTATCAACATCTTGGTCTCGAATTAATTTCTTAAAAAGCTGCTGCTTGATGGCTATCTGTATACAGTTAATGTTTAGTGTACGTCAATAATACGAGGAATGTAACATTCATCTTGATACTAAACTTAACTGTCTAGCCTTTTGACCTGATAGACTCTGCCATACTACCATCTCCCACCTATCCTCCCTCCTTGTCTTCGAGGATCCTTTGGGCTTACATAAAGTTGTACTGACTTATGAACGTCATCTTTTATGGACTGGGTAGTTTTTAGCTTTTCAACGCTTTTTCTCTGACGGAACAATCTCACTGGTGTCGTTAAGCAGTGTATGAGGCGAGGGTTCGAGCTCATCTGACCACAGCTGTTTAGGAGTCTGATTATAACCTATCAAAATTTCGATGGTATTACTATCATCGGTATATATTTCCATATCTTCCTTCGGAGGATTGCTAGTGTTGGGGTTACTAGAACTATTTAACTTGTGTGCCAACAAACTGATTACGTCAAAGATGAAGGTCTGTATTTGCCAGTTCAGAATTAATAATTCCGTTTCCTGTCATAAGTTCAGTGACATTTGATTTAGAGTGGCATGAGTGTTATTCAACTCGAATGTGATCTGCAGATTGCTCCAGTCTTACATTTTCGGAATAAGCTGGTTGTGGACCTATTCCTGGTCCGTTCACATCGACCGAGTTTCCTCGGTCATGTGTTACAAGATTATTCAGGAGGGGATGTATCTCCGCTTGCGTTGTAATAACCTGAACTTCGTTTAGTGTATCTTGTTTTTATAACTCGGGCTGATGTGTTCATGTTGTGACTCGAGACCTACAACGGGTTGTGATTTCGGCTTGTCGCTCCTGACTGTGTTTACAACTGTGTCTCTCGCGAGAGATGGGGCAGTCCAGTTCCCTGCAACTACTTGACTCATCAGCCTAGATCCTGTTTCACCGGTCGAATTTGTTCCTCGCTTTAGCGGGCAGTCTTGTCGGAGATGGTTATTACCACCACTACAATAATAACATGTTTTCGGCTGTCCTTCATAGATTACCTGAGCTCTGTATCCATCAATTGTCACAATTGTTGTGATGGCACTTTGTAATTCGATACGCATAGCTCTAATTCCACTATATACATTAAAGGTGTATGTAGAAAACCATTTTTCATTACAAATGTCCCTAACTTTCCCATATTTACTGAAGTAAGTTGCCACGCGTTAATTGACTGTTTCAATAGGAAGATTCATTATACGTATTATACTAGTTTTGTGTCCATATCAGCACATGTTTTAATTACTTTCGAAAATAAACCATTGAATTTCTTTACCTGGGTTTTTCCTGCTGTTGAAGTCAGTATTCGCTCCATCAGAAGTTTGCTGGTTAATTTTATGTATACTGCTAATAATAAGAGTTGGCGTCTGACATTTCTTAGAGGGAGGTCCGTTTACTGCCTGCCGAGGCGGGATAAAGGGAGTGGCTGTGTGGTTGTCATGGAAACGAGGGTGGAGAGACTGCGGTTGCCATGGAGATAACACTTCAGGGCAGCTCGTCTTGCTGGGAGTTGCCAAACCTGTCACTATCACCGATAACAACCTGATTGTTTGTATAAGAGTGATCGCAAATGGCACGACACCGCCTGGCCAGGTAGTCTACAGCAGATCACAGCGGTCAGAATGAAGTACGGAACAAGTGAGCCGGAAGCGAGGGGTAAGAGTATGTAGAAAGGAATGTTGGAATGTGGCAACATCGTGAAATGGCACGTAGAGTGCTCCTCCCTCCAACCTTACCTGTCAGACACCAACTCTTATTATTAGCAGTATACACTGTTATTTCCAAATTGTCCAATTGTATTGGTTCCACTTGATCAACACTAAATTTTAAAACTGTTTCAATCCATTCATAAATCTCTGCCAGTCTGGGTTTGTTTAATTTATCAGGAAATGCACATTTTATTGTATTTTTCCTAATGTTGAAGCTTGCCATTGTATTTCACTTTGTACTAATGCCACTCGAAACACTCTACCTGACAACTCACAACAGAAGAACGTGTTCGATGTTTACGCTTGCACGTCTCACAGCGAACTGAATATTGTCTCCAGATTGCTACGGAGGGGAATTACACTTCTCATGGTTTTTGTCATCCATAGGTTATCAAGATAATCATCAACCACCTGACCGCACCAAGTGTGCGAATTAGAGAAAATCGCATAATGAGAAAGCATGGGTGATATTATCAACTATTTTCGAAATGCTCATGTTTCGCTACTATCGCACCCACCTAATATCGTACACCATACCGAGCAAGTTGAGTGTGTGGTTCGATCACGAAGGTATGAGCTTGGTTTCGGGAGATGTTGGATTCGAACCCCACCCTTGGTGAATGCTCGAACTGAACCTTAATTAAGGCGATAAAGTGGGGAATATTCCGTGGAGTAGCCGAGTATTTTTCTAGTAACTCTATATATAATAGTGGAGAAATAGTTGGACAAGCAGAAATATGTTTAACTGGTGGTCCTATTGCAGGAGTTTGTAGATTTGTAGAATGGCGGATAAAAAGCATCAAGAACGGTGCAGGAAGTCATTGAACCAAACTGGATACGCTTCAACCGCTGTTACATGCCGTGACTATATTAACAGCAAGAGCAAGTGAAGAGTATCGAAGCGTACGAGTCGGAGGTTTCTCTGTGATATGAGAGGGAGCAGCTGTAGAGGTGTAGCGCCGTATACGGTGTGCGGATCTCAATGGCAGCTGAAGGAGTTACGTCTGTCTGCAGCACGTCTTCTTTATGTGCTCACAGGACAGGGAGAAGAGATTGGATCACTTACATCTGCAATAAATATCCCTTCATTCGGATCTATGGGTCCTGTATTTTGAAAATTTGTGGTTTTACGGCTTTTTTATATCCGTGGAAAAATATACATTCTCTCTCCTGAGCAAGGAACATATGGTGAAGCTTCAGAAAGGGTAGAAATGAGGCAGCGATCAAAATGCTTTATGGAAATATAGCACCTCCTTTACTAAGATCAATTTTCATTCGGGCACTGACAATGTAATGTAAATAATATAAAAATATAACAATAATATAATAATAAAAATATTACACTTTCTAATTTTATGATTATCTTAGTAGTACTTATAGTAATAAAATTGTCTAATTCACATTTTGTGAATATCTTAAGTAATATCATATCATAACATGGGTCTTACGCATTTTCTTAACAAAAATTTCCTAATATGTTTAAAGTTTGTAAGTAGCTTAATTACAGTGATGACAAACCAGGCGAGAAAGAAATGTTAAAGCAATATATAGCTTTGTAAAAGAACTTAGTATAAATTTAGAATAATTTCTGGATACATACGAGAATGCCGAGCCTTGTGATGTTGGGGGAAAGTTATTTACGTGCCAGTAAATCTACCGACACAAAGCTGCCGTATTTGAGCAGCTTCAAAAACCACCAGACTGAGCTGGGATCGAATCCACCAACTGAGCTCAGAAGGCAAGCACACTACCGTCTGAGCTGCTCATCCCGTAAGAAGAATAAATAAATAAATAAATAAATAAATAAATAAATAAATAAATAAATACATGAAAAGAAAAATAAGCGCATTAGTGGTTTAATCAACTTGAGGTGCGGGAAAAATAGAAAAAGAAGAGAATAGATTAAAGAAGTGGAAGTAGAAAAAATGAAAACTTAAAGAAGAGGTGGCAGTAAGGGAAAATAAGAAGAGGAAGAGGTAAATAATAATAATAATAATAATAATAATAATAATAATAATAACATTGTTTGCATAATGGTCAGCAATTGGACAGTGTTTTCTTTCCAAGTACTCTACAATTGAAATCGTGAGAGCGTATACTATCAGCAGTTGGCAGCAATGACGCCTTGATAATTTCGTAAATGATATAGAAGATGGCAGTGATAGATTTAAAGATGGATATACAAAACGAAATTCGTACTCTTTCAGTACAGAAATATCTTGTACATATCTATGTCAAACGTACGAGAATACATAAAACAACTTCTGGTGGTGTCTTTTAAAGGACGTTTCGCTTAAAATACGCTATAGTGTTTCTTGTATTAGAATCTGTAAGATCCTCATATCCTTTTAAAATGAATGCCCTCACAAAACTGCACATGTGAATCTGTCTGTGCTAAACAAATCTCCATGTTATAAGCCCCAGAGTAGAGTAGTCTCTCTCTTTCATCTCTCAAAGGAGAAGGTCTAACGCCAGAAAAGTTTCAGATTGGATCGGCTGTACTACATTAATCATACTGTCTAAGAGGCGCTTTCAAGTGAAGAAACTTGTGATCTTCGGACATAGTAGACAGCCCCCTCGGAGTGTTCCATGCGTTATATCTCTCAAACAGAATGTAAATCAATACGCGGCACTCACTATTTGCTCGACCGGCAACACAGTATAGTTGTATGCTCCTGTTTTCGGGATGAAATACTGGCGCGGTCGGTTACAGTAACATTTAGGACTGCTTATAAGCGAGAGATTTGTGTCACTAGAAATCCCAGACTGTAAAACAACCACATTTCAGGACAATTTACAATATTCCGGCTCTCAGAATCAATGACAACACGCCGGGCTGAGTAGCTCAGACGTTTGAGGCGCTAGTCTTCTGATCCCAACTTGGCAGGTTCGATCCTGGCTCATTCCTTTGGTATTTGAAGGTGATCAAATACGTCAGCCTCATGTCGATAGATTTACTGGCACGTAAAAGAACTCCTGCGGGACAAAATTCGGGCACCTAGGCGTCTCCATAAATCGTCTAAAGTAGTGGGACGTAAAAACAATGACATTATTATTATTATTATTATTATTATTATTATTATTATTATTATTATTATTATTATTATTATTATTATTATTATTATTATTATTATTATTATTATTATTATTATTATTATTATTATTATTATTATTGTTATTCAATGACATCAGGAGGGATGGTAGTTATTATACATACATACTACATATTCATTATAAACGGTTACGTCTTCATTGTTCAGTCTGCAAGCCTTTATAAGCGTCTCTTCAATCCTTTCTGTGGCCTGTCTCCTGCCTAGCTCAGGCTCCCTAAGGCTATAGCCGAATAAAATAATGAAAATTGCTCTTAAGTCAAACCGGACAAGTGATATACTTTCTGGGAGCAAAGTGGCGAATGATAGACTCAAAGTCAATGCCTTGCAGGACTTCACTATTCGCTGTGAACGACGCCAAACTAGAAAGTCTACAATCAGTTATTATCGTCGCCATAAGACCTATCTGCGTCGGTGCGACGTAAAGCCCCTAGCAAAAAAAAAAAAAACAAACTATCAGTTATTGAATTTCTGAGGTCAGTCTTTTTTTAAATAAATAAAAACGACTGTAACCATTGTCGTCTTGGTCTCCTTCAGCGTGTCTTACCCTCCATTGTCGATTCCATAATTCTCCGAAGTAAGCTATCCTTTATTCACTTCACATGACCTACCACCAAAGCCGGTTGGTGCATATACGTAGATTAATCACTAGATTTTATTCCTAACATCCTCCTCATTCCGATTACTCTCCTACGATTGTTCTTTCCTCTTTTTACCGGTAATGACTCCCGCTACTTTCATGACTGTTAGGCCTACTTCTAATTCATGAATAATGGTTTTCCGTGGTTTCCCATTTTCACACCAGGCAAATGCTGGGGCTGTACCTTAATTAAGGCCACGGCCGCTTCCTTCCAACTCCTAGGCCTTTCCTATCCCATCGTCGCCATAAGACCTATCTGTGTCGGTGCGACGTAAAGCCGCTAGCAAAAAAAAAAAAAAATTCTTGAATAAAATTTCCTGAGTCCGTCTAATTTCGACACCCGTCCAACAAAGTCGATCTGAAAAAAGTCCGATGTAAACATTGTGGTTAGGTCTATTAGCTCCCTGGTTGAATGTTCAGCGTAGTAACCTTACAGTATGTTCAGAGGGACTAGGGTTCGGTTCCCGGCCGGATCGGAGATTTTAACCACAAATGGTTAATTCCCATCTCTCGGGGATGGATGATAGTACTGCCCTCAACATTCCTGAAACTCACACATCGCACCAACACTATCCACACAATAACACACAGTTTCCCATGTATGCCGCCCACCCTCGTCGAAGGGTCTCCCTTACAAGGGATGTACCAGGCTAGCAATAGAAATTATTGTTCTTATTATTATTAATAACAATTTCCAAATAACTGACTTGAAAGTAGCGAAAATTAATGCTGCTATTGTCACATGGGAACAATAGCAGAAAGGTACACAGAATGAAGAGGTAAAGGAATGAACTCGATGGATGGAATTGTGCGCGTAAATCAACCTCGGTGCTAGGTTCATGTGAGAGGAATAGAGAAAGATGGGTTACCTACCAGAATAATGGAGGGTAAGAGAAGTAGAGATAAGGCTATAAAAGACACAGATTTTAATGATAGAATTAAGAGCTATGGAACTAAACGAGGTCAGAGAGCAACTTGTAAATAGAGGATTGTAGAATTGTTTAGTCAGTTCACAGAGGCTTGCAGACTGAATGCTGAAATGCATAATAATTTATAATGAAGACATATGTATTTAGGTATCTTAATCTGTTTTACATCGCATGGACACAGGTAGATCTTACGTCCGTGCGGTTAGTGTCGGTCAGCTGTGAGCTTGCATTTGGGAGATGCTGGGTTCGAATCCCACAGTCGGCAGCCATGAAGATAGGGCTGTGGCTTCATTATAGCCACGGCCGCTATCTTCTCAATCCTAGACCGTTTCCATTCTTCCGTCGCAGAAACAGTTAGATATGTTAATGCCACGTTAAACCACTTGCAAACGAAAAATTTGGTAAGGCCTCAGATGAGATAGAATCTTTTTTGTTTTGTTGAACAAGGACTTCGAATGTCGGGGCTAATAATCACGGGGTTATTAATCTTGTTGTTCTTTCCCATGAGGCAATATAACACTCTATCATCTTATAACAGATAACTGATTAAGTTTAGGATTCCAAATGGAGTACCGGGAGGAGTTGAGTGAAGGTGTACCGTACCGGGTCCTTTACCTGATCACATCCTCGTGTGAAAATACCTACTTCTTTTTCTTCTACTTCATACAGATCGGATATTGGCTACGAGTATGCTCTTGAAGCCTTGTAGTTTGCAGCACGAAAGAACTCTATGGAGGACGATTTGTCCCCTTTTTTTAGTAAACCAAGATGTGTCTTACATCAAGTCCTCTTCTACCTCCAATTCTTCCCTGAAATATTACTCGTGGTAGGCGGTACTTCCGATAATTTTTCATCGCATAAGCCAGACTGTGGCCGCCTAGGCGAATAAAAATAGGCTCCTAATTATCGTCCTAATTCCCGTATCCAGATGCTAAATCGCTCTATTAATGTAACGGTCCCGATACGGGGAACCGCAGAGGAGTGCAGCAGTTCAAGTCCAGTAAGCAGGGCGAGCAGTATATACCAATTTCGCCCATTTGATTGCTCCCATGAGCTCAGGTTGGAAATTCATTCTACACCACAAGAAAAATCTAGTCTCTAAATACATTTATAATGTTCGTGTGTAAATACATTTATAATATTCGTCTGAAAATACACATAGTCAAGGTTTCTATCCAAGATAACAACGTGTAAGTAAGAAAAGCAGAGGATTTAGACTTACCAAACACTGCAAAATACAGCTGTTACCTTCATCGAGCTTGGAAGGTAACGTTTCGTTTTCTCGATAAATGATTAAAAGACTTGCTAAAATCGCGAGGGAATTTTGGCTTAATTATGAGAACGTGCACGTTTCGGGCTGATCCTAGTTCAAAATTCATGGATAGAATCATCATATGGATGCCCAATGGCGTAATGGACACGAAAAACGGCAAACTGTTCGGTTTTTTTATATAATTTTATTTCATTTTAGAAATTCACAAAATCTGACTACTGGCAGGCATAGTGGTCTATGAACTCTTCTTTGGGACTCATTTTCAATATACTTGAAAAAGTATCGCCATACATTCCCCCTTGTAGAAGATGAAGGTAAGCCTAAGTACCTCAGACTACTAGCTACTTGAGCGCTAAGAGAGATCGAATGGTTAGTTCTATGCCAAGCCACCTTAGCCGCTTAGAGAAATGGTAGAGTCACTTCTACAGTTCTCTACTTCTGACATGTTATCGAACCTACGACCTTACAGGCAATCCAAGTACAATGAAAAGTGAAAATTTCAGTGATCTGGTTAACATGGTGCTTTCACTTTATAATTCATTCTATAGGAATGTGACCCTACAAATAATTTAGCAATATATATTAAGTAAGGTAATTTCCTTTATTTTAACTAAGCCAGAGATACGTTTCTTGGCAGGCGATTCTGAATTCATAATTCTAAATCAAACTTTCCAAACATTTATTTCCGCAAAATACATAGAACTGATGACCAATAACTCTAGCTCCGTAAGACAAACCATTACCAAAATCTGAAAAATAGATTCTCACGTCTAAGTATGTAGCAGCACTCATTCCAAGCATGATGTGTACTGACCGAAGAATGAAATTCACTAAGAATATGTAAGCTTTAAGAGCAATGGTCTCCCAGTCCTTGTCTCCATCGAAGCTAATGTTATTCCTTCGCCTTTATCTCACGTTTATGAGCAAAGCATGGATGAATTCCACTGCGTTCTTTTCTCGTCTGTTATTCGTTCACTCTTTTCAGCTACTCCCCAAAACAAGCCTTCTTGCAGGAAACGTCTGTGATGCTACGCAGTAATATCATTTGAACCACATAATTCTGAAAAATAGTTGTACAAATTGAGAAAGTGAAACGGGATTGTAGGAATTCTGCGAGGAAAAGAAAGATGAAGGATGAATGAAGGAAAGAAAATCTGGAAGCAGACGACTGCTGGAAGGGTGCTCCCGGTCGATATAGTGTGTAGACAATGACGAGATTACTTGCCGGCAGGAAGGTGCAGCCCGAGAAACACAAAAGAGTTCTACTTCCTACTTCCATTTACTGGTCCACTTCACCTCACCCCTTATTCACAACTTCTTAGGCCGGAAATGAAGGTCTGCTTTTACTGACCACTTCCACATACTTTCCTCACATACTTTCCCGCAGTCTTCACGTCTCTCACTCAGACGTGACTTTGAAGAAGATAGCTTCAGCAAAGTGATCGAAATATCATGATTATCAGCCTGATGTACTCGTGTGCTTCTGTGTCTGACTATATTGTGAATCTTTCAGGAAAGACGTCACAGGTGTGATGCGCAAACGACCGAGCTGCATTTGCAAGTGGAATCAACCAAACTGAGGGCAATTGTTTTCATGTCCTATGCTACAACACGAACATGTTTTAATCTGCATATCATTTCGAGTATCAAAGAACCATTTCCCAAAATCGACAAAGCGTGCAATAATACAGGACTATATAACCGGAAAAATTTGATTTCACAAACGTATTCAGAAAATACACATATGATTAAATAATATTCTGCCATACAACCACGAATTAGAATCACTGTCCATTCCTCAGTAGGCAGAGAGGCTAGCAAGTCCATATTTGCGGGGCGATCGCTGTTTACAGAAACATTTAATCGCGATAGTAACTTGCACACATACTGTTATGTGGTATTACACAACTTATTGGATCGAGCGAGTTGGCCGTGCCGTTAGGGTCGCGTAGCTGTGAGCTTATATTCGGGAAATGGTGGGTTCGAATCCCACCGTCGGCAGTCCTGAAGATGGTTTTCCTTTGTTCCCCATTTTCACACCAGGAAAATTCTGGGGCTGTACCTTAATTAAGATCACGGTCATTACTTCCCAGCCCTTTCCCATCCTTGCGACTTATACCACTAGGAAAAGAGGAAAAAACAACTTCCTAGTACATAAATGATCTGTAAGAGGATAAATTTGTATTCGAAATGAATCATCTGGTAAAGAAATCATATCTCTCATTGTGAAGGGAGGTGTTGGAACTTGCTCGACTATCGCTATTCGGAACTGGGAAGACTACGGCAAGGAACAGTACGTTTCTTCAGTTTTTTCATGTATGTGTGTGATCTATTTAGTCTTAAAATGAAGATAAGTGTCTTATCTGGTCAGCACCGCCAAAGGAAGGTCTCTTACGCAGAGGGAGAACCCTTGGCCTCATTTTACGAGCAGGCATCATTACCTAATTATATTAATACAAATCAACGAATACCACAACATTGTAACAGCTATTACCCAACAATAAGAACAAAAATAACAGCTACAACAACTAACTAGAACTGCTAACTAGAACTAAAATGTTTTCATTCCTCTCATGAATGACGCCGTCTCTTAGGCCAGGAGATTTAAATCGGAGAAGGAGATGCTCGGAGAAGGTGTGGGGTTGGTGGCCCTGGCCTATACTAAGAACTGTCCCGGCATTCACTTTAGTGCAGGAGAATGGAAAACCACGTAGCCTCTCTCCGTCTCCCGAATGCAGAGGCGTAGCCACGGTAGAGCCATCGCCACCCCTCCTGTTTGGTCAATCGGAACGCAGAGCTGTCGGGCCACTTGTAGTTCATAGCCTATTCTGCAACTATGATATTATGGACATGATACTGTATAAGCTTTTGGGTTTATGTCATGTCAAGGAAATAAGGTGAAATTATTTACGTTTCGCAGAGAACTGTGCTCTGCGTCATGAGAAGAAAATCTCGACTGTCCACGAGAAAGGCTTCCTGAATAATGACTCTTTAAATTTAGACATTATAATAGAAGTGGAAATGGTACGTACGTTCATTCGCCAACAGATGGCTCCCCGGACGTGGCACAGCGCTAGCTAGCTAGCGGACGCTAGTGCTGATTGATTGATCGATTGATTGATTTGATTTGAATTGATTGATTGATTGATTGATTGATTGATTGATTGATTGATTGATTGATTGATTGATTGATTGATTGATTGATTGATTGATTGATTGATTGTATTAAAACGAGACATGAAAAGAAAATAAACATGTTGTGGATGAATAACAAAGGACGGGAGATTGGTCAGCTTTAAGGAAGACATTGGTAAAATTACTAGGGATTAACGTTACGTTATTTTATCAGCCATATCCAATTAGTTCAGCATATAAATCATGTCAATAAACTGCTTTTTCACTGAAGTTACCATTATCAGAAAAGTCATTGAGATCTCATTAAGAACACAATTCCATTTAGAAGCTTTGTGCACCGGCCTGGGCATGCCTCCAAAATGTCCTTTGGGAGATCTTTCTTGACTCTCTTAATATTCTAATTTTGTGTTTCTTTCTTTCTTTCTTTCTTTCTGTCATTCTTTCTTTTCTTCTTACTTTCTTTCTGTTTTTCTTTGGTTATTCAATTTTTCAATCTACTGAGAAGCGCTGCGTTCACATCGCATTACATTACTACTAACGAACTCTATAGCTGCAGTCGCTTAAGTGTGGCCAGTATCCGGTATTCGGGAGATATTGAAATCGAGCCCCACTGTTAGTAGCCCTTAAGATGGTTTCCCGTGGTTTCCCATTTTCACACAAGGCAAATACTGGGGCTGTACCTTAATTAAGGCTACGGCCGCTTCCTTCTCACTCCTAGGCCTTTAACGTCCCATCGTCGCCGAAAGATCTATCTGTGTCGGTGCGACGTAAACATACATACATTATCATTATAGACCGTTATGCCTTTCAGCGTTCAGTCTGCAAGCCTCTGTTAATTTACTAAACGTCGCCGAAATCCTCTATTTGCAACGAGTGCTGTGGCCTTAGTCTATAACTCATATTTAAAAAATTAGAAACTGAGTCTAACCATCATCGTCTTGGCCTCCCTCTGCTTCTCTTGCCCTCCATAACAGAGTCCATTATTCTCCTAGGTAACCTATTCTCCTCCATTCGCCTCACATAACTCCGCCACCGAAGCCGGTTTATGCGTACAGCTTCATCCATCGTGTTCATTCCTAACGTAGCCTTTATCTCCTCATTCCGAGTACCCTCCTGCCATTGTTCTCATTTGTTTGTACCAATATAATCATTCTCGCTACTTTCATGTCTGTTACTTCTAACTTATAAATAAGATATCCTGAGTCCATTGCTCATCTGCCTTTGCTGGCAGGACGTAGTGTTTACAGTGCACTATGTCTTCTGGTATGGCCTAGAGCAATATTGTTACATTCATTGATCTGTCTCAGCTTTATCCTTGGCTTTGACAAGATGAAAGTGACTGAGGTATGAGTGATGCTAGTAATGCCATTCCTTATGCAGCCAGTCCCTGCTATGAATGGTGTGAAAATGTTGCTCATAGGGTCAGTTGGTGCATGCATTTCAGTGGGCTTGGCAGCAACTTCTGGCTCGGTGAGGAAAGCAACGGGAAACTATCTCACTCCTCATTTCCTTAGTACTCCTCTTCAGTGATGCCTAGGCCATTTATGACAGCTGATGGAGGAGCTGATGAGGATCCAACCAGCCTTCGGGCTGAGGACTAAACATACATACATCCAATCCTGAGTCCACCCAGCTTTCGCTCCCGTAGACCGATGTAAAGATAGTTTCGTCCGGGAGCTGACTTCCTTCTTACAGAACACTGTTGATCGCAACTGCGAACTCACTGCAGTAGCTTTACTACACCTTGATTCAGTCTCACTTACTATGCTACCATCCTGGGGGAACATATAACCTGAATACTTAAAATGATCTACCTGTTCCAGCTTTGTATCACCAATCTGACATTCAATTATCTTGGATTTCTTACCTACTGACATCAATTTAGTCTTCGAAAGGCTAATTTTCATATCATACTCATGCACTTATTTTCAAGTTCCAAGATATTAGACTGCAGGCTTTCGGCACAAGTCGTCAGCATAGGCCAGACTGCTTACTACATTTCCATTTACTACATTTCCACCTAACTGAATCCCTCCCTGCCACTTTAAACCTTTCAGCAGATGATCCATGTAAACTACGAAAGATTACAGCCTTGTCTAACCCCTGTAACTACCTTGAACCAAGAATTCATTCTACCATCAATTCCCATTGCAGCCCAATTGTCAACATAAATGCCTTTGATTGATTTTAATAATCTACCCTTAATTCCATAGTCCCCCAATATGGTGAACATATTTTCCCTCGGTACCCTGTCAGATGCTTTCTCTAGATCTACGAAACACAAAAATAACTGTCTATTCCTCTCGTAACATTTTTCAATTACCTGGCGCATACTGAAATTCTGCCCCTGGCAGCCCCTCTGTTGTCTGAAACCACACTGGTTTTCATCCAACTTCCTCTCAACGACTGATCGCACCCTCCCTTCCAAGATGCCAGTGAATACTTTGCCTGGTATACTAATCAATGAAATGAAATGGCTATGGCTTTTAATGCCGGGAGAGTCCGAGGACAAGTTTGGTTCGCCAGATGCAGGTATTTTTTTATTTGACGTGATGAGGATGAAATGATGATGAAGTCGACACGTACACCCAGCCCCCATGCCAGCGAAATTAACCAATTATGGTTAAAATTTCCGACCCTACCGGGAATCGAACGTGGGACCCCTGTGACCAAAGGCCAGCACACTGACCATTTAACCATGGAGCCGGACACTAATCAATGAGATACATCGATAGCTGTTGCATACCTTCCTGTTCCCTTGCTTATAGATAGGTGCAATTACTGCCTTTGTCCAATCTGAAGGTATCTTCCCAACAGCACTCCATGCTAGTCTAACTAATCTATGTCCGACTCGTTGGCTGAATGGTCAGCGTACTGGCCTTTGGTTCAGAGGGTCCCGGGTTCGATTCCCGGCCGGGTCGGGGATTTTAACCTTCATTGATTAATTCCAATGGCCCGGGGGCTGGGTGTTTGTGCTGTCCCCAACATCCCTGCAACTCGCACACCACACATAACACTATCCTCCACCACAATAACACGCAGTTACCTTGGCAGATGCCTCCCACCCTCTTCGGAGGGTCTGCCTTACAAGGGCTGCACTCGGCTATAAATAGCCATACGAAATTATTATACTAATGAAGCCATTTCATCCCTGCCTTTCCACTATAGTTCACCATTTAAGGTCTAATTTCATAATTATATTCCTGCTGCTTTATGGCAATGGAGTTTATTTTCCATCCTTTTCACTTCCTCAAGCGTAATTTCACCAACATTTTCCTCCTCCCCATGAGCTTGGTTGTTCGCGACACCACAAAGATGATTTCATTTTACGTTGAGAAGGTTTTCAAAATAATCCCTCCACCTGTCCAGTGATCCCCTTAAAGCAACTTGAAAAAAAACCATTACTACTGCCCCATCTAATTGAAGACAAGTGAACTAAAAGTCTTTGTGAAATATTCCCGCGATTAAAAGAAAATTCACAAACGAATTACTAAGCATAGTCTTAATTTTGAAGCCTACCTTGAGGCACCATTAGAAGTATACAACATTCACGGTAAATGTTAATAGAGCATGTTCTTGTGATAGGTGGTGATACCACGTGAAATATAATATGGATATACTACTGTAGATATAATACCATTGTGTTTAAATGAGGTAAATCAATGCAACACATAATCTTTAGTAACAATTTTAGTATCATTCGATCTAAGCCATGTTTTAAACCTTCATTTCTTCCGTTTTATCAATGCACATTCCGGGTTATGGTACGCCATCTACCTCTTAAAAGACTGTAGTGAAGTCTATCGGTTCAACCTTTACTTCCTCGTCCCATCTACAGTACTGCAACTTACACACACACATACTCGTACGGTCTGTTAAAAGCGGTAAAAGGGAGAAAAAAGAGAGGCTATTGTATTCTGTAGCCCCCATATCCAATACGCCCAAGACATGACAAGACATGAGAAAGCTCTTTTATATAATCCCATGCCTGTGAAGAGCGCCGCGTAAGACTGCGGAGGATGAAGCATAGAGAGACGCCAGGAGTTGCTTGCAGCCAGTCGAGACGTGGGCTTGCACATGGATCAGCATAATGAGACGGCCGTCTATGTAAGATTGAGATCTTGAGCTCAAGGAACGGGCTCTAAATTAAAAAATTGAATGAGATGACGTGAGTTACTCATCTTTGTGTGCTAAGTCGTTCATTTCTTGGCGACGACTACAAGGTAACTTGTTCCTTGAAGAACAACGACCCGAGGAACTTTTAATGAGACCAGATTATGTCGCAGGGAAAGTACTCCCTAGTTAGTGAACTAGATGGAGAAAGAGGATTACTTCAACTGTAGGAAGTAATCTTCATACTCATGGATGGTAATAAGTGGAATCTCAAATTTTGAGTGTGTATTCTGCTTCCTGATCATTGCAAGTTTCAAATATTGATTTGAACATGGTAATAAGAAAGTAACGAGTTTATAATCATAAAGATTTTAAATAACAGTGTACTTCATCCTAGGCATTATCCGGCTCTTTGGCTGAATAGTCAGCATAGTGTCATTCGGTTCAGAGGACCCCGGTTTCGAATCCCGTTCGGGTTAGGGATTTTACTCTTAACTGGTTAATTCCCTTGACTTGGACACTGGTTGTCTGTGATGTCTCCAAAATTCCTGCAACTCATCCAATACACAGCAAATGCCGCCCACCCCCGTCGGAGAGTCTGAGTTACAAGAGCTGTACTACGCTAGAAATATCCACACGAAATTTTAGAAATCCTAGGCATGATTAATTATGACAAATTTAGTTTTTATAGTTCTACTCTCCCTCATAATTGATGTCTGGAAGCGAGAAAATTAGAATTTATTAGTAGGATGAAACTAAAACTTTCAGGCAACTACATAAACTTGACGTGAAACTCATCTAAAATATAGCTACGATTTAATTGGCAGCTTAATAACCCGTAAGTTAAGCGAAACGTGTTACATTTCAAAATAAATATTACATCTATACGAAATATTTTTCTCGCTCATAACGTTATTATGATTTGTCGTGAAATAAAACCACATTGAAGTAACTGAAGGTCCTTGAGATGTGATGCTGGTTGATAGGAACTAACTGGATAGAGGAGATGAGCAATGTAAGTTCATAAGAACTAGCATAATATGTGAAATAAGCATACCTGAACACCAGCTACGGCAGGGTGACCTTGTAACTGTTGCACGTAAGTGCAAAATCCTTGATAATAGCCCTCATGGAAACCATAAAATTCACTCCTGACGATACTCCTCGGCGATAGACAACCAAAGACAGTTCTGCTTGCGTGAAATGATAAGGAGAAACCACTCAAAAAACTGAGATTATGACGGTGGTATGATTATGATGATGATTATTTAAAGGGAGAGAAAAATCGGTGCACAAGAATCGATGCATAAGGATTCTCGGTATAAGAAAGATAAGATATGCCTAAGGTAAGTGAATAACTTGCGGTATCTAGGACCAATGCTCACCGATCGTTGTTATTGATGAAACGTCAGGAAATTAAAACGCCCGCTGGATCTCAGTCCTATAAGCATGTTTACATCTCCATGTGCTACATCCTAGATAACGATCATCGTCAAGGGCTCATACCTGACAAGTCAGAATGTCCTTTTCCGGGCATAAATAATGCCACATGAGTTTGTTGCCTACAAGCAATACAAAATAAGAGTTTTGGCTCTTAGAATGGAGTGAAAATTTGTTCATCAGCATCATTATTACAAGGTGTGAATGTGGACAAGAACAAACCACGAGCCGCATGCTTCAATGTCCTTTGTGCCCAACATCTAGTACAGAAGCCACTCCGAATGCATTGGACTTTGAAAAATACTGGGCATGTGTAATATGACCTCGCGTGCTATGTTTTGTATACTTCAAACTAACTTGTGCATTAACTGTAAATTTGTATGTCTTCAACTCGAGTATAATAATATAATAATCATCATCATTTCTCTTTTTCCAGCTGATGCCGCGTGGGGGTAAATGTGGTTCCTCTCCACTTTTTTCTGTCCATCCACCATTCCTCATTCAACACTGTTATCCAGTTCTGGTTAAATTGTCTTCCTCGTTCTCTATTCCCTGTCACTTGTCCTTTCAGTGCTACTTTTGGCACTTTTCTTCGTGAATCCGGTTGATACATTATGTACAAACCATTTAAGTCTGCTGTCCTCCAGTTTTTCATTTAGCGTTTGCACTTTTATTTCTTTTGTACATGTTAATTTCTTACTCTACTTGGCCTCGTCTTCTGCAACATGCTCCTCAGGAACTTCATTTCAGCTGCCTGTACTCTACTCTCATCTCTCCGTGTCATTGTAGTGGTTTCTTCTGCACATGACGTTATAGGTACAATACGTAGTGTCTGTTGTACATACCAGTACTTTTTCAGCCTTCATTAGTACATCCTTTTACCGTATTAGACTGGGTACATGAAGGTAGAAGGTACTCCCAAGTTGTATTCTTCTATTGATTTCCATATCCAGTCTTACATTTCCCATCAGTTCACTTAGCACTCAATGTACTCCACAATATTATTCAGTATCCACTGTTTGATTTTTCCATTCACTATATTCAGCTGCTGTTGCATCTCCCTCTAATCCTTTCCCGAAATCACAACATCATCGGCAAATATCATTATACATTATGTCCACACCATTTTAGTCTGTTTTTATCAAGTTCATCATATTAGTGTTTGCACTTTTATTTCTCATCGTATATCTTCATTTCTGGCTCTATCCCTCCTTGTCTTCTGCATTTCATCTGCCTGTACTCTACTCTCATCAACTACAGTCACCTCCATAAGCTTCAATCTCCGATATGAACAGTAAAGGCGACAACTCACGTATTAGTCTCAATAATGAGTTTTATTATATCATCATTCATATAATTTATTACTTATTGTCCATAACAATGGTCTGAACATACATTGAAATATAGACTGATTCTATCATGTATTGCTTGTTTTTGTACTATCCTTGATTAAAATTCATCCTAGTGGAATTTTGCTGTCTAGAAGTTAATTTAGCAGTGGCAAATTTGTTCACTCAGACTCCTAAGTACTGTTAACGAAGTTTGTATCTCTTTTAGGCGTGCTTAGGTTAAACTAAATCATTTGAAGTGATTTTAAACACCGCTCTTTCTGTAGCCCGAATAAAGGGTTAGTATTATAACTCTTGGAAGCTGAAGTTTAGGAACGTCAAAAAAGCTGTAATAACAAAACAATATTTCTTTCAAAGCTTTATATTTTGCGAAGTTCAGCTTGTCTCATTAATGTTTAACTCATAGATGAAAAGAGAACTGTGAGTGGAAACGCGAACTTTAACTTTCTCTTTTACGTCTGATACAGGCCGGTGCAACTAGCTGATAGTGACAACGTAACCTCGCGCTGCTCAAGGCAGGCTCAAGGCCCTACTACTACTAAGTTTTTTGTTGCTATTTTGCTTTACGTCGCACCGACGCAGATAGGTCTTATGGCGACGATGGGACGCGAAAGGCGTAGGAATGGGAAGGAAGCGGCCGTGGCCTTAATTAAGGTACAGCCCCAGCATTTGGTTGGTGTGAAAATGGGAAACCACGGAAAACCACGAACCCACTATCTACCGGATGCGACCTCACAGCTGCGCGCTCCTAACCGCATGGCCAACTCACCTGGTAGTAAGTTTTCATTCCATATCCTGATGGAGTATGGTGGGCCTCGTAGACGGTATCGCCGTGTCGCAGGCCAGAGAGATTGGTATCGGTAATGTGATTTGCGGAGGTGAGGTGTGTGCGGCCGTGGCCTATAATAGTAACTGTCCGGGCATTCGCTTTAGTGCAGAAGAATGGAAAACCATTCTCGGGACAGCCGACGGCAGGGACCAGCCCTTCTGCCTGCTGAATGTACAGCTGCAAGTCTAGTAAAATTAGCCGCTTTCAAGCCGAAGCCTATTCTACTCGGTAAGGACCATTTCCTTCTCTGCTGTACTTTTGCGTCTAAGACTAAATCATTGCCATCCTCGCGCCAGTCGCAGCCCACTCTCTCCGCTGACAGAATGCAAGGTCGGTAACTCTAAAAAATGACCGGAGAATCCGAGAAAAATATCGCCTATCATGCGAAAATCGTAACCATTTCTACCAAAATGTTTCTAGAAGATGGTTTCCTCGCTTACATGGACTGGCTGACGAAATGTTTAGTATGTTCAGTACTAGGTACCTGTGTGAAAAGCTTTTTCCAGAATGACGTTTCGTAAAAATCAGATTCGTTCTTCCATGTCAGATATTTACTTTAAAAAACTGTCTCAAGCTAACCACTGCACAGACCCTGACTCAAACAATGAAGAACTCATCCAACAAAAGATAAGCCAGACGTCTCTGAAGCTGCCGCAAATAAACGTAGCAATTACGTTAGTATTTAATTTGTGTCGTTTTGCGTTTTTAATTAATTATTTTGGGCTCTAACAGTTTCATCAAACATGTTTAAATTTATGTTCGTCATTTTTATAATGCTCTACACATAACTAAGGTTAGGTTGAAGGAAGAATCCCACCTTCCAATTCTTAAAAAGAAAAATAGTTGAGTTTATGCCAATACAGGACAAAAGTGAGATTTATAAGTTGTAAAAAAGTTCCAGATATTGTGGGATTAAGCATGTTATGTAGCAGGACGAGTGTAATCATCTTATAAGTGGTAGAGAGTACTGTACACACACAGGTAATTCAGTTCCTTGTTTACAATATAGCAGAGGTCGCTGCCTACGGTCTGTATTGAACCTGGCGCGAGCTCTGAACTATGCCATTTCATTTAAAGACTGAAAGTAGTGTGTACATTGTAGTAAGAGTTTCAGCTAGTATTTACCCAGTATTTCCTGGTTTGACCGAGCCAGAATTGTGGTATTGACCGAACAAGCCGTATCACGCATCGTAGTTGTTACCAAGAGTGTAGTGCCAAAAACGTGGATGAAGTGCCTTGAGAACAATTATGTGATTAACAGGCTGAGGGAAGATCGACCGAGAGTGACAACGCCACATCAAAATCGGTATTTTCGCGTAAAAGCGTAGAGGTGACCAACTTCGACTGCTCAATAATGACGAGATTACTTCTTGAGGGCAACCATAATCCGTGTACCTGCACAAACTGTAAGCAATCGGCCGCATAGTCCCCAATTAATGTAATTTCGACCGATTGGATGTGTTCCATTACAGAAGTGTCATCGTGTTGATAGAATAAGATGGAATATCTTAATTGAAGAGTCGGATGAACAGCGTAATAATCAAGTCTGCAGACGAAACACGGATATCACTTATAGGCCAGATACACGATGACAGAGGGTATGGAGACGTAAGTGATGTGGTGGGAAGTACCAGTGTGGTCAAGAGGTGCATACATTTGGAGGTGGTGGTGTAATGTTTTAGGCTGGGATTATGCATGGCCGTTGCACACCTTTGATACCAATTGGAGGGACGTTAGCTGCCCAACGGTATGCCGATGAAATTCTTCGACCATTTTTACAACTCGTTATGAATAAATACGGCGCTGAATTCATTTTGGTCGACAACAATGCTCAACCTCATCGAGGTACATTAGTAACAAGCTTCATGAAAGAGGCGGGTATCAACCATATTAATTGGCCAACTAATTCACTGGACGTCAGCTGCAGTGAGCATGCATGGGGCAAGTTGAAAACAGCTCTGTTTTTGATCGTTCACAACCTCCACAACCACTCTCAGTCCTCATAAGAATTGCACAGGCGGACTGGGACATTCTTCCTTGAGATGACGTCAATTTCCTGATCGCAAGCATACTACAGTGTGTCAGAGACCTGAACAATACCAGAGGAGGCCATACATGGTACTAAGGCAGAGTGAAAAAGGGGAAACCTTCCATAAAAAGAATTAAAATTTAAAAAAACACAAATTATAATAGTTTCTTTATGACTGTTTATTGGCGTTAGATATTGCAAGAAAAACCATTTCAGTTTGTAAAAGTTACATTTCCAGGTTGTATGTCACTGTGATGCAATAAAAAATATTCTGTAACTTTGTTATTGTATTGCATCCTTTTTGTCGTGTATATGTAGTGTTAAAATGTTTATTACCGGGCGAGTTGGCCGTGCGGTTAGGAACGCGCGGCTGTGAGCTTGCATCCGGGAGATAGTGGGTTCGAATCCCACTGTCGGCAGCCCTGAAGATGGTTTTCCGTGGTTTCACATTTCCACACTAGGCAAATGCTGGGGCTGTAAGGCTACGGCCGCTTCCTTCCAACTCCCAGGCCTTTCCTATCCCATCGTTGCCATAAGATATATCTGTGTCGGTGCGACGTAAAGCCACTAGCAAAAAAAAAAAACATGTTTATTATGTTAATAATGATATTTGTTTTACGTTTTTTAGAGTATTATGTTAATCATCACGTGTATTATTCACATAAGTTTTTCAATGAATTTTACATGAATTACTTGTATTTTATGACTTTGCAGTGTACTATTATAATTTACAAATATAATTTCTCTAGTTGCATTATTATTGTTATTCCACGTTACTTGTTGCAAACGGACGTTATGAAAACATTTTCATGGCATGCGCAGGAAGGGGACAGTCCTTAGATCTACGGTGGTGGTGGTGGTGATTATTGTTTTAAGAGGAAGTACAACTAGGCAACCATCTCTATATAACACTAATCAGAGAGAAAAATGGAAGGGGTCCGACACTTCGAAAAATGAAGGTATCGGCCAAAAGAAGACAAGGGCCACGAAGAGCATGAAAATGAAATACTCCCTAGGCCTCCATACATAATATCGTTGGGGTCGGAAAATAACAAGAGTTGACCAAGGGGGGTCGGATAGGATAGATGAAATTGAGAAACCTGGCACAAGTAAGTGGAAGCAATGCCAGTACTCAGCTAAGGCCCTCATGGTCGTCAACCCACGCTCCAAAGTTCAGAGCCCCTGGGGCCCCTTTTAGTCGCTTCTTACGACAGTCAGGAGATACCGTGGGTGTTATTCTACCGCCTCCACCCACAGGGGGTTTAGATCTACGGCGGGGAAGGTCTTCCCCAGTGTGTCCTTTGTGCACATGGCGGGGACTGCCGAGCAAGACTGGCCCGCTGCTGTAACTGTTGCCCGGGAGAAGCCCAGTTGTGCAGGCCCAGTCCCTAATATTTTTACTCCTCAGTAGACTCCCCAAGGTTCCATTTATTCATATATTTTGCAAAATTTCATTAGGATGCCACACTTTTGAAAAAGTGTTCGCCTGCAAATGCAAATACTGACGTAGATTATCTGAATATTTGATATTCAAAAGGTTGCTTTTGAAGTGAGTGTTCGAATGAAAACACTTCCATTCGACCAATTCAGGAATATCATCGCTCAATTGCAGTGACTATGGCATTAATATCAACAATCATTCTTCACTCCTAACGTAGTCAAGCTCTGAGATATTATTGCAGGAGAGGGACTAGAGAAGTGTGAGAAGAAAAAGGAATGGGAGGTGTGTGATGAATAACGCTCGATATTTTAGTTATTAAAGTGTAGGAGGTTGGGAACCTTAAAACAGAAGATGGAAAAACAAATGAGCCAGATGTTGTGCGAATAGATATTCTCAACCGTAAACAGGAAGATGATTGGTGCTTAACTCCTGCTTGTTACTTTACTGCAGCCCCCAAAATCATATAAGTGTAGTTTTCTATCTTCGTCTATTTTCTACAATAATAGGAAATGTCTGCCTGTCTGTCTATCTGTCCGTCTGTCTGCCTGTGCGCGATACCCATCCAAATCTACGGCACGTAGAGATACGAACATGTTAACATGAGTAGATGGAAGCAGATCCAAGTGCATCCCGAAGCCGAATTTTTAATTTTCGCATTCGTTCGGGTGATATTAACTAAAAACCTGCGGGAAACGTGTGTAGGGATATGACAATCTAGCATGTTGTCACCAGGATTAAATGTGTAGATTCACTGTCGATGAGCAATGCATATAAGATACGTGATACAAGTCGGCGGGCTGAGTGAGTCGGACGGTTAAGGCGCAGGCCTTCTGACCCCAACTTGACAGGTCCGATCCTGACTCAGTCCGGTTATTATCGTATGATACACTCGCCAACAGAACTGCGACTCACTCGTTAAAAAAAACTTTGAATTTGTTCCGCACTTCAAAAGCCTCAGCTGGAGCTGCGTTGTTTCTCCTCGATGGGGTAGCTCTTGGAAGTACGTCTTCGTAGTATAAGTGTTCAGCCCCTCTATATCTATAATCAAATTATGCAAAATACAAACAGTCTTAACTCTCACTTCCGATGTTTTGAATTTTCGACTACACCTGAGAGTTGCCAGCAGCGTGCGCGCGGGACTGCTGCAGGGTAAAAGCTCCATGACGAGCAGCCTGGTTATAGCCAGCAGCGAGGGGCTAGGGCGAGCATCTATGTGCCAGCAGCGAAGCTGCAGCATAAACGTACCTTAATATCCGGAAGTGTTTGTTAGTATGTGTGCGATGCCGAATCAAATCTACGGCACATACAGGTCTGCAATTTTTAACATAGGCATATTCGTAGATGAATCTTTATAGATTAAAATCTGCTTTCATTAATTATTTATCTTGTTTTGAATCGTTTTAATTATTTATTTATTTAGTTATTTCATATTTACCAAATATTCACTTCAACCACTTAAAAGTTTAGGGAATAAGAGGATTTCGCTATACTAGCAATAAAACATGAACAGTATTTTCTTACAACTAACTCAATCTTAAATTTTATTTAGAGGAAACATACTCAGGAATTATAATCCACTCAAAACAATTCACTAGTTAACTTTGGCCATGAGTATACTTTCTCTCACAATTCTAATTAATTACACTTTACATGGTTATGATACTTATTCATACTGTTAATTGTTCGAAGACCATTCGCCTTGCTTTGTCAAGAAAAAGAAATGCTGTCAACTGAACAGACGCTAGCGACATTATACTTGTGAATCAATTAATTAACATAAATCACACATCAATTCCCACATTAATTATTCATCAGGCTTTAGGTGCATGAAAGTACACACATCATGAAAAGTTACTCATCACCCGGCAAACAAAAGTTCTAAGACATTCTGTACAAGGTTGAAATGGTACCTCTAATATAATGATCTTCCAGTTTATTGACAACCAAAACTAATCAAATCACTTCGATTGTAAGCTAACAGAAACACAAATCACTTTTCTTGAGATAAGTCCATTGTGTAGCAACATCATTCAGTACAGAGTAACATGTCCCCTTGCACGAATGCAAGCCTGCAGCGTACGTAACATGCTGCCCACGAGTTTATTACACCACTGCTGATCCAATTGATCCCATTCTTCAGTGGCAATCTTGCGTAACTCTCGTAGATTTCGTGGTTTGTCAGGACGTGTTTGAACAGCTTTTTCCAATCTAATCCGAGCACATTCCATGTAATTCACACCGGGAAAGCATGAAGGCCAATCCTGTCGGGGATTTTGAAATCATTGGCAATTCTTGCACGATGGACGTGGAAGTTGCCATCCATAAACTTGAGTTCATCCCGATGCTGATGAAATGGTTGAACGATGGTTTGGAGAACATTTTCCCTATATTGGGGAAGGTTGAGTGTGCAGAACGTCCATGCGCTGATTACAAAAGCCCCACACTGTTGTCTGATCGAAGGTACACATGTAATTACCGACATCCAACGAAATGGGTATGCTTGTGATAGATGGGGATAAACGCAAGTTTGTTTACATGTTTAGACAGTTAAAGGACGAGGTGTTTCGCAAATGTAGACGTAGGTCGAGGAGGAATGTGTTTTTGGCATACACAGGTGATGCATAACGTTTCTGATGTGTGTATGATCACAAACAATCAAATATAGTCACAATAATCCAATAATCGTGGCAGATCGTAGGTTCGAGTTCTGCACTCTAGCAACTTTCACATCGTAAACATCCGCACAAACATCACAGGTAACAATTTTCCACTTTCGATCACAATTATTTAAAAACTGATATGCGTCCCTAGTTATACATCCTTTGGCGGAGACACATCATAATGGCCTCATCACAAGTCACGTAGCTGTGACACCAAAGTACTGTATGTCGCACTTACTGAAATAAATTAAACCATCTTATTAATAATCGTCTTCGGTGGTGTAGTAATTCATATAATTAGAAGCGATTCTTCAGATCTCGAAGTTACTATTAACTATTGCCTGTAGTCGCAAATGTACTAAACAGCCCAGGCCTGTGTCATCAGACAACAGAATATCGAAATGCTAAGATTGGTTAACACTCGAATTTTCTGTGACAGTTCACTCTTTTGTACGGGAGTCGATATGTCTTTCTCCCTCACACAATTTCGTTTCTCTGTCACTCTTACTGCGCCGTAACTTTGTGAAAACTTCCCTGCTTGTTTTTAGTTTATCTACCTCGCAGCTGCAAAAACCCTTATCATAAAAACAGCAAACAAACAGTGTCTTTAAGTGTTTTTGCTGGATTAATGGGTGGTCTTGTACTTTGTTCTGTGTTGAAAGACATTCAGAATATTGTATATGAAATATATGGAAACACAAATTCAATTATAATTCACTTATTTGTGATATGGGTGCAATAAATGCATACATACATACATACATACATACATACATACATACATACATACATACATACATACATACATACATATATACTACACTGTCCATTGGAGAAATACGAATTCATGCACAAACACCTATAAAGGATTTTTCCAAATTTGTAAACAAAATAAATTTTGACATCTTACAACGGGTTAATATAGGCAAAATTCATACGTAAATAATTGTACATAGGGTGTTAATTAGTAATCATCATGCATATATAAGTATGTAGTATTAATTTCTGTGATGGAGAATGCTGTTAATAAATGATTAAAAAATACCTACATACATCTCAATTGTAGACTGGTATGCCTTTCAATATTCAGTCTGCACGCCTCTGTGAATTAACTACGCACACTAAGAACCTCCATTTGCAACAAACTCCCTGGCCTCGTGTAGATCAACAATTCATATCTTTAAATCATAAAAAAATGAGGACCATCGTCTCCTTGGTCTTCCTCTACTTTCTTACATTCCATGGTCCAGTCCGTTACCCCCATAAATAAATAAGTAAATAAATAAAAAATAAATTAATGGTGTTGCATTTCATCTGATGACAACAATAACTACCATCAGTATCCTGCTGACCTATTATCGTAATGGATCACTAACATCAGTAGTAAACTACCATACAGAGTTATATTTACCAGCCATTCTTCCATATCGCTTCCGGAGCTTAGAAATGGTTAACATTGGACAGTGATGTAAGGAGAACAAGGAATAGTATAACAAAGCATGCCTTGGAATTCAGAATAACAGAATATCAACAGTGAACACAAGAGGATGTAATCATCTAATCAAATCACAAAAATGCTCTACCATAACTTCTTCACTTCGAATACCCCCGTAACTTCGTAATAAAGAAGCACGGAGAAAATGAATAAAGTAATACGAATAAGTAATTTTGAATTTAATAACTTCCCCCTTACTCGTCGTTTTTCTGTGCTGACAAATGAATGTTAATTGAAGACTTTCAGGAAAAAACTTCAAATAATTACTTTTAGACACTGACTGTCGAGCGCAAAGTTTATCTTATTTTTCTTCATTTTACTTTTTTACACAGAACGGAAATTCTAAGGAAAATATCACAAAGAGCAGTGAAGAGGAGAGAAGTGAACGCTGCATTAAAGGCCTATCCTTCTACAGTCTCTACAGGATGAAGACCCTCCAGGGTTTTAATTAATGAAGCGAACAGCATTGTGAGTTGTGAAAGCCAGGAATTATCCGAGTTTAGAAACGGTGTTTATGGTGTAAGCTTATTTTCAGCATACTGTTTATACTGAGTAATTTGTTTTTGTATTGTAGACTATAATGAGGACAATTAACAAATCTGAAGCTGCTTTTATGGGTCAAGTAAGTGCTTTTATGGTTTAAGTAAATGTTTTTGTCCACGGGTGTACACGCGACCAGATGTGCTGAGTTACTAGAAGGTTTACAATCCCTCCGCGTTGGTGTCATGTTTGAATGACGGCCTACATAATTCCGTTTTATATTGCATTGACCTTTAATATGCCGGCAGAAAGCTAAGTAGAAACAGGAATTCAATAACTTACTGGAAGGATGGCGAAAGACTGGTAACTCAGCACTGTTGGACGTGACGAAAAGACGAACTTTATATAGTCATTCAGAGTGATATCTGAGTGATAATTTCCTCGTAATCACTCTGTTACAAACATTTTTGTTATGAAAATTTATTACTTATACATATAATTGGAAAATAATTCACTTGGCATAAATTCCTGTGAACACACTCTTCTTATGAAATGCATTTTTAACAAGTACCGTGAAAAGCTTTCATAAATCCACGACATACAGCATTGCCACTATTCTGTAGGCATTGAGGTGATGCAGGAATCTATCCTTCAGTGAGAATGGTGACAGGGCTAGTATTATCTAGAAGAAACTCCTAGTGTTGATGTTAATCAATTATTTGGGCCTTCTTTGTTATATTTTATTAAATTTAGTGTACTACTGAACAGGGGGATGCTTCCTGTTCAGAATTGTGGATGAGTTACGTGAAGAACTACTATCCTTCTCCATATTCGTCTTCTAGATATTTACTTTGAATTTGATATTGCCGTACATGATACATTAACATTTTTAATGAATTTTGAAGGATTTTCAGAAGTTAGCGAGTTTGAGTTCTGAACTAGGGTGGCAGTGTGCGTTGGCGTCACAAATAGAATAATGGTATTTCTGTCACCTTCCAGCAAACTGTTAACACTGTTATTTAAAATCAAAACCTTAGAAGTATGCACCCTGAAATAAGGGGAACTGTACCGAAGTTTGAAGATATCGCGTTCGAATTCCAAGGGTGGTTATATTCACATATCTGATATATTTTTGATTAACTACTGATTGAAAGTATTGCCGGCCCCGTGGTGTAGGCGTAGCGTGCTTGCCTCTCACCCGGAGGCCCGGGTTCGATTCTCGGCCAGGTCAGAGATTTTTACCTGGACCTGAGGGCTGGTTCGAGGTCCACTCAGCCTACGTGATTAGAATTGAGAAGCTATCTGTCGGTGAGATGGTGGCCCCGGTCTAGAAAGCCGAGAGGATTCGTCGTGCTCACCACATGATACCTCGTAATCTGCAGGCCATTGGGCTGAGCAGCGGTGGCTTGGTAGGCCAAGGCCCTTCAAGTGCTGTAGTGCCATGGGGTTTGGTTTGGTTTGGTTTGGTTTGGTTTGGTTTGGTTTGGTTTGGTTTGGTTTGGTTTGGTTTGGTTTGGTTTAAAGTATTAAACATAAAGACATCCTAATATCCATCCACTGTTCTTCCCACACCGTGGTAGGGTCGCAGTTGAGAGTTGTGTCACACACAGTGAAGATGACCCTGTTTGACGACCGGAAGTTATTCGTGACCCCAACCCTATATGGAAGATATATTGAGTTGGGTGTGCGATTAGGATCGCGTAGCTGTGAGATGGTGGGTTCTAATTCCACCGTCGGCAGCTCTGAATATGGTTTTTCGTGGTTCCCCATTTTCACACCAGGCAAATGCTGGAGATGTACCTTAATTAATTAAGTCCACCGCCACCGCTACTTTCCCATTCTTGCGTCACCGAAAATCTTCGATGTGTTAGTGAGGCGTTAAACCACTAACAAGAAAAGAGTATTCACTAATACGTGTTCCTGTGGTGGTTGGTGGCGTGGTGTAATTTTTGAAGAAGTATGTATCAAACACGAACAGAGCCAGAGGAATACACCCTCTGAACCGGCAATGATCATCAGCCAAGGAACCAGGCATGAAGACATTCTAATATCATTAAAATGGCCAAACCATAGTTCTAACATTCGATGACAGGTTATTATCTAGTATCGCCAACGAAATCACAGTATTAAGGTCGTTGTCCAGCACAGACAGACCGAGCTCGATAGCTGTAGTCGCTTAAGTGCGGCCAGTATCCTGTATTCGGGAGATAGTAGGTTCGAACCCCATTGTCGGCAGCCCTGAAGATGGTTTTCCGTGGTTTCCCATTTTCACACCAGGCAAATTCTGGGCTGTGCCTTAATTAAGGCCACGGCCGCTTCCTTCCCACTTCTAGCCCCTCCCTGTCCCATCGTCGCCATAAGACCTATCTGCGTCGGTGCGACGTAAAACAACTAGCAAAAAAAAAAAAGGGGCACGGAAAGCGCTTCTCATTCAGACACTTCTAACAATAAGTAACGGCCACATTAAGATAGTATCATCTCTCAGTTTCTCACTGACAAAATATGACGCTTGAAAAATGAATTTATTTACCTTTTTTACGCTGTCTAAAAATATCGAGAGGTGTGTTAAATTTGCAGTAAGTTCAATTTATCATCACATTGACTGAAACACATAAACATAATATCTACGCTGCATAATTCCTGAGAATTAAACCTCGTAATCCAACTCATCTCTCTGCCAGAGAGTGGACGTTACCCACTAAATGGCCAATTCATCCTGATTGAAATTATGAAAAGAATATGAATGGTGGGTAGTGAGGTGTCCGATAATTTAGGTTTATTTAGTCTAAAACGAATGATATTAATCATAACCACTTGTTCCTTTATTTCCTCATAAAACACAAGCATATATGTTCGGCTCCATGGCTAAATGGTTAGCGTGCTGGCCTTTTGTCACAGGGGTCCCGGATTCGATTCCCGGCAAGGTCTGGAATTTTAACTATAATTGGTTAATTCGTCTGGCACGGGGACTGGGTGTAGGTGTTGTCTTCATCATCATTTCATCCTCATCACGACGCGCAGGTCGCCTACGGATGTCAAATGCAAAGACCTGCACCTGGCGAGCCGAAGTCCTCGGACACATCCGGGCACTAAAAGCCATACGCCATTTCATTTTCACAAGCACGTATGACAGTAGTCACCAGGGTACGATGAATTACGCAAAATTTCTTCCATAATAGACTATATTCATTATAAATTCAAGAAAGTGTACACTAGAAAAACTTAAAATGATCCCTTTGAATTTAAATTTACCGGCTTGATTTCACAGCTTTTGACGTAGGGTACATCCATATAGTAGTTTCTGAACGTTCGTGGGCCGGTGTGCATTACAAAAATAGGACGTTTTAAAATCATAATTTTCTAGACTAGATGCACGACGACAGTGTTAAATATAGCATTGTACTAACAAGTCTTACTTCGTTATGACGTCGTTGGTTGGTGCAATAACGCCGCTATCACGCAGCCAACAGTTAATGTACTGGTAGTTCTTAAATCCGGAGTGGCAAAACATTGTGTGAGGTGTCGTTTGATTTGTCTCAGTAAGTTCTACTAGTATACGGCGAAAAAACACATAAAGAAGTGTAAATATAAGACAATTATTGTGCGAAGAAGTGCGAGAAATTTCTTCTGTTTCTTTCCGTCTTTCACAAAATGTCACCCCGCATATGGACAATACATGGCTCGCATTGAAGAGTATAGAGCGACTATTCAGAATTTAGAAAGCTCAAAATCACCAATGCCAAGCGTCTGGGTTTCTCGGGATCGTCTCAAAGTTAAGTCCACCGTGCGCCGTGAGTTCCGCGCAAATGGAGCGCCAGCAGAGCACATTTACTGATCCAGTCGTATAAACATTTCAAACCTGTACTTTTACTCGCAGCATCCATCACGTGCTACGTATTCCGTTGCCGGATAGTTGCGCTGAAGGAGATTTGCGGTCACTGAGATATAGGCTAATTGTGTCCACTCACAAAAATTCCCCAGCAGGCAAAGATGATTTGCTGTCACTCCATTAAGGAGTGGGCCTCATTAGCTTAATCTTGGGGTATCCCTTCTAACCTGCCTGGGCTCCTGCTCGGTTCGAGTTGGGCCCACGATCAAAACGTTCCCCTGCGAATTACCGTCGATCCTCGAACGGTCGAGGTCTATTTCCGCCTCTGTTCACTGGGGCAGGTTTCTCCATTTGTCAATGTTTTTATTTGAAAGTCCTTAATATTAACAATGGTCAAAATTACATTTAATATCAAGTAAAGGTAGTCATTGAAATTAGCGATTACTATAATAAAGTCTTTAATTAAAACGTTTTTACAAACATGATACAAGATTTTAAAATAATTTATGATTAAATCCTCACTTAATCACCTAACCTAAACTAACCTAGTTTTGAATACGGACACTACACAACATTTAAAACATACTAGCAGTTTCCCACTGGCTCGGCCAGCAATGTACAAAGTATTTTGTTGTTCGTTACTATCCTCACGGATGTATTTGCAAAGTTTCGAGTTAATGAAATAAAACACATGATCTGCTGTGGTAATAGAATGTAATATTGTGTCAACAAAACACTTGAAAATACATCACACAAAGAAATTGAATTAAACATTCCTTGCAACAACACTACGCGCCGAACTGTTAAAAAGTTCTTCAAAGATCTTCGTCATGGAGACAAATGTACTCATAACTTTTCTCAGAATCTACCAATTTAAGTATTACCTCCAAAGAAATCGCTTGATCCACTGAGTGTTTTTAGACCAAAACGAACTGCGTACGTCAATTAGAACGAAATATATGATTGCTTCAATGAGAGAAAATGTTGAAGAAATGAGACGTCAAATTGAATGTGCACTCATAACTTTCCTCACAATCAACCAATTTGAATAGTTAAGAGCTGAAACGAAAGAACTTGATCCACGGAGTGTTCTTAGGCCAAAATGAACTCCGTACCTCAATTAGAACCAAAGATATGATTGCATTAAAGAGACAAAAAATTGAAAAAATCAAATAATTTGTGGAAGGAAGAAGTTGATGACAAATCTGTGCATGAATACCTTTCAGTTAAAAAATGAAGGAAATCGACCGGATAGAATGTCCGGACTGACTGACTTAAGTTTTCATAAATTTTTTAATATATAGATTTTAACTGTATATTTTAACTGATTTCCAAAACTTATTTTAACTGTATATTTTAACTTATTTCCAAAAGTTTTGACTACTGGGGACAGTTTCTTGGGGAGATTCGACCATTACTCCGAGGTAATCATGAGCCCAATTCAACCGTCATTTCTATGGCCATCACTGACAGTGGGCCCTACTCAACATCCTCCTTCTGATCGCTTCGAGATCGACATTCTTCTCTCGCACACTTTATTTAGAGGAACAGTGTCTAGTTGATGCATCGTCAAAACACGTTTAAAAACGGGCACTTCTCGTGTTCCACATTGCGACGAAAAAAGTATAAATTACACATACATGACCTAACGTGAAATGAAAGGAGAAAATTGATGGTGTTATTGAATTTTCTGAAAGCCTATTGCTTTTTTCATAAACGACCTCCAAACTCGAGTACACATAACATTTTGGTTAACTCGAGCGACGACCGCACTTCTCTGGAGGCAGATACCTCTGGCACCTCGGCCGACACAACCCGGGCACAAACACATCTCTGTGTCCGCAAATGTCCGTGATTTTGTGGTGACCGAAAATCTCCGGCTTCGACCGATCCAACCCGGGTACAAACAGAATATCAGTAACCGCAAATGTCCGTGGTTTTCTGGTGACCGCAAATGTCCGGACACCACGTAATTCTACGTCCAAACCTTCGATCGTTACTCTGACGCAGCCCCATTCGATATTTTAAAAATCATTCAATAATTCAGTCATTCAGGCAGCTTATGCAATTTTGTATTTTGAATATTAATGGGAGCACGGATGACTATAAAAGCTGTCATGTTCAATAATTAATTGTAATTATCTCTCAAATGTATAAATTCCACTTGCATAGAAAGCTTTAGATGACCGGCGTAGATTTCAAGCCAATCAAAGCGGGGAAGCTGTTGAATTATAAGCCGAACACTGGATACATTGTATACCTAGCTTCTGCTTGGCTCTGCAGGCTATTATCTGGCATTGCTCAACATGGCTATGTCGGCTTTGCTGCTTAATTTTAAGCTGATAGCTTTGACTACCGGATGCTATCCCAGATTTATACACAGAGGTACGAACGTAACCACAAAACTTAAGCCACGCTTAGCTGTTCGTGCTAAATACGCGTCCAGTGAGAAAATAAAGAACAGTTTTGTGCCTCGAACACAATCTCTATACTGCGAAAGATATCCTGATTGACTCATCAGCACTCAGCTCCAACTAGTAAACGTAGAAACACAAAATTTCCGAACCAGGCTGAGTAGCTCAGACAGTAGAGCACTGCTGGCCTTCAGAGCCCAGGTTGGCGTCAAATTCAAATGCCTGCACACGGTAATTAGGCCCTACGATTATTGTTATTATTATTATTATTATTATTATTATTATTATTATTATTATTATTATTATTATTATTATTATTATTATTATTATTATTATTCACGTCGGAACTAGCTGAGCGCTCGTGCTTAGTAAATATTGCCTTAGAAAGCACTACAAATTACTAACGGAAGATAAATGCATCGATCTAAGACAAAAACTGAATCGATGATGATTAGCTTTCGAGCAGTTGATTTGATATTTTCCAGAAGTAATATTACAATCAGTGGCACACAGGTGCGCGAACTGTGGTAGTAATATTACACTGACTGACAGAGCAAATGCAACACCAAAAAGGAGTGGTCAGAACGTTATGCCAATTGCAGGGTAGACTGACGTCACTGAGGTATGCTCATGATGTGAAATGTGCCGCTGTGCTGCGCACGTAGCGAACGATAAATGGGACACGGCGTTGGCGAATGGCCCACTTCGTACCGTGATTTCTCAGCCGACAGTCATTGTAGAACGTGTTGTCGTGTGCCACAGGACACGTGTATAGCTAAGAATGCCAGGCCGCCGTCAACGGAGGCATTTCCAGCAGACAGACGACTTTACGAGGGGTATGGTGATCGGGCTGAGAAGGGCAGGTTGGTCGCTTCGTCAAATCGCAGCCGATACCCATAGGGATGTGTCCACGGTGCAGCGCCTGTGGCGAAGATGGTTGGCGCAGGGACATGTGGCACGTGCGAGGGGTCCAGGCGCAGCCCGAGTGACGTCAGCACGCGAGGATCGGCGCATCCGCCGCCAAGCGGTGGCAGCCCCGCACGCCACGTCAACCGCCATTCTTCAGCATGTGCAAGACACCCTGGCTGTTCCAGTATCGACCAGAACAATTTCCCGTCGATTGGTTGAAGGAGGCCTGCACTCCCGGCGTCCGCTCAGAAGACTACCATTGACTCCACAGCATAGACGTGCACGCCTGGCATGGTGCCGGGCTAGAGCGACTTGGATGAGGGAATGGCGGAACGTCGTGTTCTCCGATGAGTCACGCTTCTGTTCTGTCAGTGATAGTCACCGCAGACGAGTGTGGCGTCGGCGTGGAGAAAGGTCAAATCCGGCAGTAACTGTGGAGCGCCCTACCGCTAGACAACGCGGCATCATGGTTTGGGGCGCTATTGGGTATGATTCCACGTTACCTCTAGTGCGTATTCAAGGCACGCTAAATGCCCACCGCTACGTGCAGCATGTGCAGCATGTGCTGCGGCCGGTGGCACTCCCGTACCTTCAGGGGCTGCCCAATGCTCTGTTTCAGCAGGATAATGCCCGCCCACACACTGCTCGCATCTCCCAACAGGCTCTACGAGGTGTACAGATGCTTCGGTGGCCAGCGTACTCTCCGGATCTCTCACCAATCGAACACGTGTGGGATCTCATTGGACGCCGTTTGCAAACTCTGCCCCAGCCTCGTACGGACGACCAACTGTGGCAAATGGTTGACAGAGAATGGAGAACCATCCCTCAGGACACCATCCGCACTCTTATTGACTCTGTACCTCGACGTGTTTCTGCGTGCATCGCCGCTCGCGGTGGTCCTACATCCTACTGAGTCGATGCCGTGCGCATTGTGTAACCTGCATATCGGTTTGAAATAAACGTCAATTATTCTTCCTTGCCGACTCTGTTTTTTCCCCAACTTTCATCCCTTTCGAACCACTCCTCCTTGGTGCTGCATTTGCTCTGTCAGTCAGTGTACTACCACTGGGTGCAGAGTTTGAAGATGCAGCCTCTGCGTTAGCCTACTGTAAAAATAGGACACCATGAAAAACCAGGGTTAACAGTGAGGTTCGAACACTGCATCTTCCGAATACAAGCTACTGTAACATCTACACGGCTCGAATCGCACAGTCAACACGCTCTAAAATGTGGCAATGTGGGCAAGCAGCACTTAGGAGCAAGGGTGAGTTAGCTCAGATGGTAGAAGTTCTGCCCTTGTGAACTCATGTTGGCAGGTTCGTTCCCGTCTGAATCCGGTGGTATTTGATGGTGCTCAAGTACACCAAACCCCTACCGGTAGATTAAAGTGCACGTAAAGTAACTCCTGTGTGTCCAAATTTCCGCCATGTCTCAAAAAGTGGCAGAGGTAATCAAAACAATTACCAAGTGCCTTTTCGAAACCTGGACCTTGACGATCGAACGCGGCAACACAGCGCTCTTGGCCAGCCCCTTCATCTCTGTGTTAACTGAGCGGCACACATTCTCTTTCTCTTGTTGTCAAATAAAATAATCGCATCGAACGCATCGACGCCAATTCCCTGTACTTGTTTATTATAAAAACATTAATTGGAGTGCTTGCAACGACGCTTAATGCATATAAGCTATATTATTACCTATATATTAAAAAAATTGATGAAAACTAAAGTCAGTCAGTCCGGCCATTCTATCCGGTCGATTTCCTTCATTTTTGTTTTGAATTAAAGGTATTCATGCACAAATTTGTCATCAGGTACTATAAATCACTTAACTTCGACCTTCCTAAAATTATTTGATTTTTTCAATTTTTTGTATTTTTGAAGCAATCAATATTTCGTTATAATTAAGGTACGCAGTTCGTTTTGGTCTAAAAACGCTCAGTGGATCAAGCGCTTTCTTTTGAGGTAATAACTACTTATATTGGTAGATTATGAGAATAGTTATGAGTACATTTGTCTCCATGACGAAGATCTTTGAAGGACTTTTTAATAGTTCGGCGCGTAGTGTTGTTCCAAGGAACGTTTAATTCAATTTCTTTGTGTAATGTATTTTCAAGTGTTTTCTTGACACAGTATTACATTCTATTACCGCAGCAGATCATGTGCTTTATTTCATAACTTTGTAAATACATCCGTGAGGATAGTAACGAACAACACCATACATTGTACATTGCGGGCGGAGCCAGCGGGAAAACTGCTAGTTATTATTATTATTATTATTATTATTATTATTATTATTATTATTATCATCGTGAATTCAAATCATCTAAAATCATTAAGACAGTTTTAACTGCCGGCGGATGTGACGACATGATATGTTGCCTTCCCGTTTTCAATGCTGATAACCCAATAGCTACATTTCAGAGCGTAATGGATGGGGTTAGTTATTGATTTCTGTTCAAATTTGCATTACTCACCAGACCGTACACTGTGTTTTTAGCTGCAGTTGCCATCGCTAAAAAATGAATAATGCCCGACGTCCTTTAACGTTCTTCTACCTAACCACGGAAATCTATTCAGTTAATGAATGTTTGTGTGTACTGAAAGACGAGGAATGTTTTGTGAATGATCGGATGTGAAATTATTATTTTATCAAGTTTGATATTTCGGGTAAAAATAAGCAAGATTTATTAAGCTTTGATTACTAAAACGTTGCACACGTATGTTTAGTACTCAGCCCGAAGGCTAGAGGGAGCATCAGTAGCTCCACTATCGGCTATCATGGAGAGCTTAAGGTGCCCATACATTTGAGAGTAAATACTGGCGAGAACCTCTCGATAGCAGTTACTCGCCAATGGACACAGTGCCGAGCGCAACTCTCGGAAATTCCCTCGCAACTCTCCGAGAGCTAACTTGTCTCAACGTGCTCGCTAGTCGACACGTGCTCCCTGGCCCTCTCGGAGATTAGCTCTCCAGATACGAACTGTGTTCGAATTGTGGCGAAGCTATCGAGAGCTTGGTTCTATTTTCAATTGCAAGATGACTAAAAATTGGTCACCGGAGGAAACAAAACTGTTAATTGAAATGTATGAAAGTCGAGACATTTTGTGGAATGTGAAATGTACCGATTACCGTGACGGAGTGAAGAAACATAAAACTTTAGAGGAAATAGGAGTGAAGTTTTCGTGTTCCGGAACAGAAATTCAAAGGAAACTTCACATCTTAAGGAATCAGATAAGACTGTTTAATAAAGTTGAATTAAGAGTAAATTGTTATTCAATTACCAAAGAAGATTATTCTATGTAAGAAAATCACAGCTGCTGCGACTTGTCTGTAATAGTGTGAGGTCATTTCGACTACTCTACACTCTCTACAGGTGCACAAGTGGACAGGGTGTGACGAGAACTCGTGAAAGATATCTTGGCGAGGGACTCGCCGGGTATTCTCGATAGTTATTCGGGCCTAAATTAACTCTCAAATGGGCAGCAACCTGAGAGGGGATATCGAAAGTTACTCTCCAAGTTAATCTCAAATGGAAACCCACCCTTAGGCTTAACAAAGAGTTGTGCTAGCCAAGTATGATACCGATACAGTTCAGTGAAAGTAAAAATTTGCTTTAGCGTATACCAATAGATATGGAACACTGTAAACACTATGTCATATCAGAAATGAATCTAGGTGACAGGTTCCACATATAATCGTGTAATATGAGATGACTGAACTAGAAGAATTCAAATAAATGGAGTGGAGAGTGGACGAATAACGTCACATGATGCCAACAACACCAGCTAAGAAAATGGAATCAAGATAGGTGGATTGTTCAATTTTGGTAGTAAGACAATCTGTGACGGTAGAATGAAGAATAGTACAACACGAAGTAAGAAAAACCCGCCCGCTGAAGTATAACTTGCTCTCATGATATAACAAACGAGTTGAGTCAATAAAAATGTCAACTTTAAATATTTAGATTTTTTAAAGATATCACCATTTTGTTTTACTATTTTTAAATAACGTTATGTCTCGAAAAAGTGAAAGGTAGCTTAAAAAATAAGGTAACTTGAGGTCACAAGAAGAAACTTTATTTTTGGCAGATATATGGACACTCAATAGTAGGGCACTGATACGTGTTACTAATCAACACAGTCACCAATCTTGTCCAACTCCTGTTCAAACAGTCACGGAACATACTCCTTCAGTATTCATTCTATGAATCTGTCAGAATTAATGATGTCGTTAAAAAAATTCGGCCCTACAATTCTTTTAGCGCCGATGGCGCACGAAACTCGTAGTTTAAAATTATGAAGTGGAATTCCATGAATAATTCTAGGATTCTTACATGACCAATACCTGTTATTTTGTTAATTTACACGTCAGTTTAATAGAACCTCGCCTCATCTGAAAGCAGCACACACTCAGGATTTAATTCACCACGTTGGCAGAGTAAAGAAACCAATTGCAATAATATTTTCTTGCGGCTGTATCTCTAGGGCTCAAAATTTGCGCTTCAGGATAACTGTAAGGCTTAAATTTCAGTATTCTTGCCGCCCACCATGCAGAGGAATATGAAACCTTACTTTGATATGCCAGTTTCCATAAAGAATTCCGGGGGCGGGGGGGGGGGCAGTCAAGCCTTCCACAAATCTCCTGAATTGTTTTGTCAGTTAAGATAGCCGGTTGTTTAACTCGTATTTTGTTTAGCACTGAACCCACAGTCTTTGATTTAATCAGGCTCTTCTTAATTCCATAAAATATAGGCGATCCGCTCCGGGAAATTGATCACGGAATTCTCTTCTCATTCTCCCAGCAGATTCGTGCTTTAAAAATCTATAGTACACGAAAATACGCTGTTCGATAGTTGAACCGATTAATTACCGCCGTGTATGAAGCAATCACGCTATACGGAAGTTCATAGCGGACTAGCTGAGTCCAGAACATCACTGAGTGAGCTGTATGGATCAGGCGGCTGTTGCACCATTCTCTCGTCCAGACACGGCCCAGGAAATAATCTGCAACTCGACCGAGGCTCGCACTGTACTTCTTGCTAACTGTAGCTTGTACTACGAATTATACATGCATAGGGATTTCCCTTCAAGGACGGATACAGCAGATAGTGTTACCCTTATTTTGACCACCTGACATATTTAATTTGGAATAGCACATGTTGCTCTGCTTTACAGCCACAAACTCCGTAGGAAAGACAAAAAAGCAATAATAATAATAATAATAATAAAGTCCGCCTCTGTGGTGTAGTGGTTAGCGTGATTAGCTGCCACCCCCGGAGGTCCGGGTTCGATTCCCGGCTCTGCCACGAAATTTGAAAAGTGGTACGAGGGCTGGAACGGGGTCCACTCAGCCTCGGGAGGTCAACTGAGTAGAGGTGGGTTCGATTCCCACCTCAGCCATCCTCGAAGTGGTTTTCCGTGGTTTCCCACTTCTCCTCCAGGCGAATGCCGGGATGGTACCTAACTTAAGGCCACGGCCGCTTCCTTCCCTCATCCTTGCCTATCCCTTCCAATCTTCCCATCGCTGACAAGGCCCCTGTTCACCATAGCAGGTGAGGCCGCCTGGGCGAGGTACTGGTCATTCTCCCCAGTTGTATCCCCCGACCAAGAGTCTGAAGCTCCAGGACACTGCCCTTGAGGCGGTAGAGGTGGGATCCCTCGCTGAGTCCGAGGGAAAAGCCGAACCTGGAGGGTAAACAGATGATGATGATGATGATAATAATAATAATAATAATAATAATAATAATAATAATAATAATAATAATAATAATAATAATAATAATAATAATAATAGTCTCTGCAGATCACAATGTTCACCAGGCCTATGTCCAGAAGATTGAAAAGTACACTGACCTTGCAACAGAAGTTCGAATACTGTGGGAAATGAACCCGGCAACAGTGAGGTCTTCGGTCACCTCCATCACAGAACTTGTGCACAATATCCTGCAACAAGACCTGAGGATGTGGACATCGCCTATGCACTTCTACAAATGGAGAAGGCTGTCATTCTGAACATCTGCCGTATGACAGGAACTTTCCTATCACAGCAGTAGAGATCGGAGAACATGACAATAGTCCGTCTCCAGATCGATAAACCACCACAGCGAGTGAAGTGTGAATAATAATAATAATAATAATAATAATAATAATAATAATAATAATAATAATAATAATAATAATAATAATAATAACCTCCGGGAGATAGTGGTTTCGAATTCCACTGTCGGCAGCACTGAAGATGGTTTTCCGTGGTTTACCATTTTCACACCCGGCAAATGCTGAGGCTGTACCTTAATTAAGGCCACGGCCGCTTCCTTCCAACTCCTGGGCCTTTCGTATCCTATCGTCGCCATGAAATATATCTGTGTCGGTACGACGTAAAGCCACTAGCAACACACACACAAAAAAAAAAATGCTTCAGCCGTTGCTGGGCTGATTAGAAGTGCTAATATCAGTCCTCTGGGATTTGGAATTGGACAATTAAATAAATTATCAGTAACACTAAAGTGCTTTTGGCGTAGAAGGCTGAGTGTTGAATAACACTGCCCAACTAAATAATCCAGGAGCTGGCTATTCGGGCTGCTCTCTCTAGTGACGTCATTCGTCCCGTATCGACCGCTTGACCGCCTCCCTCTTCTCACCTCTGTGATCCCTAATTTTTATGAATTGTAGCCTTGACGTAAAAAGTAACACGTCAAAACCGTTCACCGTACAAATACAAGTATAGTTCAGTTGTACACTGAAGAAAATGGAAATTGCAACACCCAGAAGGAGTGGTGTTACATTGCTGCAATTGAACATGCAGGACGAGTGTTCGGTTGTGATTCGATGATTATACGTTCAGGTTCCTCTGACCGCAAGTTTGGACAACAATCAATACAGGATGTGTCCACCATGAGCTGCAATACATTGATGAATTCGTCGAGGCATGGAGTCAATAAGGCCCTGGATCGCTTCCTGAGGAATTGTGGTCCATGCTTGCTGCACTGCACGGGTCAGTTCTTCCAGAGTTGTGGGTGGCTGAGGACGGTTGGCCAGTTTTCGACCCATCATGTCCCACACATGCTCAATAGGACTGAGGTCCGGGGATCTGGCTGGCCATTCTAAGGTTGTGATGTCGTGGAGAGCTTCTCTGAAGATGCGTGCAGTGTGAACCCGGGCATTGTCCTGCTGAAACATCCCATTAGCAATGTTCGCCATCATAGGTACAATCAATGGATTGAGTACCCTATCAACGTACTGTCGAGCAACCATAGTGCCCTCAACAAGCACTAATTGTGATTACACATTAAAGCCAATAGCTTCCCAGACCATAATGCTTGGTGTTGGCCCTGTGTGCCTCTCGGCAATAAGATCTGGGCGGCCCCTCTCCCCAGTACGTCGGCGCACACGATTACGGCGATCACTGCAGGCAAGACATAAGCGCGTTTCATCACTAAAGACGACCCTATGCCATTCGTCGACCCACGTCGATCTTTCTCGACACCAGTCCAGCCTTACACGTCGCTGTTGTGGGGTCAATGGAACACCTTCCCCAGGGACACGGGCTCGTAAGCCAGCTGCACGCAGGCGATTACCAACTGTTTGTTGTGTAACGTGGGGTGCCACAGCTGCTCGAATTTGCGCTGCTGTTGCATGGGGTTCCATCCGGGCCATCCGAATGATGCGGCGAACCTCTCTCACAGTTGTCTGTCGCGCTGGGCCTGTGCCAGGACAACGAGTGTGGGCACCTTCATTTGACCACTGCTGATATACACGTTGTACCGTAGATGTCTGTCGGCCAACACGTGCAGCGACAGTCCTTAGCTATATTCCATCCTCACACAGCCCAATTATCCGAGCCCTCTCAAACGGCGACAGTTGTTGATAGCGTGCTCTTCTCTGTCGTCGAGGCATGTTTGACGGGGAACACTTCACTCCACAGTCTGCAAGTCAACTACGCTACACCAGAGTCCGTATACTGGAGTTGATTCCTCCGCGACCAATCACGTGGGGAGACCTGTAGCAACAATCCAATGGGTCTGAAACTTTGGTCGTTTACATACCTACATGGCATCGTTCCATATTTTGAAAATCAACACAAACGACCAGTGCCTTCATGGTGTTGCAATTTCCATTTTCTTAAGTGTAGAAGCCTGGCCTCAGTGACAACTTAAGTCCTCTCAGTTTCAATTATTGCGTTGATGGGGTGAAAGTTCCCTTTGGGGATCATTGTAAGTACCTAGGTATTAATATAAGGAAAGATCTTCATTGGGGTAGTCACATAAGTATGATTGTAAATAAAGGGTACAGATCTCTGCACTTGTAGTAAGGATGTAAAGGAGAGAGCATATTTGTCACCGGAGAGACCCCAACTAGAGTATGGTTCCAGTGTATGGGACCCTCGCCAGGATTACTTCATTCAGGAACTGAAAAAAAAATCCAAAGAAAAGCAACTCGATTTGTTCTGGGCGATTTCCGACAAAAGAGTAGCGTTACAAAAATGTTGCAAAGTTTGGGCTGGGAAGACTTGGGAGAAAGGAGACGAGCTGCTCGACTAAGTGGTATGTTCCGAGCTGTCAGTGGAGAGAGAGCGTGGGAGGACATCAGTAGACGAATAAGTTTGAGTGGTGTCTTTAAATGTAGGAAAGATCACAATATAAAGATAAAGTTGGAATTCAAGAGGACAAAGTGGGGCAAATATTCGTTTATAGGAAGGGGAGTTAGGGATTGGAATAACTTACCAAGGGAAATGTTCAATAAATATCCAATTTCTGTGCAATCATTTAAGAAAAGGCTATGAAAAAAACAGACAGGAAATCTGCCACCTGAGCGACTGCCCTAAATGCAGATCAGTAGTGATTGTTTGATATTGATTGATTGATGTGTACATGACGTCTACATTTTGAATTTTGATCTCGATGTGTTTTTGACTTTTCACCTTGAATTTTTCCGTTCAGCTTTTCTCTCACCTAATAGAGAATTTCTACTAATTACCGAGAAGATGGAAGTCATGCTACCATATTTAGGTTTAGCTTTGTTGTAATTTAATTGGCTTAAAGTCGTATTAACCTGTTAGTCGAAAGGTGAGCGCTGTGTTCCTCCTTCTATTTCTATTCTGATATTAAGGTGAATTGTTGTCCATTACCTTGGATTAATGGCCAGTATGCCGGTTATTGATTCAGAGGACCGCAGATTCGATTCCAGGCCGATCCGAGGATTTTATCTGCGTATGGTTAATTCCTCTGGTATGTGAATTTGATGTTTATGGTTTGTCTCAAAACACATCCCTTCATATACACACAACACATCACACTACTAACCGGCACAGAAACAAACTAGTGAATACGTTTCTCCACATATACGTATTTGGCATCAGGAAGGCCTTAATTCATATCCAGTGCCGACCTCAAAAATTAAGATAAAGGCTAAAAAGAAGAAGAAGAAGGATTGTTGAATCTTGGTCTTGCTGCTTGTTGGGGTTTTGGGTGTGGGGTGCGGTGGGGTTGTGTAGTGGGGATGCGTGGCACTCCATTGCAGCCAGAAACTATTTCTTTAAACTTGCAGTTAATGTGAGCTCTGCGCTACCCTTTTATTTCTTCTCTTTGTAAAATGAAATTAAATTCGGGTAAATGGCCAGTCTTAGTGTAGTTGTCTTTTGGGGTTCGAGAAATGAGGTAATTTTGTGGAATGAGGAAGCATGGCCTTCAGTTATAGTCAAGACTTGTTTCTGTGAACAGTGGCGATAAAGTGAGCATTGGGCGCACCTTCGACAACTGGCATTACGAAATTGGGTTCTATCAACGGATGGTTAACTCTGATAGGTATTTGAAGATGCTCGGGTACGAAATGGCTAGGACTTGGAAGGTATATTTCGTGGTATTGATTAAAGTTCGGTCCGGGCATCCTATCTGGTGTTAACATTGGAAATCACAGAAAATCATCTTTAGGATTGCCTACAGTGGTATTTGAACCCTCATGTTCCAGATGACATCTCACAGCTATACTGTACGTTTCGTGCTGCGTAGACAACTCAGTCGGCAGATTCCTTGAGAGTTTCAAAACCGTGTACTCTATTGGTACAGGACTACAACATTTCTTTGGAAACTTCTCATTATGTATCTTAGAAGTTTTAGCTTTTTGAAATTTTTAGAGCTTATGGTAACAATGGCAACATTTACTGTGATTTAGAATTCTCCTCGGTTTGCAGTCAAAACTTGTTTCTGTGAACAGCGGATTCTAACTCCTAACGCCACTTTTAAATAAGAGAAGTATTATATTCAAGCCAAAATTCATTATAATTAATTTTGACATTTTAACTTTAAAGAATGACCTCTATTATCTATCTTATGAAATACGGTTCCCTTTGTGAGGAGAATTTAAACTCCATGCATCGTAACTCCCCCCACTTGCAAGAAGTAAGGTGCCCCATGTAAATCATCACCCAGGTTGATGCTAAGAAAGCCAAAACCTCAAGGGCCCGTGAGTGTAGTTGTTACAGATCCGAGGAAACACAAAACCTTCATTCATTTGTCTACAAGATTGAAATTATTCCTTTACAACGCCCTTAATATTTATCTCTCTCTATCATAATTTTCCTGGTTTGAAATTCCACATTCTCTTATTTTTTATTTGTTTGTTCTGTGTTACTTTGGGTAGTTAAGGCTGAGGGGCTTTTTTTTAAATTAATCAAGGTTAACAATGACATGAAACGAATACAATTGAAGTTACAAAGAAATACTTTTAATAGTAAGCTATGAAATAACGACGTCCGGGCGAGTTGGCCGTGCGGTTAGGGGCGCGCAGATGTGAGCTGGCATCTGGGAGATAGTGTGTTCGAACCCCACTGTCGGTAGCCCTGAGGATAGTTTTCCGTGGTTTCCCATTTTCACACCAGGCAAATGCTGGGGCTGTATCTTAATTAAGGCCACGGCTGCTTCCTTTGCATTCCTAGGCCTTTCCTGCCCCATTATCCCTATCAGACCTCTCTGTGTCGGGGCGACGTAAAGCAAATAGCAAAAAAAAAAAAATTAAAAAATAATAATAATAATAATAACGTAACTCTGTATAGGAACTTTTTTAAATGCTATTTTTCCGAGGCGTCGAACTCTAGATCGTTTGCCCCTACTTGCACCATATGATATGAACATGCGTGTAATTGAATTGCGGAAGTGCGGAGTGTTGAATGTGAGGAAAGGAACGTTAAGGATGATACAAACACCCAGTACCCAGGCCATTGATATTAATGGTTTACAATATTAAAAACCCCTGACCCGGCCGGGAATCGTACCCGGGGCTGCCGGGTGACAGGCAGGCGTTGCCCCCTACACCGCGGGGCTGGACATATAATAATAATAATAATAATAATAATAATAATAATAATAATAATAATAATAATCGTAAACATGTTTAAGAGTAATTTTAGTCATAATTAAGTAGAAAGTAAATATTTCTAACACTGATTCTTGAATGAGAATCCTGACTTCAGTCTCTGTACTTCGTTTGGTATGGAGTTCTAGACCCGCGTTTCACCTACCTTGAGGAAGAGGGTGCACTGTTTAGTGGTGTATGCAAAGATGGTCAGGATGTTTTTTTTTTTTTTTTTTTTTTTTTTTTGCTAGTTGCTGTACGTCGCACCGACACAGATAGGTCTAATGGCGACGATGGGACGGGGAAGGGCTAGGAAAGGGAAGGAAGCGGCCGTGGCCTTAATTAAGGTAAGCCCCAGCATTTTCCTGGTGTGAAAATGGGAAACCACGGAAAACCATTTTCAGGGCTCACGACAGTGGGGTTCGAACCTACTATCTCCCGAATACTGGATACTGGCCGCACTTAAGCGACTGCAGCTGTCGAGCTCGGTCAGGATGTTTCTCTTGTGAGAGCTGATGTTTACAGAGTCTCTGAAAGCTTAGTATACCTGAGTGCTGAATTAGAAGTAGACGTATTTGCAGCGTTGTGCTGTAGATACTGGATATGAAGTTGCCTTCTCGCTTGAGATTCGTGCCATATCTATTTTAGTTAACAACATCATCGTCATCATTATCATCAGCAGCAGCATCAGCATCATCATAATTTCCATTCTGATATTGGCTGATAATTACGAAGGATGGAACTTACCTAGTGGCAACTATTCATTTACAACAGATACAAAAGAGTTACATGTTATTAACCTTGACTGTCCTTCAATGTAGTCACCAGCGTTGTGTATTACCCGTTGTTAGCGATGTGGAAGTCGTAGTATACCTTTAGCAGAGCCTGTTCTGTCGATGCTGCGAATGGAGCAGTCTTACTGCCTGTCGAATCTCTGCAACAGTTCTGAAGCGAATCCGGTTTCTGGGACGAGCTCACGAGTCACTTTCCAGTAACGCGGCATGAGCATGAATCGGAGGTAATTACTTGCCTATTGGCCTTTATTTGTACGAGTCTTTTGGTCCAGTGGCGTATTTTCTGGTTCAACGCACAGATAGATTTATGCTTGATGTTAGCAATCTTACACCATCATCGGTGTTATTTGAGTGAGTTTGTACTGTTTAACGTACTTATCCTCAAATACACTCTGTGTAGGACGACCTGCCCGATGAATGTCCGCCACAGTTTGCCGACCATCGTTGAAGGCTCTTACCCAACGCGCCACTGTTCTGTAAGGCAATGCAAATTTCGCTCAAGCCTCTTGAAGATCTTGATGGCACTGTCGTGCTGTACGACCTCTGGCACATTCAATCTTCATACAACTCCATTGTTCCTGTTTGGAAAACATAATGACAACGTTACGTTAGACCGGTAGCTCAAAAGTTACTGTGTTTCTCTCGTTTGTGCGCACGCAGGTGATGTGGGAAGGGCGAGTCCATTCGCTCCGAGGTACGGTAGGTATGTAACCAACGTGTGCTATCAGCGACAATATTAGATTCTGTTACATAGCGTCTCCACAGCAGTGTTGCCACTTTTTAAGTTCCAACCATCGTATTTAAGAACATCAACGGAAACTTACACGATCTCTAAATATATGGAGTTCCTTTATTGCTCGTGAGATAAGGATGAAAGAACCTGAGATTCATTGTGTAATTTTAGGATAGACCTAACGTTATGCTTGGATGCAAAGCATGTAGTAAGTGTGCGTAATGACAGAATTGACTACCCATTTGTTTTTACTATTATGTGTAAATAATATCTTCCTGTGCCAGGATTAGAGATTCGGTTCTCGAACAATAAATTACAAAAAGTAATAAAACAAAGTTTGAAATTCATTTGTGCACGTTCAGTCACAAAGGTCTACATGTGTTCTAGAGAGAACTTAACCTTGTTAGATATACAAGCGGCTGAGGAACCCAATTAGTGGTCCTTTGTTGAATCAGAGGTAATTACTTTTAAGGTAATTATTTTTACGCGCCTTTTGATCCAGTGGCGTATTTTCTGGTTCAACGCACAGATAGATTTATGCTTGATGTTAGCAATCTTACACCATCATCGGTATTATTTGAGTGAGTTTGTACTGTTTAACGTACTTATCCTCAAATACACTCTGTGTTCCCCCCGCCACATTAAAGTAAGTGAGTGGCAACAAACTCGCACTCACAATCGCAAGGTTAGAGACTCGACCGCATACGATTTTTTGAATTATCATTCTTTTACTCTTTGTTGGACGTTTTACCGATACAGTTAGGTCTTATGGTAACGATGGGATAGGAAAGGGCTAGGACTATGAAGGAAACAACCGTGGCGTTAATTAAGGTACAGGTATTTGCCTGGTGTGAAAATGGGGAACCACGGAAGGCCACTTTAGGGCTGCTAACAATAGGATTCGAACCTACTATCCCCACTTGCTCGGTGCCATATTACGACGCTCATTTTCATATTTTAAAGACCTTCATTGGCACACTGCGGCCAGCCGACAAAAAAAAAAAAAAAATGAAATGGCGTATGGCTTTTAGTGCCGGGGGTGTCCGAGCACAAGTTCGGCTCGCCAGATGCAGGTCTTTTGATTTGACCCCCGTAGGCGACCTGCGCGTCCTGATGGTGATGAGGGTGAAATGATGATGAAGACGACACATACACCCAATCCCGTGCCAGCGAAATTAACCAATGATGGTTAAAATTCCCGACCCTGCCGGGAATCAAACCCGGGACTCCTGTGACCAAAGGCCAGCACGCTAACCATTTAGCCATAGAGCCGGACCCAGCCGACAAAACTACTTAACCTTACAATCCACACACCTGAGTTACCATTCACTACTAGATAGCAATGCATTTGGAACTTCCATGTACAGCAGGTTGGCAAGAGGGTTAAATAGCATCACTTCTGAAGAACGTCAAGCAAGTGGCTGAGGCCATACAATCGTCGTCTTCTTCTTCTTCTTCTTCTTCTTCTCCTCCTCCTTCTTTTAGATTAATATACATCCACGATAAAAACGTGAATGCCGTAAGCCAACGGAATGGAACTACGTGTACGCGTCTTGGGGATTATTTGACAATTCTTTCTAAGAACGTTTTTGCTGTTGAGCACTGAATTCCAGCTCGTTTTCCAATCAAACAACGGACGCTCGTGAAACAATAGGAGAAATTCTTTTGGAGCTTCAAGGGAAGTCTGGAAACTTCAGATAATTAGTCCCTTACGTATTAAATATTTTCATTCGCCTTTAATCATTGAAGGTGGTTTAAATGAAATATTAGCTTTAATAATATATTCAAATAAAATTGAGAATAACATAGAACTTGCTTATTCAGCTTCATTGTATTGCCTGAGGGAGTTCATTATGATTTCCTGGAACTACATTGTAGGTTTTTATCATGGCTTTATCTTAATTATCGTGACTTTTAGTATATAATTCATATTATAATCATGCCAGCTTGTTCGTATTTGTATTAGCAATGCAAATACTTGATTGAATTTATTAAATGGATTACTTGCAAATTTTCCAGCTTCATTGTATGCCCCGGACGTAAAGGGCACTATATCACAAATATGCAGTTTTACAGGAGAGTTAAAATAATGTTTTTTCTGGATTTAGATTCACTTAGTCTTTTGTTGATGAGAAACATTTTAAACTTCTTTTACATATGAATAAAAAACTTTTCGAATTTTTAACATCCACTTCTCAATTTATATTTTTTTCGTTTGGTTCGAAAGTATATTGGCCTTTCACCACATGCTGGCTTGCTTGTTTTTTTATTGCGCGTAGGAGATAGCGTTTCGCACACCAGAGAAGACTGCATAAAATGCAGTAAACATTTATGTCAATTTCGTAAAGAATGGCCATAGTTCCATTTACCTCTGGTGCACAGCATTACATTGGTTATATAATTCATTATCAGCTATTCATATTGCGACTGATATTCATTGCTCACTATATTTTGCGTTGGTACTAATAAGTTTTGTGATTATGGCAAGATTTAAAATAATGCTTTACGTCATGCTGACACAGACAGGTCTTATGGCGATGATGGGTTAGGAAAGGGTTAGGATTGGGAAGGGAGCGGCCCAGGCCTTAATTTATGTACAGCCCCAGCATTTCCCTGCTGTGAAAATGGGAAAACACGGAAACCCATTTTCAGGGCTGCCGACAGTGTGGTTTAAACCCACTATATCCCGAGTGCAAGCTGATAGTTACGCGACCCAATCAGTGCAGCCACTCGCAGGGTGCCTACAAAGTCTTAGAGTTACCAATGACAATAATAATGTTATTGTTTTATTCGTCATATCAACTACTTTTTCGGTTTCCGGAGACGCCGGAAAATAAAGATATCGGCCAAAGGAAGACAAGGGGCATGAAGGGCGTGAAAATGAAAGACTCCCTAAACCTCGCAACCTAATACCGTTGGGTTCGGAAAAGAACAAGAGTTGACCAAGCGAGGTATGATAGGATAGATGAAAGCGAGGAGCTCGGCACAAGTAAGTGGAAGCAATGCCAGGTGGTGCCCCGTGGTTTCCAACCCATGCTCCTAAGACGAGAACCCCTGGGGCCCCTTTTAGTCGCCTCTAATAACAGACAGAGGATACCGTGAGTGTTAATCTACCGCCCCCACCCACAGGGGTATTGCACTCGGACAAGAAATAGTTGAAATACAACGTACCACTGCCTTTAACATGACCCTTCAAGTTTTGATAGCAAAGTAAAGAAGCATTTATACCTCATGGAAAAGTGTCAAATAAATTTTCCTAGGTGTATCCAAAATTTAGAAAAAGCTGGTTTGCTCCTATCAACCATGGTTAGTTGTGCAGACAAGGTTTACACTATGCAGCTATTACATTTGAGTTCAAAAAAAAAAAAAATCAGTAGTGAATATGAAGCATTACTAATGATATATTTATGCTAATTAGGGATGGAGCGGCTTGCTTGTGTGCCTTATCTTGCGGCACGGCCAACCTTCCTGAACGCCGCGCCGCGTCGCCTCTCTTCACACCACATTGCGCCACTAGTCACTGCCGGCTTACTTCACAGTTAGTTATCTTAGCTAGCGTAGCCTTTGCTGATTCAACAATACCGCTAAATTTACTCGCGTTTCGTTATCGAATTTAGTTGGTCTACGCACCCATCCAGTTTAAGATTGTCTTTTGTCCTTTAGGGAGATTCACTTGTTTCGCTCATTCTATAATATGATGCAGTGTTGCTTCTATAAGTTTTTGATTACTAAGCAATAGGAGCTGCTTCATGGTTCAAGAAAGTTCACGCTGAATATTTTTATAGCTTAATTCGTTATCAATAAAGTATGTAAACTAAAAACCAGACGATAAATACGGGAGTGAAAATTGTGAACCTTTGGCGGACTGGTGACAAATGAAGTACCAATTCTGGGCCTGTGGAAGACTGATGTCAAATGTGGGATTCAAAATTGTGAACCTATAGCAGACTAATGAAAATAATGAACTTTAAAATTGTAGTTGTGTGACAGATTGACGATATATGTAGACAAGACATATGTGGGCCTACTGATGAATGAAAATCCACAGCCTGTTTCCAGTCATTTGACACGGTCAGGGATGGAATGAATGAAGCCCCCATCTAGGGGCGAGGATAGGAATTGTGCCGGCTGCCGAAGCCTGTCGCATTCCTCTGGGGCAATGATTACTGAATGACAGATGATATTGGAGAGTGTTGCTGGAATGAAAGATTACAGGAAAAACCGGAGTACCCGGAGAAAAACCTGTCCCGCCTCCTCTTTGTCCAACATAAATCTCACATGGAGCGACCGGGATATGAACCACGGAATCCAGCGGTGAGAGGCCGGTACGCTGCCACCTGAGCCAAGGAGGCTCGCCTACTGATGAATATAGAAGTGTAATTGAGAACCTGGTAATAAACGTAGGAGTATAAATTCGGAGCCTGTGGAAGCCTGATAACTATTTAAGTAAAATTAGTTAGCAGCAAACTGATGTAAAATGAACGTTGACTGATTTAATTAATGAAATAATTGTAGTTGAGTAGAGAGTGATGTCAGACCAGACTATTTTAGAATATGTGATATTGTACGGAGCAAATTAAGCATAATGATTAAAGATGAGATAACGAAGAGTTTTGCAAGAAAAATGTCCAGACGAGTCTTGTCTATAAGAGGTCTGATTGAATCTATTAATATGAGTGACACGACTGCTACTCTGCTACTAGTTGGTATTCAAACGACTTGTAGAAATTGAGCATTATTATTATTATTATTATTATTATTATTATTATTATTATTATTATTATTATTATTATTATTAAAGGCAGTCATGCTTTAATGAAGTAGAAGATATAGTTGATTGTTATTTAGTACAAAGGGTACAAAGAATAAGAATAAGAACGAAGGTGAAAGTTCGTGAATAGATAAGTGTTTGACACCAACCAATCCTTTCATGTTGCCGCTAGCAGTAGTATAGCTAACCAAGAGTTAGAAACTGTGGGAAGAATAATTTATTTCATTGAACATAGACGAATTGATTCAGAATTATAAATAATAATTTGACTATGCAATCTCACATACTTTTTTGAATATGACAGAGTATGGGTGACTACAGAATATGGGTGACTATTTTTATCAGAAGAAACAAAAATTCTTTAAAAGTACAGCTGAGACGGCAGTGAAATAAATAAGGAATAGAATTCTACTTATTTCCAGTGCTGGGTAGGCATCAGGGGAGTTGTGAAAACTTACAAAGCGGGAAATTGTGGACGAAACTGAGCTGAAATTCAATAGTACTGTGTATATACTGTATTTTGGTATGTATGTGTGTGTGTGTGTGCTGGTCGTAATCAAGTTGGGTTGGTATCGAAGTCACGTCCCTTTGGTTGTAGCGGAGATAACAACAGTGAGTTGTGATATACAGCGAACACGCGCGTGGGCGGAATGGAATGGAGGATGAGAACGTGGCTCCTGGGAATAGGGGTCCCTGTGCTCTGCGCCAGGACGTGGACATCCCCAGAAAATAGACGAGTGGCTCTGCCCAACATGTGCACTACTGAGCACGCAACCTTCCGTTCAAGTACGTTTTAAATTGAATTTCCACGGAAAGAATCTGCGCTTTTCTGATGAAATGCCTACGTTAGGAACCATGCTTGTCCATTTAAGACGTCAGGAGTAAGAATTTCAGTTTTTCACTTTCTGTTACTGTACTTCCTGCCATTTCTTGATGGATGTAGTATTTCTATCTCTTGACACAGGCCAGAACAAAATATAGCTTCCACTGAAGTCTCAGCCTCACTTGTAGTTGTGACAGTATGAAAGCCGTTGAGGTATTAGTGGTGCTGTCTATAATGATATTCGGAGCACAAAATCTCTGCATAGAGCTCGCATCCGGGAGATAGTGGGTTCGAACCCCACCGTCGGCAGCCCTGAAGGTGGTTTTCCTTGGTTTCCCATTTTCACACCAGGCAAATGCTGGGGCTGTACCTTAATTAAGACCATGGCCACTTCCTTCCCATTCCTAGGCCTTTCCTGTCCCATCGTCGCCATAAGACCTATCTGTGCCCGTGCGACGTAAAGCAACTAGCAAAAAAAAAAAATCTCTGCATATGGCTTCTATGAAAGATGCTGTTCGTAGGACCAGTCGTACTACGATAGCATATTCTGGGCCAGTGAAGAAAGAAATGGCAAACTACCTCATTCCTTATCTTGCCTAGTACGCCTTATGTTAGCGCCACCATTGTTTTTTGGAGTGTGTCTACAACCGCATAACCTTCGGTGGTTCTATGTGAGGATCCAACCAGCCTCTGGACTGATGACCTAACAGACGGACATACCTTTTATTGCTAAATATATAATGGTAATTTCTTGATTGATTTCTTTAAAATTATTTACAATCTCATCAAGTAATTACTGTTCGATATTGATGACCATAGTTTGGGCAGACGCCACACAAAATGGGAAGAGTGCCAGAAATAATAATAATAATAAGAAGAAGAAGAATATATGATGATGATGATATAGGACTGCAATTTTACGTGAGAAATCAGAGTATGTCAGTTTCCCACTATCTTTCCCACTAAATAGGAGTCTTTGTTGGACTAATAACGAATTATTAATTAGGAACGAAAATTTTGAGCCTGTGGCCGACCATCGTGAATCTGTGACGCACTAACTACAAACCTGGGAATGCTATATGTGTAATCAAATATTGTGAGCCTTTTCTGGACTGATAATGAATGTAGAAGTCAAATTTGTGAGCCTGTAGTAGACTAGTGAAATTGTAGCTGTGTGGCAGATTGGCGAAGTATGTTGATGTGGAATTCTTCTTTTTCTACCATAATTTTCCACACTGGTGCGGTCGCGGATGCGAAAAGCGTCGCACATGTGGATCTGGCTCGTTTTTTGTTGGAGATGCTCTTCCTGACGCCAACCCTATGTAAGGGGATGTACGTATCATCTGTTGCATATTCCTATGGTGGTTGGTAGTGTGATGTGTGAATATGAAGAGGAGGTTGTTGGAACAGACCCCCAGACCCCAGGCCGTAGGTGTTTCCCATTTGCAGTTTAAATCTCCGGCCCGGACGGGAAGTGAACTGGAAGTCCTCTGAACCGAAGACCAGTATGCTGACCATTCAGCCGATGTGACGGTAGCCTGACGATGAATATAGGAATGAAAGTGGTAACATGATAATGTATATAGGAGTGAAAATTGTAATTTATGGCAGTCTCATGTTAAATATGTTCGTACGAATATCTTTATTATTCAAATTTAGATTTTTTTTGTATTACTGCTCTATATTGCTAAGAATGTACTCAGATTTTGACAAATATCATGGTGTAAAATAATCAGGTTATTCTGAATAGGAATGCTAGGGAAATTACGGCTAGGACAATTACCCTTTTATTTTCCCAATGAGTCAGAAAGAGCTACAGTGGAACCTTGGATTGCGAGCATAATTTGTTCCGGAAACATGCTCGTAATCCAAATCGTTCATATATCAAAGCAAATTTTCCCATAAGAAACTATTGAAACTCGGATGATTCGTCCACAACACAAAAACATTTATTCGCATAACAAAATATAACGTAAAACAATTAAACTGCACTTTACCTTACAATAGAATCATTGTTGGTGTCAGGGAGACGAGAGATGACATGAGAAGAGTTACTGTGTAGCACGAATTTCACTAACGGAATCACTGCTATCGCTTGGCTCATTGGAAGTGTTTTCTTTTCGTGCAACTTTAACGAGGAACCTGTCAAATGACTGTTGCTTTTGCCTCTTTTTGAGGATTTCACGAAAATGTGACATTGCATTGTCATTGAACAGATTCATCCACTGTAATCATCTCCTTCTTCCGACCGAATTCCTTTCTAGCCTTCTTTTCGTTCACAGGGCCCATCGTTGCAGAACAGTTATATCACAGATGACAGAAACAAAACATGTACACTCGTACGGTGTTGACTATGCGAGCAAGGCACGCCAACTGAAGTCCAGCGCGGAAAATGATTACACACACTTTCCCAGGAAAGAGAGTGGCAGGGGGAGGGGAAAACAAAGGCACAGGGGAGGTGAAAATGTACGTAATCGTGACGCTCGTATTGCGAAACCTCACTCGCTTATCAGGTCACAATTTATTTAAAATATTTGCTCGTCTTGCAAAACACTCGTAGACCAAGTTACTCGCAATCCGAGGTTCCATTGTATTTCATATCTGTCTGCCAAGCCCACTGAAATGTACACTTCAGCTGACCCTACACGTGATGCTTTTACAACATTCATCACAGGGTGTGACTGCTTAAGGAGCTACATCACTCACATTTCGTTCTCTTTGATATTGTCATAGCCAAGGATTAGACAACGAAAGTAACAGAATACCAGAAAACTGTGTGCACTTTGTCTCACCGGAAGTGAGTCTTGCTGAAGATACACTGCCAAAATATCAACTCTGGCTTCATAATCATTTACTCGTAAATTGAATGTTGCCATGGTCGTTCTCACATTCCACGAAGTAAAATAAAACTAAGTAAAATTATATAGAGCTATATGATGGCTTACCATCGACAAGTTTTGTAAAAGGAATTACAAACAAAATCGGATATAAATGATGGTAAGGCATTCATGAGTCCAAGGTCATTCCACCTGCTTTTGAATTAGATTGTAACATAACAGAACTACCACCATTTACTACCTTGATCGGCTTTGATGGAACAACTGACGAAACACTTCGAAGGAGTTTTATGACTCCCCTAGCTCTCTCACGCTTCATTAGCTGTCGACGCTGCAACTGCTATTACCTCACATATATGTGAGTGTATCTCGACGACTGCCATCATTTTTCTCTTCGCCATGAACACAGCTGTTTGCGACTTCTACAGAAATATTTCCTCTTACGTAAAGATGATTTCCAAAACAGTTCTTTCATACCTCTTGTGATCTACGATGAGTTCACTTTATTTACTCAAAACACAATTCATTTCATTTTTCCTTCCCATTCTGAGATTCCTTATTACTCTCCTGGAAGGTTTCCCTACCGCTTGACCAAGCTTTTCTAGGGTATTACCGAAGATGTTGAGCAACTGCAAACTGACCTCGATAATGTTATGAGATAGACAATAGGCAATGGTATGATGATAAACTGGCTTAGAAGTCAGGTTGTGAGTTTCACAAATAGGAAAAGTCCTCTCACTTTTAATTACTGCGTTGATGTGGTGAAAGTTCATTTTGGGGATCATTGTAAGTATCTGGGCGTTAATATAAAGAAAGATCTTCATTGGGGTAATCACATAAATGGGATTGTAAATAAAGGATACAGATCTCTGCACATGGTTATGAGCGTGTTTAGGGGTTGTAGTAAGGATGTAAAGGAGAGGGCATATAAGTCACTGGTAGGACCACAACTAGAGTATGGTTCCAGTGTATGGGACTCTCACCAGGATTACTTGATTCAAGAACTGGAAAAAATTCAAAGAAAAGCAGCTCGATTTGTTCTGGGTGATTTCCGACAAAAGAGTAGCGTTACAAAAATGTTGCAAAGTTTGGGATGGGAAGACTTGGGAGAAAGAAGACGAGCTGCTCGACGAAATGGTATGTTCCGAGCTGTCAGCGGAGAGATGGCGTGGGAGGACATCAGTAGACGAATAAGTTTGAGTGGTGTCTTTGAAAGTAGGAAAGATCACAATATGAAGAAAAAGTTGGAATTCAAGAAGACAAATTGGGGCAAATATTCTTTTATAGGAAGGGGAGTTGAGAATTGGAATAACTTACCAAGAGAGATGTTCAATAAATTCCAATGCCTTTGCAATCATTTAAGAAAGGGATAGGGAAACAACACACAGGGAATCTACCACCTGGGTGACTGCCCTAAATGCAGATCAGTATTGATTGATTGATTGATTGATTGATTGATTGATTGATTGACTGATTGATTGATTGATTGATTGATTGATTGATTGATTGATTGATTGACATATTCCCATCCCTTCTTTTTCGATTCTACGATGACTTTTTCACTCTGTTCTTTCATCTACGTGCAATTCCCTATCTGCAACAGATCTTTTATGGAGCCATTCTTGATACGCCTTATTTTTACGTTTACAAGCTGTCCTGACATCATCATCATTTCACCAAGATGATTGCTTTTTCCCATCTCTACACACATTATTTGTAGGCATTCCCTTGATGTTCTACTACAACATCCCTCAGTAATAATAATAACAATAATAATAATAATAATAAGAAGAAGAAGAAGAAGGAGGAGGAGAAGAATCCATGGCGCTACAGCCCTGATGAGCCTTGGCCTATCAATTGGTTGCTGCTGAGCCTGAAGGCCAACGAGGTGAAGAGTGGTCAGTTCTGTGAATCCTCTCGGCCGTTTTTCTTGGCTCTCTGGACCGAAGGCGCTATCTCACCTTCAGATATCTCCTCAGTTATTCTCTCGTAGACTGAGTGGACCTCGAATCAGCCCTTAGATCCTGGTAAAAAATGTCTTATTGAGAGTTATTATACGTATAATGTTGGACCTTTGGGTAGGATAAAGGTGAAAATGGGGAATTTGGAAGACGGTTTTCATTCTGGTATTATGGGAAGGGGCATGGCGGGAGAAGAAGGAAACTCATTTGATATAAATAAATCATTAGCTGCTCTGTATAGTAGCTATAGGTCGGCTATTTCCCTCCTAGCTGAAAGAGTTGTGAGATATTATTTTCCAGGCACTTGATTACTCCTCAAGGTGAGATAGACAGCGATCCTTGCTCTGACGAAGAATGTACATGGTCAAGGTGGCTGAGATCTGAAAAATAAGAGAGGTGAATTCAACAACAACAACAACAAAAAACACAGGAAACGTAGAACGCCCTGAGGGCATGCATATCTGTGATGTCAGAAAACATGTGCAGTAAACCGATGAATGACATAACGTTTTTACCATCGGTTATTTATTTATTTATTTATTTATTTATTTATTTATTTATTTATCCTTCGTTCACAATAGAGCTTATTTATAGGCCTCAATTACAGTGTACCTTCTCTGCTTATTGGTACTGTATTTTTCGAATAGGCTATAATATTTTTTCTCAATAGATAGTGTATTTACTGAATTACACGAATTATCCTTTTCATATCAAATTACTATAGCTACTTTAAGCCAACAGAATTACACCAAATAAACATACATTATATTTGTTACAGCTCACTAACAACTACCATATTAATTCACACAATATTATCGTTAATTATCTACAGTATATACAGCAATTTTCAATGATAGGGATTCACAACATTTTCGTTTAATTATGGAGTACTTTCTTATGGCAGTTCTGAAACTGAACATAAGTTCGTGGGAAGGAGTATTGACATCTAGGCTCTGGTTGTTAGGAACAGCTCTGTTGTACACAGTGCACAGCCTAGTGAAGGAAAATTATTGTATGAAGCAGTTCTTGCTACAGAGTTCTTAAATGCTCCGATTGAAATGCGGGGGACACTGAAATGAAGAGTGACAGGAAGATGGATTATCAATTGCTGCACTTACATTTTTCTATAAAAGTTTCATTATCTGCCTTGGATATTATTCCACTTTATGCCTATCCCAATTTAGTAGTAATTCCTCGTAAGATACCATTAAGCGGCAAATGTCTGCTGATTTGAAAACAAGAAAGAATCTGAGAAAGCGTTTTCGAAATGGTGCTATGCTTTTAATATGAACTTTGCCGCCTGGATTCCAAATTTGGCTCACATATTCCAGTTATGGTCGTACAGTAGCAATGCATAAATGTATTCATTTTCGTGACATTCTTAATATTTCTCATTAGAAATCCAAGGCTTCGGTAACTTTCACTTATGATCTTGTTTATGTGGGAGATTAAGGTTAGCTCGTGGTGAAGCATTACCCCAAGGTCTCTTTTCTTCCACTACTGGTTGTGGTGACTACTCCTAATTTTTACAGATATCTGATAGAATTTTTGTTTCGGGTATAAAATATCGACACGCACTTAGGTAGAAGATTTTTTCTAAGATACATTGCATTACATTGTCTAGATCATGTTAGAGTTGAGAGAAGTTTGTAATCGAGTGAGTGGACTTAAACGTTTGGAAATAGTCGCCATATAATGGGTTATAGGAGTACGTAATCCTTTCAGGTAGTTAATTTATAAAAGCTGAAAAATGAACGGTTCCACGTCCCTGTGGACTGTCGGGTAAGCCGGTGAGTGCGGAATAATAATGTACTAAGTAATATGTTCAAACTACAGCACTCTCTGGTGTACAGTATATGAATAATCGGAACCTAACAAGAACTAGCTGAACTCCCAGCCGAACAGCACTCGGCCGGTGGGAACTCTGGAATGCGTGCTTTCACTAGTAGGTGTAATTTCCCGGAGATCCATTAGAGTTACAAATAAGATGCATATGGCTTTGTAGAAAACTGAATTTTAATTGCATATGCTGGACGTATTTTGTAATACAGCTAACCGTTCGCAAACTGTTTTGGTTTTTAACGGATAGAACATACGCAAGTTCACTAAATACCTAGATATTAAACGATCACCAACGTTAACTGTTGAAACATCAGAATAATCTTGTGATAGAACTGAATTATTATTCTCCTTGGTATTTTACCAAAGTCTTGGAATCACCTGTTCAGTTGTGCAGCCGAATGCCCTTCCTGACGCCAAACCTATGAAGACGGATGTAACCACTTTTGCGTTTTTTTTTTTTTTAATAGTGGTTGGTAGTGTCTCCAGAATTAATGTTTACAAGTCCACGTCCCGTAGAGCGTAACCTAATCACTTAAACTTACCGACATACTTGGTTTATCGTAAGTTGAGTAGATCATTAAAAAAAATAACAAGCAATTATTACATTTACGGAAAGAGATCTTTTCGATTTATGTTTAGATAAGGGAAAATCATGGACCGAAAACTGTATCTTCTTTCGTAATTCGGGGCATGCTGAAAGAATCCATTTTCCTGTCAGATGACCCATCTAGGACGGTTGCTGAATTACAACAGAAGGTGGAGCTTATTTTTAACGTAGATTTAGGCCTATATTCTTCGATATTGGTCCGGCTCCATGGTTAAATGGTTAGCGTGCTGGCCTTTGGTCACAGGGGTCCCGGGTTCGATTCCCGGTAGGGTCGGGAATTTTAACCTTAATTGGTTAAATTCGCTGGCACGGGGGCTGGGTATGTGCGTCGTCTTCATCATCATTTCATCATCACGACGCGCAGGTCGCCTACGGATGTCAAACCAAAAGACCTGCATAAGCCATTTCATTTTTTCTTCGATAATGGGTACATGAAAAGAACAATGTGTTTAGGTGGAAAGCGTATATCGCGAGAGTACTTTACTACGACTAAATTTAACGTCTCAACTGACAGATGAAAGAGGAGGCTACATGTTGAAAAAATGCTTTTTTTTTTTTTTTGCTAGGGGCTTTACGTCGCGCCGACACAGATAGGTCTTATGGCGACGATGGGATAGGAAAGGCCTAGGAGTTGGAAGGAAGCGGCCGTGGCCTTAATTAAGGTACAGCCCCAGCATTTGCCTGGTGTGAAAATGGGAAACCACGGAAAACCATTTTCAGGGCTGCCGATAGTGGGATTCGAACCTACTATCTCCCGGATGCAAGCTCACAGCCGCGCGCCTCTACGCGCACGGCCAACTCGCCCGGTTTGAAAAAATGAACTGAAAATGTATAACGTAGTTTTCATGAAACAGCGCCTCAAAAGATGGCAAAATTTGTGTTAAATATGCTGAATATATATGCATATGCTAAATATGTGTGACGTATACTCTCTTTCCATGGCGCTATGTTAACTCACGCGCTCAGTTGGAGGTTAGCAGTCGTCGTGAAGCACATCGCGATCAGTTGAATGGAAGAGGCATCGTCAGTCGAGAGCAGAATGCCTTCGGAGCCAGTTTGCTCCCCGCTTTCGAGGTAAGAGAGCAGCTTAGCGAGCAAGTAGGGGAAGTGCATGACGTAATACGTACTGAAGGCCAATGGCTCGAAGAAGGAAGATTTGTGAGTCTAGACACAGAAGTAGGCTCTTGAAATGTACTTTGCGACTTGCCAGTACGCAAACGATAGTACAAAACATTGATACAATACCATCCAAACGAGCCTAAAGGTCCTGTAAAATAGCAGTGCACCAGTGATATGTTTCAATTCTTGTGTTTAATTTGTTGACATAGTCATAAATGCCATAAATATATTGAAATGTATGTTAATGAAAGTGCAAAGAATGTGTACAAATCACACAAATTATATTTTCTGTCCCAAAAGTTTAGTTAATCGTGAAAATATATTTATTCAGGACATATTGCACGCTGCCCTATATTCCTTTGTCAATTAATAATTTTCTTGTCCTCTTGTGTAATCTCTGTCCCATTCATCTCACATGTTCCATGCTACAAATTATTATTATTATTATTATTATTATTATTATTATTATTATTATTATTATTATTATTACCGAGCTCGATAGCTGCAGTCGCTTAAGTGCGGCCGGTAAACAGTATTCGGGAGATAGTAGGTTCGAACCCTACTGTCGGCAGCCCTGAAGATGAATTCCCATGGTTTCCCATTTTCACACCAGGCAAATGCTGGGGTTGTACCTTAATTAAGGCCACGGCCGCTTCCTTCCCACTCCTAGCCCTTTCCTGTCCCATCGTGCCATAAGGCATATCTGTGTCGGTGCGACGTTAAGCCAATCGCAAAAGATTATTATTATTATTATTATTATTATTATTATTATTATTATTATTATTATTATTATTATTATTATTATTATTATTATAGCTGTTGTTTACATGGTAACATATTTTCCGAGCGGCAAGTACAGTACGGTCACGGTATGCAACCCGCCTGTCCGCTGCTCTCTTGTCACGTGACAGACACCCGTCTAGAGCAGAGCAAGTAACACCAGCTCCTTAGAGCAACTACGTGATGACGTCTGGAATAGAATAACAAGTTAAATAATGAAAACTTTTAACGGACGTTCTCGATTTATATTAGCCTTCGTATATATTCATTCAGGCCTTCAGGCTGAGCAGCGGTCGCTTGGTAGGCCATGGTCCTTCGGGGCTGTTTAGCCATGGGGTTTTGTATTATATTCATCCTTCCATCAATTTTGGCGATTTGAAAATGTTTCTCTCATTAGTCACTCTGAATCAAGTTTAATGATTGACGACGAGTTTGATCTTGATGTGCCAATCGTCATGATGGCCGATTTTAATATAGACATCCAAAGAAATGTAAAGGCATTTGATTTTCTCAAACATCACTTTAATTTGAATGTTGTGCTGAGCAACTATCCCAGCACATTGGGCAATGCATTTATTGATCGCCGGGCTCAGTGACTCAGACGGTTGAGGCGCTGGCCTTCTGACCCCAACTTGGCAGGTTCGATCCCGGCTCAGTTCGGTGGTATTTGTAGGTGCTCAAATAACTCAGCCTCGTGTTGGTAAATTTAGTGGCACGTAAAAAAAGTCCTGTGAGACAAAATTCCGGCACCTCGGCGTCTCTGAAAACCGTAAAAGTAGTTAATGGGACGTAGAGCAAATAACATTATTATTATTATTATTATCATCATCATGTTTTGATCTTTTTTTAATGCTATTTGTTCAGGGCGTCAACCTACAAAGATCTTTTGCTCCTACTTGCACCATATGTCATGAACCTGCGTGTATTTGGATATTCCGGAAGTGTAAAGTCTTGAATGTGAGGAAAGGAACGTTAAGGTCGGCACAAACACCCAGTCACCAGGCCAGGGATATTAATCATTTACAATTAATAAATCCTGACCCGGTCAGGAATCGAACCCGGGGCCGCCGGGTGACAGGCGGGCGCGTTGCCCCCTACACTGCGAGACCGGACATGTATTGATCGTACTTTTACTCGTAATACTACTCCCGAACTCTTAAATTATGTCTTTTATTTCTACCGAATAAAATTTATTATCCACACAATATTTATCTTTTAGGCCTATTTCTATTAAGTAAGTCTACGAAACCTCAAAACCCTGCGGTCGGTACAATAGTTACAGCCTACCGCCTCTTTCTTTGTGTCCTTGCGGCATTCTGTGTCCATCTATATGTCGTACAATCCACAGGAACGTTTTGAACAATGTGCGAGACTTTAAACACATGATGTATGAACGCAGTGAGTTGCGTATTATCGTCGTCTTCTTGTATGTTATAATGAGTTAATTTGAAGTTCAGAGCATGTTTATAATATTTCAGTCTTTTTTATTTTGCTGTATATGGAACTGAAAGTGGTGAAGGTTAAACCGTATAATATTCCGAGCTAATACAGCCACAAGCTGTCATCTTCGGTCATGGAAAGTGACTATCCTTGCGTCCCAGGTGTGCTCTGATACTTTCAGGTCTAATTCATTTGCTCTGTGAACGGAACACCTGTGTTCTGAGTTGAAAGGATAAAAAGTTACGTACGTGTTTTTTGATGTTGAATGTACGCGGCAGAAGTGAAGTGAAATAAAGAAAACATACTTTTTAAAAATAGTATGTTGGAAAATCCTCGTCGTGGTGGTTATTGTTCTCGGTCATAATATAGGCGAAAAATCGAATTGTCGTACTAGGTCCAGACAAAGCTCATTTTAAGCCTCACGACGTGAGGAACAAAATTTGGCATATCTCAAACGGACCTCGAAAACCACGTTTTAACGCCCTAAAACCAACCATATTCGAAATTTGGCACCCCACTATTCCCGCCATAAGAATCAATCAAGAAATGACTGGCCGTAACCATGGTAATGTCAGCTCAAGGGATCTCATTTGAATCTTTCTATGTGAGGGCCTCTTTGCGTTTGGCCGACGCAGACTTCTTGGTGATCGAAAGCTGTGCTGACCGTCCCGTCTTATATTTAATATAACATTGAAATGTTGTTGTCTTCAGTAGCCTTTTGAAATATTACGTATTGATAATGGGATTTCACAGGGGCGTCGAGGCGTTAGTGTTTGTTTATTGCAGCTGATGGATGACAGCGGGACCAACAGTGGACAGAGTACACACACACAACAAAATTAGAGAACAATTTGTGAGTGCTACAAATAAAAGAAAACAATAGGGAAACTTCAGATGGGGAATGGTGGTGATAGTTCAAGGGCTAATGACTTTTGGATCAAGAATGTTAGTGCGAAAGGAGCCACTGTAGCATGGAGGACTGATTGACTGACGTACTGAGGAAACGTAAATATGGAGCGCTATTGTTCCTGGCGGCAGAATCGAATGACAGAGCCCTGGACGTAAACAAGCAGTAGTTTCTGGCAAGGCCGAGTGGAACCATATTTTGAACTAGCAAGATACCCGTGCTTCGCTACGGTATTATACTGAAATTTATATTTGAATGCTTATTGTTTTATATATAATCCGCCGAAATTCGCGATCTGACTCTTTTTCTGAGAGAATCCGCCAAAATTCGCGATCTGACTCGTTTTCTAATAGATTACGGCAAGTTTTCTCCCATTTTTCAATCTTTCTTTCCCGGGCTAGGTCCAAGTATTCCACCCGGTCACTTGGGTCCCTAAATCTTTGCCATCTTTTCCTATAAGCATTTTTAATATGGAACAAATCCTTCAGGAGATCAGTCGTGGTGTCGTCTTGGGTGCCTTGGTGGTACTGAACCCGCGACCGGACTGCATTCTTAGTCATTACCCGTCCAGGATCCGTTTCCAGCGCGGTCCGCACATTTGACGACGGTCCAGAACATTATTATTATTATTATTATTATTATTATTATTATTATTATTATTATTATTATTATTATTATTATTATTATTATTATTATTATTATTATAGATGTTCTGGACCCTACAGCAAGATGCAAGACCGCTACTTGGCGGTAAATTACATCTGCTGCCATTGTCATTGTTGAGAATGTGACCAGCACCATTGTCGCGCGTAGGCAAGTGTGCGGGATTTCTGGCCATACGAATAACATACTTCCGTGCATTATTGGCCTTATTATAGAGGTGAAAAATTGGACGGTCAATCTCATTCCTATCGTTTATTTCAATTGTGTTTAATTTTTTATTTATATGCCAGGAGAATCTACTGTAATCTGAGAACGTTCTCCGAAGGAAAAGGTGGCTCTTGAAAACGAACCCAGGAATAAAAATGATCGGTTTATGATCAGAATAAGTACATCGAAAATCTACAGCCTGTTTCCAGTCATTCGACAGGGTCAGGAATGGAATGAATAAAGCCCCCATCTAGCGGCGACAATAGGAATTGTGACGGCAGCCGAAACCTGTCGCACTCCTCTGGGGCAATGATTAATGGATGACAAATGAAATGAAATTATATTGGACAGTATTGCTGGAATGAATGATGACAGGGAAAACCGGAGTATCCGGAGAAAAACCTGTCCCACCTCCGTTTTGTCCAGCACGAATGTCACATGGAGAGACCGGGATTTGAACCACGGAACCCAACTGTGAGAGGCCAGCGTCCTGCCGCCTGAGCAACGGAGGCTCCTTATAAATACATTATGAACAGTCAAATCAATTGGTCTCAACTCCTTTTACACCCCACCGCCGTTAAGTTTATTTACCACCCCCCCCCCTCCAAACTAAAAGAAGGCGTGTTTCTTTATGTTTAAAGGAGATTCCAAACAACATTGTTTACGTCTATTACCTTCAGTTTTGAGATTAAAATAATTAACTTTTTTCACTTTCACACTCCCCCCCCCCCTCAAGTGAATTTTCCGGCCAAAAAATACTTGTTTCTTTAATAGTAAAGGATCTTCTAAATACCAATTATCACGACTGTAACTTCTTCAGTTTTTGATTTATGTGACCTCATGAAAGGAATTCAACTCTTTTCACTCCCCCCCAAGATGATTTCCCCCCCAAAACGCGTTTTCCTTTGTTTTTAAAAGAGATCCAAATACCAATTTTCACGTCTGTAACAACTTTATTTTTTATTGGATGTAAGTATTCGCATACAATTAAGTCAATTAATTTTTCAATTCTTTCACCTCCCCCCCCCCATTCATTGGATTTTCCGAGAATTAGTACTTCTTTACTTTTAAAGCAGATTCCAGATATCAAATTTCACGTCTGTAACATCTTTATTTTTGAGATAACATAAGCCTCATTAAAAGAATTCAACACCTTTTTCAGTCAATTTTCCTCCCCCCCCCCCACCACCGCCACCTTCCACTCAAGTGTTATTTCCGAAAACTAAAAATACATGTTTCCTTATTTTTACAGAGATAAAAATACCATTTTTCACTTCTGTAACATGTTAAGTTTCTTGAGATATACTGTATAAATTCTCATTTTAAAATTTCACCCACTTTTTAGTTCCCTTTAAGAGGAGTTTCCAAAAACAAATCGCCTATGTTTCTTTACATTTACAGGAGATTCCAAATATCACTTTTTACCTCTGTAACATTCTAGGTTTCTCAGATATTCTGTAGATATTGTCTTTCAAAAAATTCACCCAAATATGTCACTCCTGTTTAACCGCCATTAATTGGATTTTCCAAAAACAAAAAAATACGTGTTTCTTTATTTTTAAAGGAGATCCCATATACAAATTTTCAGTTATGTAATATCTTCAGTTTCTGAGATATATGTATCCTCATTAAAGGCATTCAACCCATTATTCACTCTTTTACACCCCTCCTATTGGGATTTTCCGAAAACAAAAAATACACGCTTCTTTATTTTTAAGGGAGATTCAAAATACCAATTTTCACATCTGTAAACCTTTAAAATTTTAAGATGTAGATACACTCATTTTAAAAATTCACCCCCTTTTCACCCCCCATTATTTGGATTTTCCAAAAACGAAAAATACCTGTTTCTTTATTTTTAAAGGAGATCCAAAACACCAATTTTCAGGTCTGTAATATCTTCAGTTTCTGAGATATAAGTATCCTCATTAAATGCATTCAACACATTTTTCACCCCTTTCCACCTTTCCTATTGGGATTTTCCGAAAAAAAAAATACGTGTTTCTCTATTTTTAATGAAGATTCTAAATACCAATTTTTACATCTGTAAACTTTCAAAGTTTTGAGATATAGATACACTGATTTTAAAAATTCCCCCACCGGGCGAGTTGGCCGTGCGCGTAGAGGCGCGCGGCTGTGAGCTTGCATCCGGGAGATAGTAGGTTCGAATCCCACTATCGGCAGCCCTGAAAATGGTTTTCCGTGGTTTCCCATTTTCACACCAGGCAAATGCTGGGGCTGTACCTTAATTAAGGCCACGGCCGCTTCCTTCCAACTCCTAGGCCTTTCCTATCCCATCGTCGCCATAAGACCTATCTGTGTCGGTGCGACGTAAAGCCCCTAGCAAAAAAAAAAAAAAAAATTCCCCCCCCCCTTTTCACCCTCCCATTAATTGGATTTTCCAAAAACAAAATATACGTGTTTCTTTGTTTTTAAAAGAGATCAAAAGTACCAATTTTCAGGTCTGTAATACCTTCAGTTTCTGAGATATAAATACCGGTATCCTGATTAAGGGCATTCAACCCATTTTTCACCCTTTTTCACCCGTCCTATTGGGATTTTCTGAAAACAAAAAAATACGTGTTTCCTTATTTTTAAAGAAGATTCTAAATACCAATTTTTACATTTGTAAACTTTTAAAGTTTTGAGATATAGATACACTCATTTTAAAATTTCACCCCCTTTTCACCCCCTTAGCGACGGAATATCCAAAAATCCTCTCTTAGCGAGCACCTACATCTTAATATGAATGTATCCCCAAAATTTCATTTCATTATGTCCAGTAGTTTTGGCTCGGCGCTGATGAATCAGTCAGTCAGTCCGTCAGTCAGTCAGTCAGTCAGTCAGTCAGGACAAGCTACTTTATATATATATAGATATGTAATACAGACACTGAGTACCGGTCTTCTTAAGTCTTAAAGCTGTGTTCTTAGATGTCGCGTGTTTATTTGTTCCCGTTATACACACCATGCAGAGTGTGAAACGAATTAATCTTGAAACATTTCAGTGTCTCTGTGTTGTGTTGTGCGCAACAGCCGTGTGGTTTATTTGTCTTCACATGTCCACATCATACAAGCAGTCTGCTATAAAGACCCTTTGCAGTCAACGTTCCATTCTTCTGAAAGGCCGGACGCTGAGCCCATTCAAAGGCTGCATCAGAGCCGCCACTCTGACAGAGAATGGGCACGACTCTGATTGCTCGTAGAGTAGAATGTGAAGTACGGACCTGATGAGCTGCCATGATCACGGGACGTCAGAATTGAAGTCTAAGTTAAATGACAAACATCAGTTAGTGTACCTTAAGACCGTGGGTAAATCGTGCGACGTTAATCCAAATGAGATGGCGTCTATTAGTTTGTTTGTTTATTATTTGTTTGTTCTGGATAAGCTTCAAAACTACTGGACCTACTGAGTTGAAATTTGGTAAGGATATAGCTTCAAATCCCCAGTCTTGTAAGAGATACTTTTGATTTTGATATATTTCTCCGTTTCGAACTAGTGTTTATTTTGACAGGGCTGTCGTCCAAATTTGGGCACTTTTGTCGTACGTCAGCTAAGATTACAGGTGAACGGCTGGCTCTGTCGAAGAATGTACACGGCGTGGCCTTGAAAAATTTTCTGCAGCAAATGTAATACGCATTTTCTTCCCGATTCTAACGGTTTTCGAGAAAATTCATCTTTCTTGTGTTTTTGGATGTTGTCACCTCCACTTGTGAAAAGGCTGCTCACTTTGCGCGTAAGTGGGGGTCACATGAAGCCACGTATTTGTATTAAGTTGTAGTTCGTTAGTTAACAGGTCAGCTGAAGAACGAACGCGCCATTCTGCGGAATGCTTTTGGACGCTACAGTTGTTTTGTTGAGAGTGCTAAGCGTGCTAATCCATATTTGAGAATTGCTGCAGGCTGTACTTTATTATTCTGCCATTTTCCAGTTCTATCTTTCTAGTATTGAGTAGGTTTAGGATTCATTTTTAATGAGTTTATAATCCGCATTTCATTTTGCGTTATTAACCACGTAATTCCTTATGAAGTAGGGGTACTTTAGCTAGTTATAATAATAATAATAATAATAATAATAATAATAATAATAATAATAATAATAATATGGTTAGCTTCTTAATGTCGCACCAACACTATAAGTTTACGACAACGGTGGGGTATGGATGGGTTAGAACTGGGAAGAATGCAGGCGTGGCTTAATACGCGGCTCCGGCATTTACTGTACCTGGTACGAAAATGGAAAAATATGGAAATTAATCCTAAGGTCTGTCGAGGGTGGGTTTTGTACCCACTACATCCCGAAAGCAATGTAGTAGCTTAATTACCCTTAATAAACAGCCAATTCATGCGGTATTCTTATTCCTAATGTATGCCTACCCCTTTGTCCCGTTTCTTGATATAGGGTCGGGGATGAGATGAATTGAAATTATATGACATATTTTTACGGTCGGATGCCCTTCCTGACGCCAAACTCAGTTGAGGAGCTAGTGAAGGTGAAATGAATGGCGGTAAAAGAAATTGGGTAGGAAGGTGGATGGAATCGGCTGTGGCCTATGAATAGGAACTGTCCCGGAATTTGCCTGGAAGGGAAAATAAGAAACCACAGAAAACCATTCTCAGGTCAGTCGATGGTGGGGTTCGAATTAATTCGTCTCTTGAATGCATAGCATGGCTCCACCACTCCGTTAGGTATTGTTTCTTAATAATAATAATAATTTTTAATTTCGTGTGGCTATCTCTAGCCGAGTGCAGCCCTTGTAAGGCAGACCCTGCGATGAGGGTGGGCGGCATCTGCCATGTGTAGGTAACTGCGTGTTATTGCGGTGGAGGATAATGTTATGTGTGGTGCGTGAGTGGCAGGGATGTTGGGGACAGCACAAACACCCAGCCCCCGGGCCCTTAGAATTAACCAATGGAGGTTAAAAACCCCGACCCGGCCGGGAATAGAACCCGGGACCCTCAGAACCGAAGGCCAGTACGCTGACCATTCAGCCAACGAGTCGGACAATAATAATAATAATAATAATAATAATAATAATAATAATAATAATAACAATAATAATTCATGCGGCTATTACAGCCAGATGCAACCCTTGTAAAGCAATCCCTCCAGTGAGGATATCCGGTGTCTGCTATATGTGGTAACTGTGTGTTGTAGTGGTGGAAGTGATGTGTGTGGGGCTCGAGTTGCAATAATGTCGGGAAAAGCAGAAAAACCTAGTCTCTTAGCAAAATAAAATCACGATTAAAATTCTACGATCCAACAGTGAATCAAATCCAGGGCCTCAAAGCCTTGAGGCCAAGAAAGTGACCACTCAGCCATTAGCCATTATCATCATCATCATCATCATCATCATCATCATCATCATCATCATCATCACTTTGCTAGGCCTCTTAAATGAGCACTCATCACTCAAATGTCTTACAATTGCCAGGACACAAAGCGGGTAGAAAATTTTCCTAAATTCTTTACATTCTTAAACAGTGCAGGATGAAGTGATAGCCTTCTGTGCACACAGTGGTGAACCTATTCGAACTGTTGCCCATCAGACATTACATTGGCGTTGTAAACTCTGATGGAGGTTGGATGAAGATGGGCAATCTTTTGTCGTACCACACAAAGCAACATATCGATTCTGACATTTCTAGACTTGTATTGACGTAGTGTTTCGTCGTAGACTTTCTATTCGAAAGTATTGTACTGTACTTCGACCTTATTATAGGCTAACTGAGTTATGCGCACTTTTCGAATCATCCTGTATATCGATCATTCTGTACAACCTAAAACAGGTAAATTCTTGACACCAGGTAACTATTACGAATTCCTTGACTTGCAGTAGACTTGGGCTATAACATAAGGTTTGTTTTTTTTTTTTTTTTTTTTTTTTTTGCTAGGGGCTTTACGTCGCACCGACACAGATAGGTCTTTTTTTGCTAGTTGCTTTACGTCGCACCGACACAGATAGGTCTTATGGCGACGATGGGATAGGAAAGGCCTAGGAGTTGGAAGGAAGCGGCCGTGGCCTTAATTAAGGTACAGCCCCAGCATTTGCCTGGTGTGAAAATGGGAAACCACGGAAAACCATTTTCAGGGCTGCCGATAGTGGGATTCGAACCTACTATCTCCCGGATGCAAGCTCACAGCCGCGCGCCTCTACGCGCACGGCCAACTCGCCCGGTAACATAAGGTTTATATCACTGCCTGTCGTCTAGTATGTCGTAAGGTTGACTTCTTTATTTATTGCAGAGAAAAACGAGTGGATATCTTTTACCCTCGGGTACATCTGTTTCTTATGGTGATATTTCACATCATTACCCTCATTTAGTGTAGTCCTTTATTCATAGAAAACCATCATAAACACAGTCACAACCTGCTCACTCGAAGAAACCACAATAAATGAATAGTCATTGTGTACTTTAAATGTGCCAGTGTTCGTCACTTACACAAAGGTCTCGGTGGATCAATATAAGAGAGTCCATCTAATGATCCCGGATCTTATCTTGGAAAACGTAGCCAATTTATGATTTGTGGGAAAAAAAAAAAAACATGTAATATCACAACTGTTGGCATGTTGGAGGAGATGTCTCGTGGTTCGTGGGGGTAAACAATATTGACATTGACTCGTAGGCTATGTAAATGTGACCACACCAGGAAGAACGGAAACTTTTTAATTGAGATATAATAATAATAATAATAATAATAATAATAATAATAATAATAATAATAATAATAATAATAACATATTTAAGATCCACTAACTTCCTTGAAGCTTTTCAGAGACGCCTGAGTGTCAAAATATTGTCCCATTGCACCCTAAATCTACCGACACGACGCTGGCGTGTTTGAATGTGTTCATTGTCACAGAATTGACCCGGAATTGGACCCGCAAACTTGGACTCAAAGAGCAAGTGTTCTACAACCTTAGTCACCCATGTTATCCGGGTATAGAGCTAACACTGTATACTTTTGGTGCCAAGCTTACGATTGGTGGAAGTCTTTAAATTCCGCTCCTCCAAGGGTCTTCATCACCTGTGCGGAGATGGCTTTGTTATGGCTTTGTTATGGCTTTGTTATATTATTATTATTATTATTATTATTATTATTATTATTATTATTATTATTATTATTATTATTATTATTATTGTTATTATTATTATCGTATTCACACCAGGAAAATGTAATATAATTAAGTCCTCTGCTGCTTCCTCCTAGCCGGGCTGAGTGGCTCAGACGGTTAAGGCGCTGGCCTTCTAACCCCAACTTGACAGGTTTGATCCTGGCTCAGTCCGGTGGTATTTGAAGGTGCTCAAATACGACAGCCTCGTGTCGGTAGATTTACTGGCACGCAAGAGAACTCCTGCGGGACTAAATTCCGGCACCTCTGCGTCTCCGAAGACCGTAAAAGTAGTTAGTGGGACGTAAAACAAATAACATTATTATTATTATTATTATTATTATTATTATTATTATTATTATTATTATTATTATTGGTTCCTTCCTAGACCTAGCCCAAGTTCTAGCGAAAATCCTATCTGAATCAGTGCCACGTTACACCACTAGCAAAACGGAAAGGATATGATACTATATTTAAATAAACAAAAACTTGAACGTTTAACAAAATACTGCATTTTTCTATTAAAAATAGCATCTTCAGCTGCTTAAGTTTCATTGTAACCTCTGATGATGTCAATAAACGCCGGGTTTTCGGACAGAGAGTGGTTTATATGGTAGGAAATCTTCTGAGCCCGAATTGGCAGGTTCGATCCCGGATCAGTCCGTTGTTATTTGAAGGTGCGCAAATACGCCAGCTTCGTGTCGGTACATATACTGCCCATTGAAGGAATTCCTGCGAGACAAAATTCAGGCTCAACGGTGTTTCTGAAAATCGTAAAAATACTTAGTGTGACATAAACTAATTACATTGTTTTCTTTCTTTCTTTCTTCTTTTTTGCTTGCTCTTTGTTTTATGCCTCACTAACAAAGTGAGGTCTTATGGAGAAGATGAAATAGGAAAGGACTAGGACTGGGAAGGAAGTGTGGGAAGGAATCGTCCGTGGCCTTAATTAAGATACAGACCCAGAATTTGCCTGGTGTGAAAATAGGAAACCACATAAAACCATCTTCAGGGCTGCCGATAGTGGGGTTCGAACCCACTATCATCCGAATGTAAGCTAATAGCTACGTGACCCAAACTGCATAGCCAACTGCTCCGTAGTCTATAATTAAAATGTATGTATGTATGTATGTATGTATGTATGTATGTATGTATGTATGTATGTATGTATGTATGTATGTATGTATGTTTTATGTACTTTTATTATCATTAGGGACTACTCATTCCATTTTGTAGTTATTCGCTAAAGAGTGATGAATACAACTCATACTCGAGATTTTCTCTCTAGATAAAACATGCTAATATAGTCCTTATTTATGTACAGTTCAATTGACGACTTTCTTTTAGGAACTTGTGATTTTCAGAGGGTCTTCTGAAAACAAATTCCGTTGGGGTCAGCTTCTGAAAATAGAGCAATATGTTAACTAATTACGTTCCTTTGACATGTTCCTGATATTCTCTTTGTTTTGAAAGCAGCCTAAGCTCGCCGTCAGTGCGGTAAGAACTAAACACCTTACCAAGCCACTGAACCAGGTTAGCGGCTATTTATAAGAAGATCGTTCTACCGTGCTCGAGTGACCAACTCAAAGGTGATAAACCAGTGCAAAGGCATGAGGTCTTTACGGTACTGATGCGAGGATCAATTATGGTAACTTTCTAAAGTAAGCAAGCACAGTTTGTGCTGAACATCTAGTGTGTTCCTGTGAGTAACAGATGGATACTGAAGCTGTTTTGGTTGATTCGGCTGCTCTCTGATCGCATATCATTTTTTCTCTGCAGTAAACATTTCTGCTGATGAATCCGGGTGTGCCTCAACCACCAAGGAATTTCGAGTGATTCTAAAAAATTTGGTGGCAACATCCGTTGTGAATTGAAAATCCTTCACGGGGAAACTCTCTGAAACACGCACTCACATGTTTCCCATATGATAGGATGTATTATTTCATTCTTTTATTAGATGGCAGATGTTTACCTAATTACCTAGTAACATATATCGTTACGATTTTTATTCAGTGCCTCATTTTAATTGTTTCAAAGAATTGCAGAAAAATTGAATAACCGAGCTCGATAGCTGCAGTCGCTTAAGTGCGGCCAGTATCCAGTAATCGGGAGATAGTAGGTTCGAGCCCCACTGTCGGAAGCCCTGAAGATGGTTCTGCGTGGTTTCTCATTTTCACACCAGGCAAATGCCGGGGCTGTACCTTAATTAAGGCCACGGCCGCTTCCTTCCACTTCCTAGACCTTTCCTATCCCATCTTCGTCGGTGCGACGTAAAGCAAGTAGCAACAAAAAAAGAAAAGGAACATTTCATGAACATTTCGTACATACAAAATGTAGCTTGCTCCAGGGTTGGAACTCCGAGGATTTTATACATTTATCGTCCCAATAGTTTAGAACGTAGTGTTGTTTGTCCTACGGCACTGGATTAACGATTTCACAGTTAGAAAAATGTACAAAACTACGAATCGATATCAGTAATTCGCAATAAGTCCAAAAAGTTCCCAAACTGCAGAAAAACAAATGTAACTCTATTCCATTTGTGATATATTTTGAACTGTTTGTTGATGTAATCATACATTCAACAATGACCACAACAGATAATGCGTATTATTCTATTACCTCGGAACTTTGCAACATGAATAATGTGATTCATTGCATGCGGAGCCCCCGGGTAACTGCTAGTATTTAAATATTTCTCACTACACATCAAAATTAAGTTTCTACCAATCAGTTTCTTTACCATTATTACTGTAATATGATCTGTAAATTTAAATTATTTTGCATGTTGTATACTGAGTACCCGGTCTGAACAGATCTACCATCAGCTGTCAAGATAGTCTAGGCTTCAATGAAGAGGCTTACTGCTGAAATAAAGGGTGAGTTAGTTTGTCGTTATTTCTTCACTGATGTATAAGTTACTGTTAAATATCAGTCTGCCAAACTCACCTCACCATTCATCACGGGGACTGGCTTCATTATGAATGATTTTACCAACATCGATCATACCTCAGTCACTTTCATATTGTTAAGGGCGGGAATCAGGCCATGCCCGATAAATGAAAGTGAAGTACTTAACTTAGTAGCCTACTTACCAAAATATATAACGCATTGTTAAAACTGTATATCATCACAGATGGATTCGGACAAAAACGATTTTAAATGGGAATCTTAAAATGTTAAAATACTTTAACGTGGCGGTAAGTAGGAGAAAACACAGAATTGGTAGTGTTTAAATTTACGAATAATATTTATTAACTACTAATTCTTTACACGCTACACAGACACACTAATTCATAATACGCGCTTTCTTCACTGTCGCTAACTCAGTCACACCGGTTGTTCATTTAAACACGAACTAAAGTAATCGTGCTAGCTACGCAGTACACATTCATTACACACTGTTCCACCACTGCCACTTATACCGTACTCTAATACTGTACACTTCCAGAATAATACTCACTGCACACTAACACAGCCACACAGCTCACAGATTGCGCACAACACAGTTTCACAATTCTGTACATCGTACACTGTCCGTACACTCACAGTTTTCGCCGTTCTCTCGTCGAACTCTCCACCCTGCATCCGGGACCCGACGATCACTCGCAGCTGGACAGAAGAGACTGAACGCCTCGACGACAGACAGTACTGAACGACAGACTCAGCTCCACGGACGGAATACTCACTTTTCGACACTAACTGCACTCCTCAGAAATAACCCACACACAGCACTGACTGCACTGCCAGTACTCGTCGCACTCACTTGCCTGTTGCACACCGACTAGAACAATCCGGATGCTGGATACGCCCTGAATACACTCAGCCCCCAATCCTCTAGAGGTTTTCAGGTGACTTGAGCGGGGAGGGAACTGGCGCTCCTACTGTTGTTCCGTTCTTCCTGAAGCGGAAGTGTGTGCGGTGGGCCAGTAGCTTGACTTAGGGGTAGGGCCAACCGACTCTCTCCTGCTCGCTTGGGAACAATAATGGCTGACACCGTCACAGTATTACTTTTCAGGGTTTAAGTTCTCCATAATGGTTCATTTGCGAACTGAATCATCTTACACTTACTGCTATTTGTAATGTGGTAGTAAATTTCCGTTACATGTCTTCAAAATAGTACAGACTGTCGGCTTTTTAAAACACTATACGTAATCGATTGGAATAACATCGTTAATACTGAACTTTATATTAAATCTAACTTACTCAGTTTAAAAACTTATCAGCGGTTAATACGTTTATCATTTCATGTTTTGAACTCTTTCCCATTTCCTGTATACACTTTCGAGCTACCATCTAAAACAAGAAAGCTTATATCCGCAGCACATTGAAGTTCACATCAATTGCCATTTTTCTTGTGGGGCTCGCTGTCTCTTTCTCTCTCTTTTATGGCTCAACTTTACTTCCACCTTGTTTCGGACTGTATTCTTTGTAGAGACATTTATAATGGTGGAGAAGCAAGAGGAAACCTCTTGCGACGAGAGGTATTTCCTGGGCGGGCTGGGACAATAACATAACTCTTTTTCAAGAATAACCTCCTTCTTTCACGCTCCATGCCGAATAACCTTAGCTTGGATCAAATAAAATGTCGAGAAAGGAAAATAAATTCTACTCCTATTCTGTATTCTAATGTTTTTATCATATTCCCGGATATTTGAGGACGTTATCGTCTTTATTTCGCGAGATGGTCTCCTGCAGTACAAAACCTCGCACCGCACGGAGAAAAAAAAAGGAAAATCTGCATGTATGCACTGGTTAAACATTGCTTCAAAATATTCTGGAAAGTCCAGGACTTATCATTTTTTACTTGTAACGCTCCATCCTTCTGTAATAAATGCCTTAGGAAAGGCGAAATTAGCTTCGTTTTTAATCTGTAAAATATGCGGAAGTTCCTGATTCGGGAATCGTTCAGGCATTAAAATATTAAGCCTGTATAATATAGGCTACTACAAAGAGAGGAATCATTTCGTTTCAATATTAAGACTACTATTTTCCACCTTTGAAACAAAAGAAATGTACGTACCATAGGAAAAAATACGCGTAGCTGCTTTCATTTTAAATAATAATAATAATAATAATAATAATAATAATAATAATAATAATAATAACGACATATGGGCTCAGCTACCAAATGCAGGTATTTTTGACGCCAGTTAAGCTGCCTGCTTGTCAATTTCGGCGTTCGATTTGTCGTTATTAGATGGCAGGGATGTGGATCTCTGTTCGTGAATCTATGGCTGAGGGTTTAATTAATTTTGTCGGAAAAACTCTAAATGCATCTCCAGAAATCTTTAATTTGTCCCATCGCACGATATTAAATCCCAAGGGGACTGCATTCGGTCCTTCAAAAATCCTATTTGCTACCTTGCTAACCAGAGTCCGACACATCACCGCTGATCTACAGAGGGAGCTATTAAAACAAATGTTTTCTACCTATAAAAATAAATTAAAAGTACGAATTAAGACTTTCTTACTCTTGAATTATAAAAATTACCAGAGTTTGTCCTGAATATTAACCAGAATTTATTTCGATGGGAGAGGTGAAAGATATTATCGAAATGAGAAGTGAGAGAAACACAGGCTCTTACGGTAATTTACTTGTTTAGTGAGCGGAAATCGAACACCTTTTCAAAAAAGGGTGTTAGGGAATTCCACTATCAGGATCAATTCTTCATGAAAATTGATCCTAATACGTTTCTAGATATTGAAAGACGCTTTCGTATGTAAGTACCTGAAACATGAAATGTACAATCCATTTTATACACATTTAGTGTCATTTTCGGATCAATGATTACAACGTTAATTTTTCTTTTGTCCGTGCAGGTCAGTCGGAAGATCTGACATCTCTTTACCTGGGATGTTCATCCACTTTCCTTTTCCAGATTTCAGATTTGATAATGTAAAACTTTATTTAAAATATTAACACTCTAGTTTCACACCGCATTATTCTGTTAGATTTTGCTCCACTAAGTTTATTATTTGTGCCATTAGGCTTTGTTCAGTTTCCTTAGAAGTGAACCGTGACTAGTCTAGTCATTATTATAAGTTTCCCTATAGCGTATCTCATTTCATATGGCTTGCAGTATTATTAATTAAAATAAAATAATTGAAAAAATAAATTAATAAAATGATTCAAATGAAATAAATTAATAAAACCAAATAATCGAAATGTCCGTAGTATGGGCGCCAGAGTTCATCACAATGGATCACTCAATTTTTAATAAAGCATGATAATTCTCTCTCTCAGGGTGTGTATATAAAGCTGCGTGCTGGTACATCTGCTTCAGACCTTACCTAACCTTCTGAAAATGACTAAATAGGTAGGAACTGCACCTTTGTTCATCAATAACTCCACTGATTCTAAAATAACTAACTATATTCTGAATAACATCCGTGCATGAGCACCTCATCAACACACCAAAAATATACATAAAATACACTCACAAAATATTGATGTAATACTCCTTATTTACAACAACAACAACAACAACTACTACTACTACTACTACTACTACTACTACTACTACTACTACAAAACAGTGGGAAACCAAAAGCGAAGACCATTTGCAGTCAGTCCGTTGAACATTAATTACAAAGCACATATATGCAGATAAATACCCTTCACAGTCTCTGTGTATCAACACAACTTGCATATTCACTTAATGGCACTGTTATATCACATAGATACTGTACCTTTATTATTCTGTGTTCATTGATTCTAAAACTTGGTTTAAAGATGCATTCACTCGATGCTTTTTGTTCCAGAACATAAATTATGGAAAGTCTGAAATACAACGCCCCATAGCTGTCATCAACATATACGACACCAACCCGCCACAATTGATAAAATACGAAATGCCTAAGCACTCCACAGTTTGTAGGTCAGTACCATACATCACATTGCACAAAATTTCACGTCAACAACGTTCCACAAAAGTTACATCTTCTCCCAAAATTTTAAGTCACGTCTTCTCCACCGTTTTCTCATATTCCCAAATAGACCTCAGCTTCCCCCCACTTTCACATGATACGTCGAGATTGATCCTGGCCATCCAATCATGAGTGGAAGATCCTCTTTCCATACCAAGACCACGCTCCGAGCCTCTTCCGTGTCCCAAAACAGTAGCAACAAGGCCAAGTAATCGGACTCTTGGCCGTTCCACATGACTCACAGAAACTTTCCGAGTTGTACATAGCACTGTTTTTCCATCCGCTTGTACAAGACAAATTATTCATATCACATATGAAGACCTTCCAGCTTAAAATATTAAGAATAAATGTACAAATGAAATACTAATAATAATGATAATAATACGAATAATGACATTAATATATCTTACTTCTGAATACAGTGCGAGGGTGTGATATATGTACTATCAGATAACACCCTCTTGGTGAATCGATGATATCACATATTATCATTCACCACTAAAGAGAGCTTTATAAATAATTCTAGAATCGCATAACTGAACACTAAAATTACTGTGATAAAGATATATATATTGCGTCTACTTCATTGTATTCGCACACGCGAAATATAATTTGTGCAAATAATAATAATAATAATAATAATAATAATAATAATAATAATAATAATAATAATAATAATAATAATAATAATAATAATAATATGACTATATACAAACAGCTCTAACTATTTCATACATCCTTGAATACAATCCTTTCTTACTATTGAAAACTAGCTCAAAATCTATAATATTTACATCCTATTTCTCTCTTATATCTGCGAAGACTATGGATATTATATGTCCCAAGAACCTTATAGTCAGAGGTTAGAAGCCGATAAGCACTCTTGTCTATTCCGCTGTCCACAGTATACGTACCCTGTATTAATGAAAGAAATACACATAAACTTAATCAGCATCTAAAGGTGGATAATACATAAAAAAAGCGTGACTGCGTGTAGAATACAATCTATCTCATGCACAAACATTCATCCCATCCAGTTACACAATAATCATACAATATATCGTTCGGAACATTCATAACGAAGTTCACATTCAGAAAATCCCTATCTCTAAAATGTGCAGGAATCTCACTATGTTTTCTTTTCCACAAACCCATAGCCAATGCAGGGAAACATATCACATTCATTTTCTCACATCTCACATCGATATCAATCAATACGTCATTCAAATCATTCTCACAACTCTCAGCATTAAATAGAACGTTTCACACTAGCTTGAATAGACATTCCTTCATTTTACACACCTTTCCATTATCAGTTTCCTTAAACATTCCCAACACATCTACATAATCCCTGACACAACAATTTCTCACACAATCTTCACACCCTGAATCACCATACAATTTACCACCCTTCCGATGAATCCCCTTAAGGACAAAATATGACCTATAATCCAGTTATAACAACCCTTAACGCACAACGTTCATAGTTTAACTCACGCTTATCAAACATATCTACTTCAATTACCTCAAGCTCATTCACACCACTCTTACAACACTTTCCCTCACTCACTCTCACCCTGTTAATGAAATCATTACCATAATTCTCTTCGAAATCACTGTCATTACTAATTAATATCCCAACAATTAATCCATCCTCATCACCATCCATATCGGCTCCTACTTTCACTACTTTCATGCGAACAACGTTGTTACTCTCAACCATCCTACCAGAAGTTTCATCAATCTCAAAGTCACCATTTTCATACATAATCGATCTAACCTTAATCTTCTCACTTAACACTTAAAGCAACAAAAAATCCTAATTCTGAAGTATACCCCGTAAACACTCTTCACTCACTGAACAACCTTCATCACCTTCACGAAAAACTTCACTTACAGTTTCAGAAACTTCCATAAGATTATCGATCGTAACAATGCTATTGCCATCACCACTAGCACAAAGTAAGACATCCGACACATCTTCCTTAATTTCATCACGCCCCCTATTCTCAAAATCTCTCTGATCATCGTTTTCCCTACCCACTTTATAAATTGCTTTAATTGCCTCCCTTAACATATCACCTCTCTCATCGATCTTACTGGAAATTTCATTTAATTTAACACTCTGATGATTGATTTTACTGGACAACTGATTAAATAGCAATTCAAGTATACTACGAATGAAAGCCTCTTATTGACTCGTTTCCTTAACAACTCCTACATACTGAGTTTGTGTCGGATCACTCGACTCCTCACCTATCGATGCCAATTGAATTTACTGTAATTCTACTATTAGCCATTTCGCTACTCTGACTTAAATTGGATAGACTTGATGTGGTGGAATTCTGTTGACTTTTCTTAACCTGATTCATAGTATCAAAAAACTTTAACACCTCTCTATTTCCCATTTCTATAATACTCGACTCGCTAAACATTTCTTCATACTCCATAATACATATCACGTACATATAAAATAATTCACTGATATAGTTTTAAAAATTCCATCCACACCTGTCAAGTGCACTTACGCTCATAATCCCAACAGATGTACTTTACGTTGGGCAGCCAAATGTAAAATAATAAAATATGGTCGCCAGAGTTCACCAGAATGGATCCCTCAAATTTTAATAAAACATGATAATTCTCTTTACCAGGGCGTGTACATAAAGCTGCGTACTGGTACATCTGCTTCAGACCTTACCTAACCTTCTGAAAACGACTAAATAGGTAAGAACTGCACCTAGATTCATCAATAACTCCACTGATTCTAAAGTAACTGTAATCTGAATAACATCCGTGTATGAGCACCTCATCAACGCATCAAAATATACATAAAATACACTCACAAAATACTGCTGTAAGACTCCATATTTACAACAACAACAACAACAAAACAGTGGAAAATGAAAAGTTAGGACCAAGCTACCATTTGCAGCCAGTGTCCGTTGAACATTATTTACAATGCACATACATATAGATAAATACCCTTCACTGTCTCTGTGTATCAATACAACTTGCATTTTCTCATAATTGGCACTTGTTATATCATACAGATACTTTACCTTTATAATTCTGTGTTCACTGATTCTAACACTTGGTTTAAAGATACATTCACTCGAGTAACACACGCTTGTTGTTCCAGAACATAAATTTATATGAAATACAGCACGTCATAGCTCTCACCAATATATAAGGCACCAAGCCGCCACAAGTGATAAAATACCAAGTGCCTAAGCATTCCACAGTTCGTAGGTCAGTACCACACATCACATGCCACAAAATTTCAGGTCAACAACGTGGTCTACGAGTAGTGAACGTGCCCGTAAGGCTCCAGATTCAATTCTCGGCCAGCTCCACTCAGCTTACCTGAGAACAATTGTGGAACTATATGCTGGTAAGATAGCGACCGCGGTGTGGGAAGCCAAGAATAACAGCCGAGAGGATTCGTTGCGCTGACCACACCTCAGGCCTTCAGGCTGACCAGCGCAGCGGTCGCATGGCAGATCAAGGCCCATCAAAGCTGTATTCGCAATATGTTTTGGTTTGTTTCAAATTAAAAAAAAATCGTGTACACATCTAATCTTGTATTTGTATCTGGAATTGACAGAGAGGTCACTTATGACTTGAAACACATTATATCTTCCTATGGCTTTTATTTATTTATTTACCTATTTATTTATATATTTATTTATTTTTATTTACCCAACAAGCAATTCCACGAAAAGAAAATATTACAAGAAATACTACTAGTTTAAGTTTGCAATTCTAAATCCATCATCATCATATACAAGCTTACACAAAACTCAAGTATTTCCCAGTGCTTAACAATGCAGCTTACAATATTATAGGTTGAACTTACTACTTCCTTAACATTGCAAGTGATAATAAAGTAAAGTTAAAAACATTGGTAATTACTCAACAACATCAACAAGTACTACTACTACAAGAACATGAGTACAACTACCAATTCCCTGGTAAGAGAGTACCACAAGAAAAACTCCTAGTTTCACAATCTTAACCAAGCAGAAAATCACAAATTCAGTGTCCGTAATTTACAACTTTTACTTTTCACTTTACACTAGCACCAATTGTCTCCTTAAATGACTTGATACCGGAAGGGAATCTATCGGAGACTGCTGCAGGTAATTTATTCTAATCCCTTAGGGTCCTGTTTACCAAGAAAAACTTGCCCACGTCCGTATGCTGGTTCCTGGCCCTAATTTTATGCTTATGATCATTTCTCGATAAGATTGAGGGAGGTTCCAACCTATTCCTAATAGTACTCCAGGCCGCCCTTCCCGTATAGCTCTTATAGGTTATATATGCACATGTCAATTCTGAAAGACGAGTGATCGTGTTTAAACCTGATTTCGGCGGGCGATAAGCTCCAATAATGATTATATATTGTTTATTGGGTGCATTATTTATCTCCACCCCAATTATTTCGCAGTCATCGAGAACTTTTTTTAACGTACTGCTTAGCTCTGACAAGTGAAAATTCCCCTCTAGATCCTCCGTCTGAACGTTAGAAATTTTGACCTGAATATTTCTGAATTATATATATTATCCGATAACCAACGTTCCGTTCCCGTAATTATACCAGGGTCACGCGCATCAACTAAGTTTTCGAATTTTGTGATTTTATCACCAACACGTCCGCAGTTTACCTGCAACAATCTAAGAAACTTACCCGATTCGGTATCACTGCCTCTCGCAATATCCTGTTGGTGGCCCCATTGTCGTTGTCGTTGTAGCTGCATGGAATCTTCTCCCGTCGTGGATCGTCATTCGGCTTCCCGCTCTGCGCCGTCATCCGTTTGGGTGAAAAAGGAATCGGTAACCCTCGAAAAGAGTTCACCTAGTCTCGCCACTTCTCGCTGGTTCAGATGAAGTCCATCCCTGTGGAAGTCCCTGTCGTCGATCCAACTGTTTCCGTCTACAAATAGTGATCCGGAACTTTCGGTAACCCACTGAAGCTCTTCGTTCAATCGGCCAATCTTCTTCCATAATACATCTGGTCTCCTTTGTATACCACCAATTACAACATTTGCTTTCGGGTATTTTTTCTTAGTCGAGTTCACTAGATCATAAATGTCCCCCATTATATATTCAGTCCGTTGCCTTTTTAAATCATTAGTTCCTACGTGGAGACTTACTTCTTCCTCATTCCCACCGCATTCGACTTCTATTTTCCTGTTCAACTGTTCCTCTCGTATTCCCGGCATGCACTGGCACTGTGAAGACATTAATAGGCTACTCATATCCTTAGAATGTCTCACGTACCGTAAGAGAGATGATGTAACCATGTTGTTTGCAATAGATAAGTAGCCTTCCTGTTTTTCTTCCTGATTTGTTGGGGTTAGCACAGGGTGCGGATTTGTCCCAATTTATGGCCGGATGCCCTTCCCGACGTCAATACTATCAATCCTATGTATAGTGTTGTACCACTTTTGCGTATTAGTATGTTGGTTGGTAGTATAATGCATTGTATGTAAATGAAGAGAAGTAGTAATACAAATACCCAGTTCCCAAGCCAGAAGAATTGACCGCACACTGGACTGTTAACCATGATGTCTTAAGTCCTTACCTACTATTACAACAGTTATACATTTTGTTGCTAGAGCTGGTTTGTTATCCATTTGCAAGTGCACATTGTTTTTCTACAGTCAGCGTGAAAAATATCGTAAAACTCCCCTGGCATTGAGACAGTTTAAGAGTGACACTGTAACTGGCTTCTCATTAAGGTTGGCGTGGTTCGAACTCAGAATCTTGGTGAGTGATTAAGGGTTCTTTTGAAATGAAACGTTACTTCGCTTTGATTCGGTATCTAAGTAAATCGAGGCTATGTCAACAGTCACATAAAGTCACAAACTTACTTGATCTCTCAGACTGCTTAGGAACGTAGGATATTGGTGCAGTGCTAATCCTAGAACCACCACAACAAGAAACGTATTCGATTATTATTGTGCTCTGCATTCGCACTAAAGATTGAAAATACCTTTGATCGAATTCATCCACGTTTCTTGCCAGATGTAATGGGATATATTATCACTCTCAAGCATAGGGAGTTAATCTTGATATGAAAGTTTAGGTAGATCAAAGGAAATTGTTTTAACATACTAACCTCTCCGCTTACAATACAGTAGACCACAAGAATTGATCCTTAGCTTACATCTTAGCCGCTTTCTCTCGTGTATGCGTGGAATTCGCTATACTATGCTGAAACCCAGAAGCTGCAGGTATCCACTTCAGTATAAGTTTCCAGGTTAACAACGGTTAGGTAGATCTTGGAGAACAGAAAAGCGTTTTACTGATCCCAAAAAGCTGAATATACAACTTGATAAATAATTACAAATCAAACTATAGGTCATCATAATATATTCTTCCAACAAACAGGTGGAATCATTTAAAAACCATCACAGTAAGTGTCACAGTACATTCATGGCTATATACGGTTACATGCTGGTGCTGTATATACATGCTCAAGGAAAGAAAAAGCGCATGGTATTGAATAAGTTCCTCGTAGGTACATTTTGCTCATAAACAATTTAACCTATACATTATGTTTGTTGTGGGTTTTCAAAGGGTGTGTATCTACAAGAGAGGTGAATTTTACTTTGAAAATAAGTTAAGTCCAATAAAATATAAATACGAGGAACATACAAGACCATATACAATACAATGCTATATATACAATGCGGTACATACAGTATGACAAGTTATTTATATAATCTAAAATGACGCACGAATAAGAAAAGTAAGATCATAACAACATCCTAAGCTATGGTATCAGACCATTAATATTCTTCATCTTCTGCTCTGTGTGAATGAATGAATTAGTAAATATCTCTATATAAAAATTAAATTACAACTGTCTGTCCTTCTTCCGAAATGGCACATCATCTAAACAACTAGGCGGAATTCTTTACCCCAGAAGGAAGTGTTACCTGGCTGTGTTTTATTTCAAAATATTGACCTGAATATATAATGTTATTTGTAAAAATCACGTACCGGTAATATTTTAAACAAGATGGTGTCTGGCCAAAAATATGGCTTCCGATTGAGATAGCTAAATAAAGTTCAGGATACTCAATCGTGAAAAATTGACAGTGTTTCTTCCCAGTGGGGCATGGGCTCATCATCGCACTGGGGCGAAACACTGGTAATGTTTGACGATTGAGTTTCCTGATGGTGTCTTGTTTCTTTCTCGCTCAAACACGCCTAAATTACTGGACCAATTGACTGGATCAATTTGGTGTGGATATATCTAAGATTGTGTTCAAATTAAGCCTATTATGATTATTCAATTTCATCTCTTCACCATGGTGGCCTTTAATATGTATGTACTCAACTGTCTACCTCCATAGCGTAACGTTTTGTGTCATTAGCTACCGTCCTCTGTCAGGGTTCGTTTTCCGATATTGGCAGACATTTTATATTGCCAGGAGGGCTAGTATATTGTTAAACTCGAACATGCAGCCCACCTTTATTAGGGATGTGCCTTAAAAGAGCTGCAATGAACTGGGACGATGGCACGAGCTTTGGTCACAGGGGTCCAGGATTCGATTCCGGCAGGGTCGGGCATTTTATCCTTCATTGGTTAATTTCGCTGGCACGGTAGCTGGGTGTATGTGTTATCTTCATCATCATTTCACCCTCATCACGACGCGCAGGTCGCCTACGAGCGTCAAATCGAAAGACCTGCATCTGACGAGCCGAACATTTCCTTGGACACTCCCGGCACTAAAAGCCATACGCCATTTCAATTTTTTTGGAATTTGCGCATGTTTTCTGCATTAAAAGCAACAATAATGGGCAGTCACAAACTAAAATCAAGGAAGCGCTCTTGTGGCCGTGCTCATCGGTAAGCCGATGCTCACTCTGCGTGATCGGTCGGGGCCTCTTAGAGGGCAACGCCTTCTCTCAAGCCAAGAAGATTTGAAATGGTGAAGGTGAGGAGGATGGCGGCCGTGGCCTTTGCTAAGAAATGTCCTGGCATTCGCCTTAGTGCAGGAAAACTGAAAACCACCGAAGACCAATCTCTAGACGTTCTCTCTCCGTCTCCCAGATGCAGAGGTGTAGAGTCAGGGTAAAGCCATGACCACCGTCCTCTGCTCTGTTGGTCGGAATGCAGAGCTTTCGGGTTACCAAGGTCACGATATTTCTTTAGTCAAATAAAATGAGCATATTTATGATGTAGGCCTTTCTAACACAGCCTATAATATTATGTTATTCACGGAGATGACTTTAGAGAACATTTTCTCTTAAACGGACAACTTAAATTAATCTAGTGGCCTGTCGTATCAATAGCTGCAAACTGATTTCTTGTCTCATTGCTTTGTCGGCATTAGCATATGTAATATATGAGTTAGGAAACTGTTGGAGAATCTTTCCACTTTCTCTGGATTAAGAGAGGAATTTATAGAATTTTCACAACGAATTCTGTTCACATACAGCTGGCCGTAAAACGGTCGGCAATTCTCAGTTGGCATTAAATCTTAAATGTACCTAAGAATCATCCTCTCAGTCTTAAAACAGTAAGGACCTAATCCTGAAATGGGACTACGGTTAACAGAGAAGGGTGCAAACGACAATGTACTATTACACTACTTTATATGCTTCATGAAGTCATTATCAAGTAGCATCACGCCTTTAAGTATGTTGTTAACTTGATGTTGTGGAAAATAAACCAAACCATTGTGGCAATACGAATTAAAATGTCCATCTACCATTTCCGCAGCGAAATACCTTGCTTGTCAGTACATGCAGATTTTATTTAATTACCCTACCCTGAATAATTTTTTGTTTTGCTAGTTGTTTTACGTCGCACCGACACAGATAGGTCTTACGGCGACGATGGGATAGGAAAGGGCTAAGAGTGGGAAGGAAGCGGCCGTGGCCTTAATTAAGGTACAGCCCCAGCATTTGCCTGGTGTGAAAATGGGAAACCACGGAAAACCATTTTCAGGGCTGCCGACAGTGGGGTTCGAACCTACTATCTCCCGAATACTGGATACTGGCCGCACTTAAGCGACTGCAGCTATCGAGCTCGGTACCCTGAATAATTCAGCAAACGTTTCATCGTAATAGTGTTCCGAGCCAACGGACTTCTTTCCCTATTGGGGAAATTATTAACTCGATCCCTAGTTCGAGTTCTGACATCTCCAGTGCTTTGTAAAACAACACACCTTCTTGTGCGTCCTCTTCTAGGAACAGAACTCATTTTACATTTCACAAAAGAAAAACAAAACCTGTGTGCGTGTACGTGTGTCTGTGCTCTTCAGTGCTAAAAATGACAAGAATAATAATAATAATTGGCTTTCTGCTAGGTAGCAGAATATTCGGTCAAGGAATAACTAACCATGACAATTAAACGGATATCACACAGGACAGAAATACGGAATACCCATTTGTCGATAATACGTCCTTCCGTCACTGCAATCCAAACGTAATGGCGCTTATGCTACGAAGAAATAATCAAATGTGCCATAATGGCGCTGTGGATAAAACGTGCCACAGCTGTGCTATGGAATGAAACAGCTAACACTCGACGTGCTCTTCAGTCTCGCTTACCCAGTAACGACAGTTCATTTGGTACTAAGACAATATGCAACCATACAAGTGTGCTACCACTAAAAACGATGAACAGAATTAATTCGGTTTCTGTTAGGTGCGAACTATGAGATAAGCAAGCGAAGTTAATTTTCTAAACTGAAAGAACCACAAAAAAACCCACCGTCTAATAGAATACCCATTTACTGGTATAATGACGCTGGGTGTGCGGATGAAGAAATGGCCAACATTGTGCATGGACACCTCAGTCCCATGGCAGTCGGTGAAACAGAATTGAAAGATCAACGGACCAAGCGGACATATATTCACAGACTCACATAGCCATCTACCGGCAAATGCAGTTAAATGAAACACCCACAGCAATGTATTTTGCGAATAAATTACTATTTGAGTCAAATAAAGTACTTTTTGAAATACAGAATATCCTGATATTGATTCTTTTCTGTTTCTCGCTTATTAGAATCACGGCCGACTTGATGCGCCACTCTAGCTAGCTCTTTACTAGGAGCGCAGCGAGGGATCCAGTCTGTCGTGTTAGAACCAGCGTGGAGCAGCGACTTATAGTAATAGCCACGTAACGAAATACCCCAGAAAGTAAATATCGCCGCCCGATGCTCTTCTTTTCTCTATTTTGTAATGGCTGATCACTGCTGCCAACCTGCCTGGTTACATATTAAAATCACCAGACATAACCAAACAAACTAACCTCAATGTAAACACCGATAATAAATGTTTCCCTACCCTAGTAAATGATAAAAGTTAAGATGAAATAAATCAAGATATTCATAATTAAGTCGGTTTCCACGCTCAATGAGAAATTTAGGAAATAAACACCCTTTCTCACTCAAATTAATGTTACATATATCTGTCTTTATTTTGATATGCAGTAGGCGTACTATAACCATATTCTTGAAAATAGGGGCGTGTTAAACGATGCAATTTGTTTAATAAGTCTTTGCAGTGTGATTTTCGAAAGTCCAATGACTTCCCTTTCTTTTGCGCGAACATTTCCTTCTCTCTTCAATACCGGTAACCCGTAGCCTAAGGAGAGAGATTGGGCATATTTTCAGCCTGCAGGCTGGTTATATCTTCACGGTTATCAGGAAACATATAGGAATACTAATGTGCCAAGCTACGTGAACGGAAATTAGGTCAGCTTCAAGCTCACTGCAGAATTGAATATTAGTTCTATCTACTTCTATCGTTTTCACATACACCGAGGTGCCAGTATTTCGTCCCGCAAGAGTTCTTTATGTCCAGTAGATCTAGACATGAGGCTGGAGTATTTGAGCACTTTCAAATACCGCCGAACTCGAATCCGCCAACATGAGCTAGTCATACATTCTCTCCTTCACTCGCTTAAAATAATGTTAAACATTTCCTGCCTTTATTCTGATTCTGATGTATGCATTACTATAACTGCATTCTTAAAGAAAGGGGGGAGGGAATATAGATTGAATAATTCATTGCGGTTTCTGCAAGTTCAAGGACTTACCACATAAGACATATGTCCTTCCTTTTAATAATAATGCTAACAGCTTTACATCCCACTAAGAACTTTTACGGTTTTCGGCATTTGGCATTTTAAACATATTTTCAGCTTACAAGTTGGTGTATCTCAAGCTTACAACATTACCAGATTTTTACATATATATTGGCTTAAATCACATGAAGACAGGTTGTGATGCAAGAATTGGATAGGAAAGAGGGCTAGGATTTAAGATGTAAATAAGCGTACAGACACAGCACTAGCCTGAAATGAAAATGACGGGCAAAAAAAAAACTTCAGACCTGCCAACTGTGGGGTTCGAATACATCACCATCTCCTGAAACCAAGCTAACAGCAATGTGATCAAACTGCACAGCCAGTTCACTCAGTTTCCTATGACGCGTAATAGGCCTACCACATGGGCGACCCACTTACCTGTATATGGATCTTCAATTCTTCAATTATACATGTATGCAAAAACATTATGCACCTTAGTAAGAGGTACTTCCCTAGTTGGTTCTCTGATTGGTGCACGTATAACAAATATGTTTGGGAAGAAATACTTTTATTTTATATTTATTTATATCATAAAGAAGTCATGTTGTCATAGCAAAACGAATACGCAACGAAGAAATGAATCCGAAGAGATAAGCATTATTTACTGCATTAAATATTAGTTTATTTACATGTTAAGCGATATGTAGTAGTAATAACAATAACAACAACAAACGTGTGCAATAAGGAAAAAGGAAATAAATACAAGTAAATATAAATATAATTTACAACATTTAGAGCCATTCCATGGTCACTGAATTACAAAGCAGGGGTATGAATAAACAAACATAATAAACATGAATACTAATATTTAAAAAGCAAAAAGCAAAGTCATCTCCGTACAAACCATGAAAGCCATTGGAAAGGGGGAAGGTGAAGGCTTCCACTATCCATGACGTTGGCACTTGGTGGGGTGGGGTGGAGTGGTTAGCTCAACGCATGACCGCCTTTGCCCCCAATAGTTAACTGGTACTCATTTATCATACGCAAAACATTCCTTCCAAATTACGTTAAACCTCTGTCACTCATTATTATTATTATTATTATTATTAATAAATTGCAAATGAGAAATACCCCGGTGGCAACGGTCACTTACAGTAATGTGATAATAAAGTTAACATAATTACCCAACTACAACAAAGAAACAAACAAACAAACAAACAAACAACAAGAGTACAAGAAGCAGATATATGGAAGGAAAATATAACAAGAATTACTGCTAGTTTAATATTCTAAATCGAGCAACATCATATACAAATTCACACACAACTTAAGTATTTACAGTGCTTAACAATTTGGCTTACAATATTATAGGTTGACCTTACTACTAGCTTAACATTATAAGTGATAATAAAGTGAAGTTAAACTGTAATTACCCTACAACAACAACAACATTACAACAAGCAAGAAATACTACTAATTAAACTTTCTAAATCCAGTGTCATTATATACATATTCACACACAACTTAAGTATTTCCAGTACTTAACACTACAAATTACAATACTATAGATTGAACTTACTACTAGCTTAACACTACAAGTGATAATAAAGTTAAATCATACTACCCAACAACTACAACAACTCAAGTACAAAAAGGAATTCCATGGAAAAAAATATTACAAGAAATACTACTAGTCATTCTAAATCCAGCATCATGTACAGTTTCATACACAATTTAATTATTTCCAATACATCCGTATGCTGGTTTCTGGCCCTAATTTTATGCTTATGATAATTTCTCGATAAGTATGAGGGAGGTTAGATAGATAGATAGATAAAGAATGGGTGAACCCTGCCTTCGCAGGGCTCCACACGTAGGTCTGTGAAGACCCTTTGTGTCCCTTAAACGGGTTTGCCTAGTCCAGACCTAGTGCTCCTATAAAGGATACCAGTGCCCGGATGTTGGCATTCCTGATGTCTTCCAGGCTCACGAAATGTGAGCCAAGGTATCGATGTCTAGTGCTTGCAAGAGCCTCACACTGACATAACACATGCGCGGAGGTCTCCTCCTCCCTACCGCATCTTCTACACATCGGATCCTGACTGATTTTCATGATGTGTAGGTGTCTCTGTAAGGTATTGTGGCCTGTCAACAGTCCAACTACCATTCGCATTCTGGTCCTATTCAAATTTATCAGGACCTTTTTATAACTTTGGCTAGGCCCTTTGATAAGTTCACGTGCCTGCCTTGCTATAGTTAACCTCTTCCAAATGTCTTAAGTGAGACTGGTTTGTCCACTGGGATATTACCAGTTTCACGCTTCGGAGTGACACTCCCAGGAAGGGCTCTGGTCCTATAAAAGGACCTTTTGAGCCTTGTTTCGCTAGTTTGTCAGTTTCTTCATTTCCACTGATACCTGTGTGCCCAGGGACCCGTAATAGGGTAACTGAGCTAAATTCACACAGCTGATCTAACATCCTTTGGCATTCCCATACCATTTTTGATGTTGTTTTAACTGCACATAGTGCTTTTAACGCTTCCTGGCTATCGCTGCAAATAGTGATACAATGAGGGAGGTTATAACCTATTCCTAATACAACTCCAAGCAGCCCTTCCCGTATAGCTCTTATAAAGACCACACAGGCGAGCTCTAGTTCTTCTAGATTCAAGACTTTCCCAATTAATGGTATTCCTTCTATTCCCAGTTACGAAACGCATCGCTCTTCTTTGAACTTTCTCTAGGGAATTTATTAAACCAACATGCAGATCCATATTCGAGAATGGGTCTTACAACGTATTTATAAGGTTTATTTAAACCTACTAGGGTGGTGAGCACATAAATAAGAATTCAATGAAAGTATTTTCCTTCTGGACCTTCATGCCAGACAGATTTTTTTTTTAAACAAATTTTTTTTCACTATAATATGATTTATCTATAGAGCAAAACCGCTATGCAGTGTGCGTATCATAGCAATCGAGATGGAATTGGTAATGTACTATGTATCTGTAGAGCCTATATACGACTTTTTACAATTACTTCTAAAGTGAATTTCAGCTGTGTGACAACGCTGAAAAGACTATGGACTTAGAGATTGGCATTCCTGAAGAGGGTTTTCTACACTTTCCCATTTTCACACATTGATTCAAGAGTCTGTATTGACTTGTGACAAAACCACTGTATTCTTCCGAAAACCACTGATAGGGACAGGTTTGGTTGTGATCCACCGAAAACAAATTATAATGACCGGTTAGGTAGTGATCCATCGAAAACCACTGATTGTCGCAGGGTTAGGTTAGGTTTGACAGGATTTGTAATTGAGCGACTGTTGTCATTGAAAAAACTGTCGTGACGACTGAAGGCAATAAACATAAAACTGAATCCATTGGTCTACAAAGTTTTCATTCAGTAGATACGCTAGGAACTGGCGAACCAAAACCGTACATACAAAGTTTACAGGAATCAACAAAACAGGATATTAATTCGTGGTACTCATTGTTCTTTAAAGAGAAGAAATATCCTGTCAACAATAGCTGCAGTGAACATGCTTTTTCACTATTATTGTCTGGCCCCATGGCTAAATGGTTAGCGTGCTGGCCTTTGGTCACAGGGTGTGGGTTTGATTCTCGACAGGGTGGGGAATTTGAACCACCGTTGGTTAATTTCTCTGGCACGGGGGCTGGGTGTATGTCGTCTTCATCAACATTTCACTATTATTGTGTAAAATAGAAACTTACTAGTTTTGACAAGTACAGTATGTTCAACAGCGACTCCTGAATGATGACGCGCAGGATGTCCAACCTCACTAATCTATGTTCCAGACTATTTCTACTTAAAAAATTGTATTTGTCCTTTAATGTGATTTTGCAATTTTTGCTGAATATTTATGTGGCTGAAATGAAGGTGGATAAGCTACATGGTCTCCTTTATATAGGAAGAATGTATCGTGGAAATTAACTCAATTTCGGTTTCATGTACATTACAGTTTCTCTAAGATATATTGATAGTAATTCAGTCATGTACGACGACGATGTATTTCATGGTAAAGACAGCTGCCTCTGTGGATCAGTGGTAGAGTGACGGCCTCCGAATCCCAATATAGCGGGTTCAAACCCGGCAGAGGTAGTCGGATTTTTGAAGGGCAGAAAAAAGTCCATTCGACACTTCATGTCGTACGATGTCGGCATGTAAAAGATCTCTGGTGACGCATTTGGTGTTTACCCGACAAAATTCATTAAATCTCAGCCACAGACGCCCAAGAGAGTTTCGGTTTACTCGGTCTGCCATCTAGTGGGCCTAGAGTATAACGGAACGTCAAAATTGACGAGCAGACAGCCAGATGGCGTCAACTTGAAATGTCTGCACATGGTAGCTGAGGCCATACGATTATTATTATTATTATTGTTATTATGGTAAAGACAAATTACTTTGCAATGCTATCTATCTTAATGGTAATGTACTATGTACCTCTACTAGTGTAGGCTACTGAGTGCTTGATTCGAAGCAGTGTATCGATTCATTCAGTGTCCGAGTGAATCGATTCACAGGAACGGCAAGCTCATGGCACACAAATCATGCACAATCACGGCTCAGTGAGCCACACGACACACACGGCTCCTTATAGGCACACTGGACACTGGCGGGGAGTCGAGCTTTCGCTGCAGTGAGCCACAGTGAATCATGGCACACTGAAAGAATCGTACGCAGTCATGGATCAGTGAGACACAACACACACATGGTTCATTATCGGTACACTGGACATTGGCGGGGAGCCGAACTTCCTCTGAAGCAATACATACAGAGTCATGGTACACTGAAAAAATCGTATGCTATAATGGACTCTCGAGCTCAGCTCATTTGAAAATAATACCTATTCGCATCCACTGTCCTCTTCTTACAGGGAGTTTTAAACAATACATGGATTTATTTGCAGTGTTAAAAAGATAGAACACAATTCCAAAGTACCTAGGTTGTAAGTAGGTAGTCAATTAGGTTATTCTAATTACTGTATTAGTTTAATCAATCAGTATCTTTATAACTAGTTGATGTTCGACAATTACTTAAACTCAGCTCTCTAGCCTCCACACCTGGCCGAGTGGCTCAAACGGTCGAGGCGCTGGCCTTCTTAACCATGACTGTAAATTAAAGGAAAAATAAAAATTAATTTCTGTAACATCATTAAACATCATTCAGTAGAAGGAAATATTCAATTAAGTATAATTACCACTAATTGATCCTTCCTCCATTTCGTTGTTGGTTGATGCTCAACAAGCTTACAGTGATATGGTGCATTATCCATTACAATAACACAGGGTCCTATATTTCTTAATCCTACGATTAATTGCGTCTTCACCCACATCTGAAATTTCTCACTGTTCATAGCACCATGGTAATCCTGATTTCTCTTCAAGTTTGTAGCAAATATCAAATCAGCACCTGTAAGAATTTTAAGTTTTAGTATGAAGTTATTTGTTCTAAAAAAAGTATAGGCCTATTAATAAAAAATGTGATTTCTGTTGAATGATACAAAAAGCTGTCTGATTTTAAGTAAAACCAACTACTGTGTAGCAAAGTCACCTGATGATGAAGTCAATTAATTACTACTTACACTACTTTATCGTAACATCTCTCATGAATGTATCTCCATTAGTAGGCCTATATCTGGATTAGAAGTCCACGATCACTTGCATAAAAGATATAAGTATAAACACCCATTTCAATACCTTAGAACAAATGTAATTGCTGCGAACACTGAACCTATATCAGGCAGTAAGAAATAAGAAGCTTGGAAGGTGTTCAACAGTCAGGTATCAAGCACTGATTCAGGTGGAGATTGTCGAATGCAGAATAAACATAATAAATAGGCCTACAATACAAGTAATTTACTGATACAAATATCCAGTAATATTATATGAAAATACACTGAGTAAGTTTTGATTGAAATACCTCTCTAAGGTTAATCATTGGCCTAAAGTGAATACCTGCAAGTCTTTTTAATAACAGTGGAGAAGTCAAAATCAAAAACCACGTACAGAGCTCAATGAGCGGTAAGTTATAATGCCACTTCCGACCTAGTGCCAGTCAATTTCAATCAATCAGTCACCACTGATCTGCACTTAGGACAGAAGATGTAGTTTCAGGGATAGGCCTAGTATTTTCTTCAATAATTGCAAAGAATTTGGAAATTTATTGAACATCTCCCTTGGTAAATTATTCCAATCCCTAACTCCCTTCTTAAAAAAAAACAAATATTTGCCCCACTTTTCATCAACTTTAGCACTGTACTGTGATCTTACCTACTTTTAAAATACCACTGAAACGTATTCGTCTACCAATGTCATTCCACACCACCTATCCACCGACAGCTCGGAATATACCACTTAGTCCAGCAACTTGTCTCCTTTCACCCAAGTCTTCCCAGCCCAAACCCGACAAAATTTTTGTAACGCTACTCTTTTGTCAGAAATCACCCACAACAAATCGTGCTTCTGTCTTTTGAACTTTTCCAATTCTCAAACCAAGTAATCCCAGTGAGGGTCTCATACACAGGAACTGTACTTAAGTTGGGGTCTTATCAGAGACTTATGTGCCCCCCCCTGCATCCGTACTACAAACCCTAAATACCCTCATAACTATGTAAAGAGAGATCACCTCACTACAATAAAATGAAGTAAAATAAATTAAGAACATACCAGGTACAAAGCCATCCTTCGTTCCAGCATGAACAATAACCAGTCTTCCTCCCTCAGACACAGGTCGACGAATTACTCCTTGAACATCATGTCCAGATTTGTGTGGTTTATTCCAGGAGTATGTGGGTGACCCTGAAAGACAAATGCACAATTGAAACCAAAGACACCTGATGAAGATAAATTATTCCAAGATTTTTTAAATATAAAATGTAATATATAACATATATATTCACCATTCATAAAAATCCAAGTCTCATCCAAGAAAACAACAGGTTTTGGTTTCTCACTGTCCTTATTACGCATGTATTCCCTCAGAAAACAGGATCTCTTAAAACAAATGTCTTCATTTTCTCTAACATACGCATAGGGATCACCTTTACTCCACACAAACCCCATGGCCTTCAAAATTCTTCTTAATGATGTTTCGGAGCCCTTGTACAAATAAGTGTCATAATTTGCTTTCATGTGGTCGAAAACCTTTCTTACAGTTACGACTTCTCCTGTGGGAAGAAAAAAGAGAGTTACAAGGGACTCAAAAGAGCTGTATGACAATACATGCACAAAACATTTCTGGGAGCTTATCTCACCTGCGTGCCAATTTCTATAAATAATGTTGCAATAGATTCCTTATGAAGTCACCTTACCTTTATGTAATTTATCATAAATAAACCTTGCTATCGCTTCCTTAGAAAAACTGTCTATGCCGGTCACTGGATGTTCACGCTTTCGGCGTTTACCTGGTGTAGAAAATTCAACTCCCTTCTTGAAATTTCCTATTACTTTTCGGACTAAACCGAAACTACACTGTAATAATACACACACAGAAATATATTACATACACATATACCATAAGTCAACATGAATACACAAAGGTTAAGTCTACGAACCGTATCGAAGTCGACACAAGACATGGTACCGGTATAGGCCTAGGCCTACATGATCAGGTTAGGTTAGGTTAGGTTCAGAATGAAATACTGCTCCTTTTCAACTGATTGTCATTATGCCAGAAACTTATCATAGAAACAAGATAAAAACGAACACTTACCCCAGTTAATAATGAAACTCTTGCCATTAGCTTCGTATCACTACGACTGATACCTTCTTCGTCGTCTTCCTGTTTCAATTGCTCGTAGCAATGTACAAGCATTTCTTGACCTGAAGCTTGTAAAGGACGTAACCTTGGTTTCCTTTTCGGAGGAGTTTTTGCAGATTTTTCTTCCTTCTTAGACATCCCAATCGAATTCTGTTCGTATAAGTATGGGACGAAATAGGAACGTAATTAATAAAATGATGTGCTCATCATTTCACACAAACTATGTTATTAAATGCATTATCCGAACATGCCACAATTCTACTTACCTGGTATTAGCCAAATAGATTTACAATCCCACAGAAAAAGAAAATATGCTTTAAATATTCTCGCAAATGTATCGCTAGTGACTTTAGAGGCAATGCGGTGGCAACACACAATTCACGCTAGAACAGTGACTGAACGTTGCCAACGTGCCAGATTAACGGTAACAGTAAGACGTCGTATCGGCAAGTAGGGTCCCTAAACTGTATGGTTACCGACACTGAAAAAGACCCAACAGCAAGAAAAGTCACTATAAACCAATACCTTAATATTACAGGGGAGAAAGGGTAAGGTTGCACCCTTAGTGTACGTCCTTACACGGAGAGGACTATACATTCGATAACATGACTTCACAGAGCCATCTATCGGACTAACATAGAAAGATATGTATAGACAACTTTCATAGATTCTTCTATCGCGCTGGCGTATAGAGATCAGTGGAGACAACTTTAATAGAGCCATCTACCGTGAATACGTAAACGTCGTATTATCGGAATAAATTACTATTTTACGCAAATAAAGGACTTAATGAAATAAATAATATTTTTCTAGTAATCCTGAGATGGAGACCTTTCTTTTGATGTATAACACATAAGCGTTAGTATTGCAGTTTCTCAAATTATATATATAGATGGGATAGGAAAGGTCTAGGAATTGGAAGGAAGCGACTCATGACTATTTAGCCCACAATTCCAATGACCAATCCAATACTCCACCTGGATTTTCTACGAGCACAAGCTACTGCAGGCAGTGCAGTGAGTATGAAACACTCGTGAGCTCGGGAGCTGCTCTCGGGGAGAGTTACTCCGCATTAAGCGTCATACACAGTGAGATCTGTATTAACGAGCAGTCTCAAAGAAAAAAGCCTCGCGGATCACGAGGAAATCCACTAAAAGAAATAAAATAGCGAATGGCTTTTAGTGCCGGGAGTGTCAGAGGGCATGTTTGGCTCGACAGGTGGAGGTCTTTTGATCTGACTCCCGTAGACGACCTGCGCATCGTTATGAGGATGACATGATAATCAAGACAACACGTACACGCAGCCCCGTGCCCGATCCTGCCGTGAATCGAACCCGGGACCCCTGTGCCCAAAGGCCAGCACGCTAACGATTTAGCCATCGAGCCGGACAGGAAGACCACTGTGTAACAGGAAGTGGTAATTGTTGGCATCAATCGGAGACAAAAAGAAGCAGAAATCAGTGACCCTACGTAAAGGTTTGAAGACTATCTTCCTCAGCCAGATGATGCAGATAAAGAAACACATGATATACATATGTACCAATAGTACCCTGCTTTCCATAGAGCCTACAGCGTCAGGAATATACGAATAGTAGGACTGCTTCTGGGTGCTAGAGGGACCGCCCCCAGAAATTTTGTCGTTTGGTGGCTTCGTACAGACTGGACCGAAATAAGCAAGACAGAATTGTTACTACAGTTATCAAATTCTAACTGGCAATAGTGCATGGAAAAAATAATTTATTGCGACGATGGGATAGGAAAGGGTTAGGAGAGGGAAGGAAGCGTCCGTCGTCTTAATTAAGGTACAGCCCAAGCATTTGTCTGGTTTAAAAATGGGACACCACAGAAAATCAGCCCTCGAGCTGCCGACAGTGTGGTTCGAACCCAGTATCTCGCGGATGCAAGCTCAAAGCTGCGCGCCCCTAACCGCACGGCCAACTCGTTCGCTGAGCAATTCTGTCTCCTTTGGCAAACACATATTTGTGTCAGAATGAATAAATAAAAACCCAATTTCCAGCTGTTTTCCATTGACACAGGTTTCGTGTTATATCACTTCGGGATTAACGCACTATCGTGCGTTTTTATAAAGTCATCAGAATAGTACATTCAAAAATCTGCATAAGTTATTTGCCAAAGTATCATGCTTCAGTTGCCTTCATTGATACATTCACGTAACTGTGTTATTCTGACGAATCCGATTGCAGCCAAAAGAGTTTACATTTAAAAATAAAACAATCCGCCTCTGTAGTGTAGTGGTTAGCGTGATTAGCTGCCACCCCCGTAGGCCCGGGTTCGATTCCCGGCTCTACCACGAAATTTGAAAAGTGGTACGAGGGCTGGAACGGGGTCCACTCAGCCTCGGGAGGTCAACTGAGTAGAGGTGGGTTTGATTCCCACCTCAGCCATCCTGGAAGTGGTTTTCCGTGGTTTCCCACTTCTCCTCCAGGCGAATCCCGGGATGGTACCTAACTTAAGGCCACGGCCGCTTCCTTCCCTCTTCCTTGCCTATCCCTTCCAGTCTTCCCATCCCTCCACAAGGCCCCTGTTCAGTATAGCAGGTGAGGCCGCCTGGGAGAGGTACTGGTCATTCTCCCCAGTTGTATCCCCCGACCAAGAGTCTGAAGCTCCAGGACACTGCCCTTGAGGCGGTAGAGGTGGGATCACTCGCTGAGTCCGCGGGAAAAACCGATGATGATGATGAAATGAAACAATATCGGTATATTTCCATTCTCTATGTACGTTATGATTACTTATGTATCTGATTTGTTTCATATTTATGCACTTCCTTTTAGAGCCAGAAGGTGGTATTTTTACTTATCAGACTGCTAAGTCCAACTCACCCTATAATTGATATCTCCGCGCCATTCATTACGCGCTCTGGAGTCTGTCCAGATTAATTCTGAAGCTCTCTGTGTATTACTGTAGATAATTCATAATAATTGACTTACCAGCATGTCAATTAGGTAAAGTTTTAAATGACCGCATGACAATCGCTGGTTTGTCTAATATAAGAATCTACATTCCCGAAACTTGATGTATACCGATAGGACAATCCTGTACAATAATGATGGATGTTAGCGTTTGACTTTCAGATGTGAGACCGCGTATAAAATGTGTACTCAGCGGAATCTCGCTCTATGTGTTTGCCCAGACTGAAGTTATGGTTCCTGTGGGGTTTGTGACTGTTTTATGAGTTCGGCTTAGAAAAGGAATATATATATTTTAATACTGTATTAACAGTAAATGACTGAATATTTGAAAATGAAATAAAATAATCCTGAGAACGTATAAGTACTAAGCGTAAGCAAGTGGTTCTAATCCCATCATTGAAGAAGTTTTCTACCAAGTTAACTTCATTTAAGTTTTCTACATTAATTACGATTTTTCAGTCTGTATAAGAGTGTGCAGGAAAGCCGAACGTCACGGAAGAGTTGGATTTGAGATATTCTTTATTTACTAGTGGTTTAACGTCGCATAACACATCGAAAGTGTTCGGCGCCGCAAGGAAGGAAAAGGGCTAGGATTGGGAAGTCAGCGGCCTGGACTTAATCAAATTAGTGTGAAAATAGGAAACCACGGAAAACTATCTTCAGGGCTGCGGACGGTGGGATTCGAATCCACCATCTCTCGAATGCAAGCTCACAGCTGCGCGACCGTTTCTTGTTAGTTTCCTTTTTGAGCCAGAAGGTGGTATTTTTACTTATCAGACTGCTAAGTCCAACTCACCCTATAAATGATATCTCCGCGCCATTCATTACAGGAACTTGCTACGTTAGCAATGGCTGTTTGACAGAATGTTCAGTGGCCTGCGGTTCGAAAGTTCCAGTTTTGACTCCCCGCTGGGTTGAGCACTTTTACCTAGATCTGAGAGCTGATTCGAGGTCAACAGGTCAACTCAGCCTACGCCAGAATAACTGAGGACCTCTCAGATAGTAGAATATATTACTCTATTCATTCATTTTATTTTTGAATAGCATCGACAGAATATTTCTCACATTATGCTTTTGTCTTAAGTGTAAGAAAAACATATTCCGTTGGTTTTATTACAAAAATGATCCTATAGTATGGGTTATTGTCGAAGTGTCGGCCTCAGTATTCCCAGATTGCGGGTTCAAGCCCTCCAGAGATATTCCGATTTTTGAAGGTCTTAAAAGAGTCCATTTGGCATTTCATGTCGTACGATGTCGTAAGATCGCTGCTGACACATTTAGTGTTTACCCGACACAAATTTTTAATTATTATTATTTTTGTACAAGTTGCTTTACGTCGCGCCACCACAGATAGGTCTCATGGCGACGATGGGATACTAAAGGGCTACGATTCGGAAGGAAACGTCCTTGGCATTAAATACGGTACATCCCCCCGGCATTTGCCTGGTGTGAAAACGGGAAACCACGGAAAACCACATTCAGGGCTGACGATAGTGTGACTCGAACCCACTAACTCCCGAATGCAAGCTCAGAGCTACACGGCCAGTTCGCTCGGTTTCGACATTATTAATTAAAACTCGACCATATGTTGCCCAACAGAGTTCTGGTTTTTAATCTGGTAGAATAAAATGGAACGTCAAAAATTACGCGCAGGCAGCATAAACGGCGTCAGATCAAATTACCTGCACACGGTAGCGTAGGCCGAACACTACTACTGCTACTTCATATTCTCAAAAGTCCGTTTAGAAATGTGGACGAGTAAGATCATTCGTCGCATTATCGAATCTCTTAAACATCTTAAGGTCACTTTAATCTTTTTTTTAATAACAGCATATTTGGCTTGATTCTTGAGTTATTGTTAAAGGCTATCATCCTGGAACCCAAAATAAAATAATTCTTTGTACGGTCACAGTTCTTCGCATAACGGACTACGGACGACTCGTTCGAGATCATAGATCCAAACCCCTTACAGGAAGGAACATCACTATTTCGGTAGGTAGGCCTTAATAATTAATTTTATTGTTGTTTTTGTGCTAATTGATTTCTGCCTATAGCCTATATTAAAAGTGATTATGTGAACCAAGTTCGTAAACGTTGATTGTTCGGTATGAGTTTGATAACAGAATTACGTGCAGTAATCTAATTTGGGACCTTCGCGCGCGCTCGGGAGAGTAGATTAGGTTGCAAAGTCGCACTCCCATGGTTATAAAGTTAATTTTCTGTCTGCAGTCTATAATTCCTCACACCTCTGCTATTGATGGGCTGTGGTGATGGTGATTAATGTGCAGCCCAAGTGCAGTTTTAAATTGATTGAGTGTTACGACTCGTCAGAAACAATTTTTGATTTATATTTTGTTGTTACGTGTTTGATATTTCATCTGCAGCGTTTTCATTTCCATATATAGGAAGTGGTCGTTAATATACAATGCCAGTGGCATTGTAATCGGGGGTATGGAAAGGGAAGTTTGAGTTGTAAAGTGAAGTATTCCGATATGAGCCTAATAATAATAATAATAATAATAATAATAATAATAATAATAATAATAATAATATATGTTAGGGCGTGTTAGTCGAATAAATTAGCCAAGGGCTTCTCACAAATTTATCTGGCGACAAGTTTCTTTCAGATATGAAATGAGCAGTCACAGAACTGAATCCTTGTACAATAACGAAAATAACCATTCCACAAGTTTTACTTGATCATGGACGGTTGGTTATACGACAGAGATCACCCGTACATCATGCAGCATGATTGAGAACGGGCACTTTCACAACACTTCTTAATAAAGCATAATTTAATAATGATAATGAAAAATCATCTATTATAGGGAACCTTCTTAAAAGATTTCAAAGAAATCCACTGCTATGAAGCTCCGATACGGGTCATTTTCTCAGGAGATAGGGTATTAAGAGATTCACTCACTTTATTTCTAGTAATGGGGTAATGTGTCAATAAATCCTTTCATCGTTGTTTGGAAAATAACTAGCTACCGAATATTAATTTTTATGAGATTAATATTTCTATCCATATATGTACATTATTTTTTAGGAACTCAACGACTTTCCAGACATTCTGGATTGCCACAAGGACAAAGTTTAACTACATCAAAAAATAATACAATTTGAGCATTGGCAGTATCTGATAAATACCTTTAAAGATTCAAATATTAATAACACAATATATAGTCTACAGCATAAAACATTTGGAAATACAAAAATAAGTATTAAAGAACAATACATTCGTTATTAGGACATTAACGGGAATATAAAGGGAACTACTCTGAATGCAGATGTGATTTTAAAAATGACAAAGATCCTCGTAAAGTAGCGATTACCGAAAGATTGATTCTGGACTTCTGAAACCCGAATCTGTTCCAAAAATTCATAAAAAGCCTACTTATAGCCCCACATGCCGCTGCCATTAAACCCAATACTTCCAGCTCTTCTAAATGGTGCTTTGCCCTGTTAAATTCGATTGTAGGTGTGTAGATGTTCCTCTATTCAATGTTAACCTCCTCAGGCCGGCCGGTGTGATGCTCCATTCTGACTGTGGGATTGATTATATAACCTTTCCTGCTGTCAGATATTAAAAAGCGATTGTACATTTAAACCGTTGATATGAAGTAATATATCTAGATCTCATACTCGCATGACGGATTTTAACGACTGAAATTAAATATAATGATATTAATGGACATTTTTGAAAGAAATATGTCTTTTGAAGCAACAATTCTTCATCCAAAATCATGTACTCATCTATTAATCGTTATATATTCATGATATTTATATTTAATTTAGGGATACATAATATCAAAACTTTTTTTTTGTTAGGGGCTTTACGTCGCACCGACACAGATAGGTCTTATGGCGACGATGGGATGGGAAAGGCCTAGGAGTTGGAAGGAAGCGGCCGTGGCCTTAATTAAGGTACAGCCCCAGCATTTGCCTGGTGTGAAAATGGGAAACCACGGAAAACCATCTTCAGGGCTGCCGATAATGGGATTCGAACCTACTATCTCCCGGATGCAAGCTCACAGCCGCGCGCCTCTACGCGCACGGCCAACTCGCCCGGTAATATCAAAACTATGTATAGTGTTTCAATTATTAAAAAGCCAATATGTTCACGTTAAAGTGCAACGTTTACAAGCTACAGACCACAGTTTTAATCGATATGCTGTTGGTTGTGTATGAACTCACCCATGTATTGATGTGTGGTAGTTTATTCCCTGATGAATTTTATAAATAATAATTATGAACGATAAATTCATCTTCCAAACTGATCTCCAAATTCTACCGAGGGCCAGTGTAGACGTGATTCAGCAGAGACTTCCAAGTAATTACAAACTCTTGAACTTCCTTGCAATTATTAATTAAGATACGAGTTAGGTAGAAATTAATCATGTTCATTAATTTAACTGGTAATCTGTTTAATCGATTTTTCTGGCTAGTGAACTACTTTGTTGCAAATTTATGTTCTACATCGCAAATTGATTAGTACAGAATCGAGATAAATGGAACAGTCACGTTATCCAGACATTGGAAACATTACAAGTTATAAATCTCATTTTTGAACCGTATTGGAGTTCAGAATTGGAAACATTGTCAACTGATCAGTTAATCGTCCTCGATAGCTCAACTATCTTAATACGGTACTACAACTATATACACACACACGTTATAGACATTCTCTTGAACAGCACAGTACTATCATATCTCAATATACGAGGGCTTTAAGTAAAGTAATGGCAATATTGATGGAATGCAATATTTAATGAACTAACAAGTACAGCTGCGTTACATTACTTTGGTGTAGTCACCCGCAGAGTCTATTACCTTTTGCCAAATATTGGAAAACCGTTGGGGACCGTTGGCGAAGTGTTCCCTGTTGATGACCGCGACGGAGTACAGATGCCACGTCAGGAAATCGACGGCCTCGGAAGGTCGGAAACATGTCGAAGTCACAAGGATTCATGTCTGGTGAGTACGGATGTGTTCCAAGACCTCGCAATGCTACCGTTTCGATAAGAGCTTGACAATGTTTGCGACATGACAACCTGCATTGTCATGCAACACGATAGGGCGATCTTCAGGCAATAACCGTGGATGTTTGCGTCGGATAGCCGGACTCAGATGTCGCTCCAGAAATCGACAATAGTTAACGTTTTTGTCCCTCAGGCACAACATGCATCAGAATAACACCCTTGTAGTCGTGTGCCACAATCAGCATAAGCTTCACCCGACTGGGTTCGTGTCGAAATTTCTGTGGACGTGGTGAATCTGGGTGACACCATTCATTCGATTAACGCTTTAATTCAGGTTCGTAGGCTCGTGCCCAAGTCTCATCATTGGTGACAATACGAATACACTGTAGAAATGCGTCTCCTTCGTTGCGGCATCTGTCCAAATGGATGCCAGCCAGTGTATACCGGTGCCATTTCTGTACGTCGTTGAGTTGATGTGTAACCCGGCGGGACGCAATTCTCCTCATGTTAAAACATTTCGTCAGTATATAGTCCATTGATATCTGCAGAAACGAGACCACTCAAGATGTCAGTCTTATCTACAAAAATGGACGGCCGAACTGTGCGGTGCATTTTCACAGTCTCATTCCAAACCGCACGAAACGCCTTGGCCCATCACGTAATCCTTGACAACATTCTGATGCATTGTTGATACGGGAAACATTGATTTTAATCCACGAACGTTGATCACCTTTTGAAAACACGCTTTAGAGCGGTGAAATGTACACTCTTCACTACACCGCCACACAGAAACAACACTCCCATGCATATTCCACGTCGACACCAGCGCCACCTGACCGCTCCCATATCCTATTTGCTCATGCCCTAGCTCCTACGAGTGTCTGGACTACGTTGCCACTATTTTACTTACAGCCCTCGTAGTTCATTCTGATGTCTCTGATAAATACATTAGCTTATGACGGGTGAAAGAAGAAACCGTGAACTATTCGGATAAATTTGATAAGAGAAATAAAAATAAATGCCACCATATGTTTCAAAGAATGGTGTTGGACAGTCCGTCTAAACTTAAGTTTCAATAACATAAAGAAACTGTAATGAAATGAATCAGAAAAACATACTTTAGGAGTTCACAGACATAAAGTAACAGATGAAAGAGAATTAAGACAGGACATCATTACGTAGTAAAAGAGATCAAATGGCGTAATGTAATTAATATAAATAATTCTCTATATTATCAGTAAAGTCATCTCTAAGTTTAAAAAATATATTGCGGAAGGAACCACAAACAATTTTACTATTACAAGAATAAAACGTGTTGATCGCCTTCAAAATAAACGAAACCAGTTTTACTGAAATTAGAAAAGAAATTTTCTATTTTTCTCCAAATTTAACTTTTTTAGCGTTCCATAAAAATTGTTTGCTTGTAGCAACACAGAGCTGAAGTGATTATATTTAACTGAGTTTCAAAGCATTAACTAACAATGTAGTCAGTAACCTGTATGGTTCCAGAATCAAAGCAGTTGTGTAGATAAGTTCGTTTATTGCCTTTTATCGCGTGTGAGTTCAGTAGGCGTACTAGGTAAAATACTTCACGTGTATTCTGATTGGAAATAAATCTTATCAGAAACATTTAATATGGTTAGAGGTGAAAGGGAGCATGTTGTGTGATTTTTAAGCAATTATAGTAGGCCTATTTGTTTAAAAACAGCTGTTACTACCGACGACTTTAAACATCAGAAACAAAAGAAGAAGATAATGGAATATTCATCACTAACCTCTCCAGTCGTGAGGAATCGTACATGATACTTAGGTTATTTTCCAGAAGATAATAAAAAAAAAAAATCGTGCATCACTGGCTTATTAGACCCTTCATTATTAAGTGATCCAGATTTATTCTTGTAAATCAATAAGTTAATTGGGTTAGTAATTGGAGATGAATCAGGTATATTCTGTGTAAAAACGTAAATAAATTCGTGTCCTCGTCTCGAAATGGTGCAGCGCTTTTCCGGCACACTCCAAACAGAGGTAAGCTGCATATACCTACTAACCACATACCGTTCCTCTTGTCAATCTTAAAATTTCTGACAGTACCGGGAATCGTACGACAGCAGGTAATAGCGCTAACCGTTACACCTGTGCGAAAATGGAACTCATATATCTCAAATTCTTCGGAACAACTTCCAGAATATCATTATAATGTTCAATAACTGCAACCACTATCAATCTATCACTGGAGGAAAGCGTCTCCCAGTTTCCTCCACAATTAATTATTCGTACTCAGTTGTAGCTACGTGCTCCCTGTGACTGTCGTTAAGACTCATCTTGTGTGATGTCTTTCTCTAGGCCATATACAATCAAAAATAATTCAATGTAGGACTTCAACTGTCCATCCTATGTCTCCTTGTCTTGCAATGTGACCTGCTTAAATCAACTTCCTCATCTTCAGAGAAGCAATAACATTATTCACACACGTTTAATATCTAATCCAGACATTGATCTTTCTCGCTCTTCAAGTTATTTAACCATGATACTTTCCATTGCTTTCTGGGTTACTCTGATGTTGACGTTTTTTGGGTGTAGCTGTACATTTTAGGCTCAAGGTCTCACTCTACTCTTCCTCCTCCTCCTCCTCCTCCTCCTCCTCCTCCTCCTCCTCCTCCTCCTCCTACTACTACTACTACTAATTATAATAACAATAACAATCGTATGGCCTCACCTACTGTGTGCAAGCATTTTAATTTGGCGCCATCTGGCTGCTAGCTCTTCAATTTCGACGTTTCGTTTTACACTACAGCTACTAGATTGCAGAGTAAAGCGAATCACTTTTGGGCGTCTATGGCTGAATTTTAACGAATTTTGTCGGTTAAACACCAAACTTGTTACATCTTTTACATGCCGACATCCTACGAAATGATGTCGGATGGACTTCTTTCCGCCCTTCAAAAAATCCGGCTACCTCTGCCGGTTTTGAAGCCGCTAACTTGAAATCCGGAATAGGATAGAATGTATTGTCAATAAACAATGTACAATGTAATAGACAAAACAACAATCCATATTTTTTAAATCATGACTATACTTTTACTATGCTATTAAACATCGTCCATCCCCTTGGAATATATATTGCACTATTTTATGCTGTAATACAAGTAATAGGTGGAGCCTCCGTGGCTCAGACGGCAGCGCGTCGGCCTCTCACCGCTGGATACCGTGGTTCAAATCCCGGTCACTCCATGTGAGATTTGTGCTGGACAAAGCGGAGGCGGGACAGGTTTTTCTCCAGGTACTCCGGTTTTCCCCTGTCATCTTTCATTCCAGCAACACTCTCCATTCTCATTTCATAGCATCTATCATTCATTAATAAATCACTTTGGGAGTGGCGACCCCATCGTACTAACAACCTATATCTGCTTCATTCATCCCATCCCTGCCCCGGTCAATGACTGGAACACAGGTTGTAGGTTTTCACTTTTCACAAGTAATAGACTTTATCCTTATTATTATATATACACACACATATTTACACATCTTTACTAATTTGTATAGGGGCCGATGACCTTCGATGTTAGGCCCCTTAAAACAACAAGCATCATCATCATCATCATCAC